>NC_049227.1:10211051-10544054 GCF_011100685.1 Canis lupus familiaris | reverse complement strand
CACCCGCCTTACCAGTTCATTTAAGTCTTCTTTAATGTTTTGTAATTTTCAGAATATAAGTTTTGTATTTATTTTATTAAACATATTCCTATTTTAATGATTTAAAAATATTTTTATTTAATTGAGAGCAAGAGAGAAAGAGTGAACGAGGGGAGAGGGAGAGGCAGAGAGAAAGGGAGAAACAGACTCCCTGCTGAGCAGAGAGCCTAACTTGGGGCTGGATCCCAGGACCCTGAGATCATGACCTGAGCCAAAGATCGATGTTTAACCAACTAAGGCACCCAGACGCACTCCCACACACACCAAGTAATTTAATATTTTGGGTGCTGTTGCAAATGGAATTGTTTCCTTAATTACATTTTAAGATTGTTCATTTCTAGTGTGCAGAAATATAACTGATTTTGTATATGCAGTTTGTGTTTTACAACTTTGTTGAATTCATTTATTAGCTCTATTACTTTTATTATTTTGAATTTTCTGTATAAAAATCATACCACCTGCAGATATAGTTTTACTTCTTCCTTTCCAATCTGGATGCCTTTTATTTCTCGTGCCTAACTGCCCATTACCTTCAATACAATACTAAATAGCAGAGGTGGGCATTTATCTTGGTCCTGATCTTAAAGGGAAAGCATTTAGACTTCTGACCACTGAGTATGATGTTAGCTGTGGGGGTTTTTGTAGATGTCCTGTATTTGGCTTGGGAAGTTCCCTTCTATTTCTTGTTTATTGTTTTTATCATGAAGCACTGTTAGCTTTCATCAAATACTTTTGCTGTGTCTACTAGGATGATCATTTAGTGTTTGTCCCGTATTTATTGGTATAATATAGTACATTAAGTGATTTTCAGATGGTAAACCAACCTTGGATTCTGAGATAAATTCCACTTGTATGGTGCATAAATCCTTTATGTGCTGCTGTATTTGGTTCACTAGTAAGTTGTCAAAATTTTTTGGTCTATGTTTATAATGGATATTGGTCTATAGATTTTTTATTTGTATCAGGATGATGATATTGACTTCATAAAATGGGTTGAAAGGTGTTCGTGTTTTTCTTTTTTTAAGATTTTATTTATTCATGAGACAGAGAGAGAGAGAGAGAGAGGCAGAGACACAGGCAGAGGGGGAAGCAGGCTCCATGCAGGGAGCCCAACGTGGGACTCGATCCTGGATCTCCAGGATCAGGCCCTGGGCTGAAGGCGGCGCTAAACTGCTGAGCCACCCAGGCTGCCCTTGTTCTTTTTTTTTTTTTTTAAGTGAAGAAATGATATTCATTATTCTTTAACATTTAGTAAAATTTGCCAATAAGCCATCTAGGCCTGAATTTTTCCTTTGTGGAAAGTGTTTTCAATTACGTATTCAGATTTTTCTTTTCTTCTTGAATCAGCTTTGGTAGCTTGTGTCTTTCTAGAAATTTGTCAGTTTCACCTAGGTTATCAGTTTCTTGGCATACAGATGTTTACAGTATCCCCGATAATCCGTTTTATTTCTATATAGTCAATTGTAGTATTTACTCTTCAGCAAAATCTTTATCCCCTTCTTTCCCAATGGACAAGGACATGGACATACACATTACAAACACACACACATACTCTCTCTTTCTCTTTAGTCTTTTTTGTGGATAAATCATAATTTATTACAGCTCCTGCTGCTGTTTTGTTTCTGTAATTACAAAAGTAATACTTACCAAAAAATGAAAACTTGGAAATGCATAAGTAGAAAATGCATGACCCTGATATCTCATTAACTCTTTGCTCAGGATTCTCCTGGCTACTTTCACATGCTTATTATTCCCACTGAACTTTAGAATCATCTTGAGCAAGTTAAAAAAAATTACTTCATAAATAAATTTGAGGGAATTTATCTCTTTACAGTACTGAGCATTCACATTCTTGAACATAGTATATTGATTCATTTACTAAATTATTCTTTCATGCTCTTAAGTGAAGTGTTATAGTATGTGTGTGTGTGTGTGTGTGTGTGTTATAGTATTTCAAAGTTTTCCACATTTCTAATTGGGTTTATGCTTAAGCGATTTTTGGTAGTGCCTTGAGTGGGAGTGTTCCTTTCACTGTATTTTCTGTTATTTGGATATAAGAAAGCTATTAATTTTCTTATGTTAATTTAAAATCACCCATCTTTTGCAACTCCTCAATGGATCTGTAATGTTCTTTCCTTCCACTTCTCTTTTCTTTCCCAAATGTGAATGTCTCAAAGGCTCTCACATCAAACTCAAATGTCCAAAACTGAAGTCAAAATCTTCCCACTGCCTAAAAACCTGGTCCTCTCCCAGGATCCATTACTCCAGATATCATCAGCTAAACCCGTCAGTTGCTTAAGTCAGAAATCTATGTGTCATGCTTTTACTTATTGAGCTCTTTCAAATGTCTTGACTCTTCACCATCTCCACCCTTGTTCAAATCCCCATCAGCCATCACCTGGTAACCTTTCCAAAATTTAAATCTCCCGTATCTTTCCACACTGGGTTCTCATTGCAAAACTCCAGCCCTGTCATACTCTGACCGCAACCTACTACTTCACCTCTTCAGCCTCAAACATTATCCACCAGCTCCAGCCCTTAGTTTTTCTCAGGTGCTGGTGGTTGGGCTGCTTTCAACTGGAAGAATTCTGCTCGCATCTCAAAAAGATGAATCTTTGTTCATATTTACAAGACTAGTAATGTTTTGATTTAAAGCTCATTCCAGTGGAATTTGATTACATCATAAAGTGGAGAAGGTCTCGATAGTGTCAGCAAAGATAATCTTGCCTCCATTTTGTGATCATTTAGGGCCATACTGAATCTAGTCTGGTTAATGGAATTATGATTCCTCCTACTAGAATAATTTTGTTATCTTGTCCACTCTAGGGGATAAAATGATAAAATGTAATTTACTACAGTGTAACATCCCACTTTATTTAGAGCTACCACTCATTTTTAGACACCAGTTCTGAGTGAGCTTTGGAGGACACCACAATGAACAGAAAATGAGCTTCTTTCCCTCGGCATAGAGACCACCACCTGGTTGCTTTGACTCCAACTCTCACGTGCCCCTCTGCTTTGGACACAGCATGTGTCTTACCATCCCAGAATTTCCTAATCATATCCCAGAATATCCTTATGTTGGGAATAAGTAAAGAGTAAATTACATAATATTCGCTTTGCATCTAAAAATACATGGAAAGGAAGTGCTAACTTGAGGTATGTTCTGTTAGCAGACAACCTCTTTACCAGGTCCTCAACAAAGGCAATTTCCCCAAAACACTACTTGTGGTTTCACCCACCCTCAGGACAGGCTGCAACGGCACAAATTTAGTACTTTATTATAATAACCAACTGAAGGAAAGCTCTAATTTGTGTCATTATGTCCACTATTTTTCTCTTCTCCAAGGCTAGAGCCTCTAGCTATCATTTTGATTCCTCCCTCCTCCTATATTTACATGTGTCACCGGGTCCTAGCTTTTCCTTCTTCTGAGTATCTCTTGAATTTGCCCTTTCCCCTAATTTTGTACCCAGTCTCTCACTGGTGGCTTCACTGGCTCACAGTTTAATGGAAGAGGAATGGCACCCTCCCTCCTCCAGCTTCTCCAGGCCACATGATGTTCGGCCACCAGATCCATCTTCTGAGATCAGACAAGATCGGGCACGTTCAGGGTGGTGTGACCGTAGATCAGAGCCATCTTTTGAAACGCTGTTTTCATGTTCTGAGGCCCCCAAAAAAGCTCCAATGGGTCTGTATTGTATCTTCCTGCCAATCTAAACAACTTCCTGGGTTCTAAAGTGTCCCATTCGCTGGTATTCCTTGCATTTTTCACCATTCTTCAGAGCACAGCTTGGTTCATCATGCCCTCCTCCCACCCTAGCCAGTACCACCTGGAAGCAACCATTCTTGCTTCTCAACCAACCCAACAATCCTCTCCTTTTGCTCTGTTTCATCTTCACTGTTCAGGCTGAGGCTCCTTTCTCAGCGAAGCCTCATTCAGGCCAGTGTTTCTGGAATGTCACTCTGTGGTAATGTTTCTACCAGTGCCACAGTGAAGCCAGTGAGGCCAATATGGTGAGAAGTTTGTAAAAACGGAACAAAATCATTTTAAGTGCCTGTCCTTTGTTCTGGTGTTATGTCTTCTCTGTATTTTTTCAGGTTACAATATCCTCTCGTCTTTAACGAAGTGAGGTAAAACAGGGATAATCTCACCAATGACTAGGTAAAATAAAAAGCTGGCAATTTGCTGTTGAAAACTACATTTACTGCTCCAACCACCGGCCACCCATTCCCTCTTGCTGTTCCTATTTACGCTAAGAACCAAATGGCTGAGCAGTCCATTACTTTTCACACAGGTAGGCTTTTGTCCACCCAGGTAAATGATGTTCTCCTCAGACAGGGTTTCGTGTGGAACAGGCCCCTCAACAGCCACGTAACACAGACCGTGATGAGTAAGAAAGAAAGACCCGACAGAGTAATAAGGCTACAAACACAGAAGGTATTTGAATTACATATAACATCTAAGTAAAATGCTCATCTATTAGAACATATAATTTGCCACACAGGAGAGCTGCCCACAACATGCACTGAAGTATATGGTTAGCTGTCTACCTCACCGAGCTCTTCACTCTGAAACACGCGTTTTTTTTAATCAACTTAGGGGAAAATTCTTCAAGCTACAAAAAAAAAAAAAAAAAAAAAGGGAGAAAAACGGAATCCCTGCTAAAGGCAAAGCAGAAGGTTTCCTAGTCAATGTGTCACCAGCATGCCACTTTGCAGGCCCTGAACCAGAGTCACTCACCTGTCAACTCTCATACAAGCTTAAGAAATCCTCAAATTTGCATTAAGAGGGGGGGAAAAAATCACATTTCAGTTACATCAACAGACAGACTCAAAATGCCCAAACCTTTAAATCCATATAGAACTGAACTCTGTGCCACTGTTTGCTTCATGGAATAAACAACTTTTCCCAATCCTTCTCCATAAGCTTACACACACACACATACACACACACGTTTCCACTATTCACACACCATCAGGTGATATAATGATTTCTTCTTTGCAGGGAAAATTGTCCAAGTGACTCAAATACATTTTAGCAGCCACCAACCATCCCAACCGGCTTAGTAGCCGGGGGGACTCTCGTAAAGTACAATCCTTAGACGGATTTCTAAGCACCTCCTTGCTTAAAATACGAGTGTTGCAGCTTCATCTTCTATAAATGTATTAAATTAAGAGATAAACGACAAAATTGTGTGAATTATTTGAACTCTAAGTGTAGCAGAGCTCGCTCATACCCCCAAACCCTGCAGGGTAAGGTGGGGCTGCCGCGACAGAAATTGTGCCCTCCTCCCCACCTCACCCCCCCACCCCACCCCAACCTGCCAAATACACACACACACACACACACACACACACACACACACACACACCAGCCGCAGCAGAGCTTGGCTCCAGGGACTAGAGGATCTGCCTTCTCCTCTGCCTGCCACTATGGGTCCCCACCAGCAGCAATACCAACACCCACTTTATGACTTGAGAGGCTCAGAAGCTCTTTTAAGTATGTTACTCCCTACCTGTTCCTTAGAGGATGAGGCAAGCAGACATACAGGGCAGGTGTCATTTTTTTCCACTTTATTGGCGAAAATGATTAAGATTCAGAAAGATTTAGTAGCCATCCCCACCTTCAACCTTCAACTCCATTCCATCCCATATTATGCTATCACAGCAGCATCCCAGCTGTCACCAGTTTTTTTTTCTTTTTTTTTAATTGGAGTTCAATTTGCCAACATATAGCATAACACTCCATGCTCATCCCATCAAGTGCCCCCCTCAGTGCCCGTCACCCAGTCACCCCCACCCCCTGCCCACCTCCCTTTCCACCACCCCTTGTTCACTTCCCAGAATTAGGAGTCTCTCATGTTCTGTCTCCCTCTGATATTTCCCACTCATTTTCTCTCCTTTCCCCTTAATTCCCTTTCACCAGTTTAAAATTAAATCCTCTACTTGTATGCTGCTTCCTATCTGTTTCTCCCTTACAGAAATGTACTGGAACAAGGAACTATGTCTTTTATATTCACCCTTGTATCCAGAGCTTGGTATGGTGCCTAGCACATAGAGGTTACCTTTAACATGTTTACTGAATAAATTATTTACTTATTTATTAAATCCATTATTCTTCTTCCTTTTTTTTTTTTTTTTTGAGAGACAGAGAATGTAAGCAGGGAGGGACAGAGGGAGGGAGAGAGAGAATCTTAAGTGGGTGCCACATGAAGCCCGATGAAAGACTCAATCTCAGGACCCTTAGATCATGACCTGAGGCAAAATCAAGAGTCACATACTTAACCAACTGAGCCACTCAGGTGCCCCTTGTAAAAACCTTTTTTTTTTTTTCCTTAACTATTCACTAGAACATAAACACCAAGAAGGCAGAGACTATCCTCCTGAAACATTACATTCCTGCCACAGAGCACAGGGCCTAGCATAAGTTAAATGCTCAGTAAATGTTTGTTGAAATAAATGAGTAGGTGCTTGAATGGAAAGGATGAATGAAGGAGATAATTTCGCCAGAGCCTCTGCTGTGGTCTGCCTGCCTGCCACCCTCACACTCATCTGGGAGCCCCGGGCCTGGTGGCTTTATGTACACAATTGCCACCCAACAGATCCTGTTCTTTGGAACAAATTTATGCTATTTCTTAAGCATAAGAGCATAAGGGCCATCGGATTGACATGCTATTTCTTAAGCATAAGAGCATAAGGGGCCATCGGATTGACCCCTGTAGTTTCAAGCCAGAGGTAATATTCCAATGAGGGAAAAATAAAGTAGATGTCAAAACACCAGTGATAGAAGTCCAAGGGGCATTTGGAACTTTTCATTTGAACAAAGCCCTCATTAACAAACAAAGTCATTTTTACATCTTAAGGGGTAGTTTTCAGAGATTGATTAGGCCACTGCATTCCAAGATCTATATAACATATTTAATTTTTAAATTTTGATCTTAAAGTGTTGTTTTTCTTAACACCCTAGATTTGCCCCTACAGAATAGACAGGAGGAAGACTCCTTCCTGCGGGAAAAATGGACAAAGCCAGCCTGACGGGAAGCAATTTCCAAAGCTACTGTTGGCTTCTGTTTGAGTTCTTCCCAAGCATCACAGGCTAGACACTGCATCTCATTTAAAGTCTCTTTCACTTCCAAATCATGTATTTGTCTTAAATCAACCAAATGGAATGTTTTTAAACCATGAGAGTGGACCAGAAGCATCAAGGATCAGGGTGACTTTACATGTGGAAGCATATATCCTTGCCTTAGAACACAGGAAAATCCAGGTTGTTATTAGAGAAAGTTTTATCTAAATATTTAAGGTTATATTCCACAAGTAATCAGTTCCTAGATCAGGTAATTACCAGTGTTGTCTCTCTAAACATGTTTGTTTTTCCTTTCAAATGTCCTCATTCAAATGTCATACACAATGACACTTCTTCAAGTGACACTAACTTCAACACTTGAGCCCCCAGAGTGTGGTATCTCAGATCCTGAAACGCACATGGTGATTTGGCAACCAGGAGCTAAGGGAGCATTTTGCAACGTGAGCTTCCAAAACCATTCTGGCAAGCAGACTACCTCCCAGGCAACCATCTGGCCAAACACCTCCAGTGAAACCTATCCATGGAATCTAAGGGGAGTCTGGAAGATTTGGAAACTTTGTCATTGCTTTGTGAAACTTCATTTATTTTTTTTTTAAGATTTTATTTATTTACTCATGAGAGAGACAGAGAGGCAGAGACAGCCAGAGGGAGAAGCAGGCTCCCTGAAGGGAGTCCGATGCGGGACTTGATCTCAAACCCAGGACCGTAGGATCACAACCAGAGGCAAAGGCAGATGCTTAACCACTGAGCCACCCAGGTGCCCTGCTCTGTGAAACTTTAAAAATACAACCTAAGTAAGTGCCTTTAGTGTAAAGACAGCAGCTAAAATTTATTGAATACTGACCAGGTAAGTATATTAAGTCTCTGACACACATGATTGCATTTATTCAACACCACAATTCCATGAGGTAGTTACTGTCATTATATTCATTTTCCTGATGAGAAAACGAAGGCTTTCAAAGATCACATAACTTGACTGCCACCTCCCCAAGGCAGGCTCTGAGCAGTGAATCCATTTATTCACTTAACAAATGTTTGGTGATCACACACGACAGGTGGAGCTAACCCTGTTCTACCTCTGAAGATTCCACGAAGCACAAAAAAACTCTGGTGCTTGCCCTCAGGTTACTTTCTCAGGGTTTGACCTTTAAGAAAAGTAAATTAACTTTTTTAATTTTTTGTAACAATTGCTTAAGACCAACTTCTCCAGCATGGACTATCTTCCTAAGGTTATATAATATAAAATAAAACTCGACGTTGTCAGGAAGGAAATGGATTTTAACCCCAAAAGGGCTGTCATTAAGTAAATTATATCTGATCGTCATCCTAGAAGGAAAGAAAAAAACTCTATTAACAGGAGATGATCCAAGGTTAATAGGGAAGAGAACCCAAATATCCAAACATCCTCACCTACTTGACTCCTTAAAAAAATCCCTTAACACAAAATGAAGCTGTGTTCTTCTGATGAAACCATTGTAAAGGTGATAACCACTGAGAGTGAAGGAAATTGAAGGATTTAGGGAGAAGAAAGGCAGAAATAAGCAAATTAGTCTACAACCTGATCATCAGACCAGACATAAAACAAACAGGTAAGGGGGAAAAAGTAATAATTAACAAATAATAGCAGGAGAAAGTTCTCTGAGCATTTCCTCTCCTTCAGTTACTAAGCTGACAAATGAGACTTTATTAATTTGCTGCATTGAAAGGTTAACAGAAAACTTTAGAGTGAGAACAAAGTTTAACAAGGTAACACATTACAAATATCTCCATGCATGGTTATGAAAAACCCATAATCTTCTAGAACAAAGTCCCTTATAATTTCTTCCTGATTTATCATTTTATAGCACCAAGTTCAATAGCACTGAAGTATTTAAAGGTATTATTTTCTATGATTTTATCATAAAATCTGTTATAATTACTTAGCTAATCATTACTTGGATCATGGGATAAGTCAAGGCAAAATCATTACACTCAATTTAGTCAAGAAAAATAAAAGCTCAGGAGATTGAGCAACTTGCTCAAAGTGACCCAGCAAAAGTTAGTGATGGACACAAGAGCTTGAGCCAACTATGAATTAAAACCACAGAATTCACTCAATTAAGCTCCTTCATTAAGACCACTGAATGGTAAGAAGGAAACCATCCGTTACAACATTAAAATTTTCAATTCAATGTGGCCAACACTAGATTCATAAGATCATTTAAAATAGAAAAAAAAAAAATCTGGGGCACTTGGTGGCTCAGTTGGTTAAATGTCTGACTCTTGATTTTGGATGCGGTCATGATCTCAGGCTCGTGAAATTGAGCCCTGTGTTGGGTTCCACACTGAGCCTGGAACCTGCTTAAGATTCTCTTTCTCGGGCGGCCCCAGTGGCGCGGCGGTTTAGCGCCACCTGCAGCCCAGGGCGTGATCCTGGAGGCCCTGGATCGAGTCCCGTGTCAGGCTCTCTGCATGGAGCCTGCTTCTCCCTCTACCTGTGTCTCTGCCTCTCTCTTTCTCTCTCTCTCTCTGTGTCTCTATGAATGGATGAATAAAATTTAAAAAAAAAATTCTCTTTCTCCTCTGCCCTTACCCTTAGCCTGCTCTCACTCGCTCCAATAAATAATCAATTAATCAATCAATCATGACCCAGCAATTCCACCTTTAGGTATGTAATCAACAGAAATGTACACATATACATATGTTCACCACATAGAATGGTTATAGCAGCAGTCAGCAATAGCCAAAGGCCAAGAACCAATGATTAGATAGCCATCAACAGTATAACAAAGAAGCTGTAGTATTCATAAAATGAAATATTATACAGCAGTGAGAAACAAATGACAACTATACACAAAATTAGGAAGGAATCTCATAAACATGGTATCGAATGAAAGATACAACATATATTATACAATGCCATTTATACAAAGCACAAAATCAGACAGAACTAGTATACACTGTTGAAGTCAAGTATGATTAACCTTTAGCGGGGACAAGGTTGGGACTAGAAGGGATCCTTGTCTGGAATACAAGGCTCTGTCTCCTGATTTGGGTGCTGATGACAACTGTGTGCTTGGTTTGTGAGAATTCAGTGAGTTATACACTTAAATATTTATAAATCAATCATGAAAATCATCAGAACAGAATAGAAAGTCCAACTATAGACCCATAGGTATAAGATCAAGTTGATCTGCATCAAAAGTGCTGAGATATTCAATGAGGGAGATAAAAGGGATAGTCTTTTCCAGGCTGGAAAAGGGATGTCCAGTTACCCAATTGGAATAAATAGGATATCCTTAGAATAAAAATAAACAACCTTTAACTCTTTCCTCACATCATACACAAAAATGGGCCTGAAATGTTTAAGTCTCTGCTCCATTAGGTACCACTAAGAAATTAAAAAGGCATTTTTCAGGGAAAAATCTTCACAATACATATATCTGATAAATGATTTATATGAAGAATATATAAAGAACTTACAATGCAATAATTGAAAGGAAAAACAGCCCAACTTAAAAACTGGCAAAGAAAAGTGGGATACTTCCTGAAGATATCAGATGGTTGGGAAGCACAACGAAATATGGTAAACAGCACTAATCATCAGTGAAACGCACATGAAAACTACAATAAGGTGTCACTACACAGCCACAAGAATAGCTAAAATTAAAAAGACTGACAATACTACGGTGTTGGGGAGGGTGTAGAAGAATGTAGCTGGTGGAAGTATAAATCAGAACAGCCACATCGGAGAACTGTTTAGTGGACATGTACCCTATGACCTAGCAATTCTACTCCTAGATTCCTGTCCTTATGAAAACATAATAGCCACAAAGATATGTGTGCATGAAAGCTGACAATAGTTTTATTCATAATAGCTAAAAACAACAGCCCAATATGCATCAACAAGTGAATGGACAAAGGGTGGTATACTCATAAAACAGAATGAATTACTGATACAAGCAAAACATGGATAAATCTTAGAAGCATTGAGAAACACTTAAGAGTATATGCTCTATGACTACATATACGTGAAACTTAAGAATAGGCAAAGTTAATCAACATAAAAAGCAAATCACTGGGTGAGTGGGTCCAGGAGCTAGGTAGGCAAACTAGCTGTCTTTTAAAAGGTCATCAGGAACTTTCTGGAATGGTGGAAAGGATATGGATCTTAACTTGCATAGTGGTTATGTGAGTGCTGTGCATTTGTTACAACTCACTTAACTATCCACTTAAAACGAGAGCATTTTATTTTAGGTAATCTATATTTCAATAAAGGCTATTTCAAAGTAAAAAAAAAAAAGTCATAGTGCTGTATAAGAATTTACAATGATGCGAGAAGATAATCAGTATAATTAACTGAGAATAAGCAGAGCTGCTGGGTGGCTCAGTCGGTGAAGCATCTGCCTCTGGCTCAGGTCATGATCCCAGGGTCCTGGGATGGAGCCCTACAATGGGGTCCTTGCTCAGTGGAGGGCTTCCTTCTCCCTCTCTCTTTGCCACTCCCCTTGCTTGTGCGCGTGCACTCTCTCTCAAATAAATAAATAAAACCTTAAAGAAAATAATAATTGGGGGAAAGTTACATTTCTAATATCATCCATTAAAAGAAAAAAACTGCTCCATGGAGAAATGTATGCTTCTAGGACCGGGACACATAACATAAAAGGTAAAGTACTTTGTAGTGACAGAGGTAAGAAAATGCTAAAAAAATAAAAATAAAAAATAATTTAAAAAAAGGAAAGTAAAAAAAAAAATTCCACCACATTTTCACACTTTCAGCTTGACTAAAACGGACATGTTATTAGGTTTCTAGACTGAAAGAGGGAGCACATGCTGCTGTCTGCCCCTTCCTCCAAAAGCAAGAGGAAACCAAAAATAGTTAAGACAGACATACACATAGCTCTGCTCACAAAGTAAAGGAACCTCTAAAAGATGTAGCACAAACAAGAAAAAGAGGGAAACCTTAGGTGAAAACAGATGACACGGTCACAGGCAGGTAACTGTGACTGCAGAAGTGGCACCAATATGGTGGCATCTCGGGTGAGGCCACAGGAGTGGAAGATGAGGTCCCGCGAGCCGCTGCGGTAGGTGTGGCCAGACTTCTCCAGGCTCCTCAGCAGAAGGCACACTGTCCAATGGGAGCCAGCGACCCAGGGCCAGGCTCCGCCCCCAGCTGCAAGAGTGACCACAGAGCATGGCTTTGGGACACAGGATGGTGTGTCAGCAGGATCGGGTGACTCGAGCTCAGAGCTCATTCACTGCAGAGAGTAACAGCCTCTCCTGCAGCACATCGCTCCCTCATCCCTCCATCCCTCTCGCACCTTGACTGAGAAGCTCGAACCCCAGCTACAAAAGCATACAACTGAGAATCACTAAACGTCAGGAAGTCACATCACAAAAGAGAAAATAAACTCAATAAAACTGTTTTCTGCCTAAAACAGAGAACACCACATTCTTTTCAAACACACGTGGAATTTGGAAAAGCAGACTTCGTTCTAAGCTGCAAAGGAAACTTCAACTTCCCAAGTTGATAAACAGTCCACATTCATTCACTAAATGTAATAAAACATCCATACCAAATATAGAGCCTAAACAAATCCGCACATCTGGAAAATTTAAAACCTATTTTTAAATAGCCCTTGTGGTCAAAGTGGAAATGAGAAACTATTTACAATCCAAAGAAGACAAAAAAAAAAAATACTATATATTAAAATGCACAGGCTTACCTTCATTTGTTAAAAATCCAGAAAGATGGAAAATATATGAACTAAGCTTCCAGCTCAAAAAAGATGAATAATCCAAAGGCAGAGAAAAGAAGGAATAAAGATAACAGCGCACATTAATGAAAAAGAAAGCAGGAACATTGCCCCAAAATCCCAGAAGCCAGTTCTTTTAAATAATTGGGTTTTTTTTTTAAATGAACAAATCTTTAAGCTCAAGAAAAAAGAAAGGCAGCAAACGTAACCCACCCAAAGACAAAAGGAGGAGATAAAACCAGAAGAATAAATCTTATGAATCACAACAGTATACCACAGGAGTAACTTTAAACCAATGGCTAAGATGAAAACTTTCCTAGGAACACAGAAATTGCCAAAATTGGGCCCCAAAGTAGTATAACCCTGACCATTAACCATAGTTAGTTGAAATGGTAATTGAAAATCTACCCACCGGGGCACCTGGGTGGCTCAGTAGATGAGAGTCTGCCTTTGACTCAGGTTTTGATTCCAGGATCCAGGGATCAAGTCCCACATCAGGCTCCCTGCAGGGAGCCTGTTTCTCCCTCTGACTAGGTCTCTGCCTCTCTCTCTCTCTCTCTCTCTCTCTCTCTCTCTGTGTGTGTGTGTGTCTCTCATGAATAAATGCAAATCTTTAAAAAAAAATGTACCCACAAAAACAAGGCATCAAGCCCAGGAAGTCTTATGATAGAATTCTATCAAGATTTCAAGGTATGGATAATTCCCACCTTATAATAACAAGAGAAGCCACTCCAAATGAGTTCATGAGCCTGACATCAAAGTCAGAAACAACCAGCAAAGAAAACAACAGACGGCGGTAGACATCCCTAATGCTCCCGGCGTCCAGTCCTACTCTCCCTCATGAGCAACCAAAGGAAGACTAAAACCTCAGCTCCCCCGAGTTGGCTGGGACCATGTGACTGTAGTACATCTGGCAGAGGTGCTGTGTGTCACTTCTGGGCCAAACATCAGAAGAGCTGGTAAGAGATCTCCATGCCTCCGTGAGATGGTGGACCAGCAGAACCCCCATCCGCCTCGATAGCAAAATGACCATGTGGAAAACAGCCCCACTAACACGTACAAAAGTTAAATGAAGGTAACCTAGGGGGCAGGGTGACAGAGGGTGATCCAGGGAGAACACCAAGCTGGGATCTGGTAGATTAGGGTGCCTTCACCCTGACACTTGCATTCTTCCATAAGAAGGATGTATTTCTTTATAATACTGCTTTTTAAAAATAAATCTCATAGGTCCCAGGAAAAAAAAAAGGAGGAAAAGGAAAAGACAACAGACACAGAAAAGGGAAGAAGGAAAATATGAAAGAGGCAAGAAATTCATTTAATAGCTGGAGAATAGGGGCACCTGGTTGAGTGGCTGCCTTCACGTGATCCCGGAGTCCTAGGATCAAGTCCCACATCGGGATCCCCTCAGGCAGCCTGCTTCTCCCTCTGCCTAGGACTCTCTCTCTCTGTGTGTTTCTCATGAATAAATAAAAAAATCTTTTCTAAAATCTGGAGAATAACGTCACAGTCTTTGTAGAATCTTGGGTTGGGAGAACTTTTGAGACTACTCTTTTAACAGAGAGGAGACCATCTAAAACTATTATTGATGCTGTTTTCCCTGTTTATCTTCTTTTTAAACCAGGGGGAAGATAAACATGATAGATTAATTTTCCAAAAAAATTTCCAAGTTTAAGAAAAAAATTAAAAAGCTTCTAGGTTCGATTTTGTAGGAAGCAATGTCCCAGGTGCAGACACGTATAGAGGGGTAGATTTAATAATTATTAACTGTAAAACTAACAACAACAATTTCTGATATTTACTGAGCTTATTCTACGATGGGTGCCAAACACCCATCGTAGCACTTCCAGATTAAACTTTACCTAGTGTTCACAGAGATAAGAAAACCACGGTTAGGTGAGATTCAGTTATTTGCCCAAGACCACACAGCCTGTAGGAGGAAAATCTTGAGTCTGTCTGACCCGAAGCCCAGGCTCTACACAGCACCATACTCTGATACAGCGTGTTTGAAAAGCTGTAATTATGGTGACAAATTGACATACAACACAAGGAAGCCAGAATACTCTTGAGAAACCTGTATTTTTAAAAAGGCAAACAAACATGACTTAAAATAAAAAGGGAACTCTTGCTTCTAACTAGAGAATGGGAAAAAAAAACTGCAAAGTAGTGGTATCTCACTGAGTACACATTTTAAAATACACCACTCTGTTTAGAATTCACAAACCATCAAACTCATATTTTTAAAGTGGGAATCCAATTCAATGGGTTTTAGTATGTTCAGTTGTATAATCATGACCATTTGATTTCACAACATTTTAATCACCCCCCCAAAAAAAGCCCTGTACCCATGAACAACCACCCCCATTCCCCTTTTTCACAGTCCCCAGCAACCACTGATCTGCTGTCTCTATGGATTTGCCTATTTTGGACATGTTGTAGAAATGGAATCATACGTATGTGATTTTTTAAAGTAAGCTCCATACCCAAGATGGGGCTTGAACTCACAACCCCAAGATCAAGAGTCACTTGCTCTACCGACTGAACCACTGAGGTGCTCATATGTGATGTTTTCTGACTGGTTTCTTTCATTCAACATAATGTTTAACATTTCATTCTGAAATGCTCATTCATGTTGCAGCAAGCATCAGCACTTCACTCCCTTCTGTGGTCAGATAATATTCAGCCATATGGATATACCATCTTCTGCTTATCCAGTCATCAGATAACAAACATTTTAGTTATTATCACATTTCAGGAGTTGTTTGGGCTACCATGAACAATGCTGCTAATGTACATTTGTATAACAAGATCTTATGGAGACCCGTGTTCAATTTTCTTATGTATATACCTAGGGAGAGCACTGCAGAGTCCTCTACAATCAACATTTTGAGGAACTGCCAAATTGCTTTCCAAAGTCGGCCATACAATTTCACGTGCCCACCAGCAGTGCATAAAGTTTCTAATGTCTCCACCTCCTTACCACCTCTTATTCTGTCCCAGCACCACTTGTTGAAAAGACCATTCTTTCGTCCCACCTCATAGTCTTGCTATCACTATCAAGAATCAGTTCACGATGGGACGCCTGGGTGGCTCAGCCGTTGAGCATCTGCCTTCAGCTCAGGGAGTGACTCTGAAGTCCTGGGATCGGGTCCCACATCGGCTTCCTGCATGGAGCCTGCTTCTCCCTCTGCCTCTGTCTCTGCCTTTCTCTGTCTCTCATGAGTAAATAATTAAAATCTTTAAAAGAAAAAGAATCCGTTCACGATAAATGTGCAGATTTCCCAACTCTGGGTCCCATTCCATTGATCTACGTATGCTGTTCTTATCCTGGGTAACAATGGGTCTTGATTACCGTAATTCAGTAGTACATACTGAAGTTGGGAAGTATTTCCAACCCTGTTCTAGTTTTTCAAGGCCGTTTTGGTTATTCTGGATCCCTTGCATTTCCATATGAATTCTACAATCAGCTTGTCAAATTCTACAAATAAAGCCTCTTGGGATTTGCAGAGGCGGGTCCTGTTCGGCATCTGTCGAGGAATCTGGGAAGCACTGCCATCTTAAGTCTTCTGGTTTATAAACATAGGACGTCTTTCCATTTATTTAGGTTTCCTTCAGTTCCTTTCAACAATGTCTTGTGGTTTTCAGCCTACAAGTCTTGCACTTCTGTTGTTGAATTTCTTGCTAAATTTTTTATGCTACTTTAAAGGGAATGGTTTTTTTTTTTTAAGGGAATGGTTTTACATTGCTTTCCTGGTAGATGAGTGGTTGCATAGGAAAGGTGGGGATGACAGCTAAGGGGTAACAGGGTTTCTTTTCGGGGCGATGAGAATGTTCTACAATGGACCACTATGATGGTTGCACAACTCTGTGAATATACTAAAAATCGCTGAACTATATATTTAAATGGGTGGATTTTATAGTATGTGAATTCTATCTCAAAAAAAAAAAAAAAAGAGAGAGAGGGATGCCTGGGTGGCTCAGCGGTTAAGTGCATCTTCCTTTGGCTCAGGGCATGATCCTGCATGGAGCCTGCTTCTCCCTCTGCCTATGTCTCTCCCTCTCTCTTTCTGTGTCTCTCATGAATAAATAAATAAAAATCTTTAAAAAAATTTTTTTTTGCTTTAAAAGAGAGAACAAACCCTATCAGGTAGATGAACAAACTCTCAGCATTTTATACTTTTCCATTTATATCAAAAGGAAAGACACTCCACTTCCCTAGGCCAATGTCAAAGACATTGTTAACACACTGGTGGTTCACTTGGAAACATTAACACCTATTAAATTGGTCTCAAACAAAGCTTGGCATGACTGCCATTATACTAAACTAGGGGAAAAGGGAAAGAAAACTTCTGCTGTTTACTTTTCTTAATGTTGATCAGGTACATTTTAGAGTGACAACTAAGTACCCTGCCCATTAAGCAAACCATCTAATGACTGCTGTGATGCTTTCAAAATTGTTGGAATAGCCTCTCAATTGAAATCCCTGCTTCCTTTGTTGATTCGAATCCAATTATTCTTAAGACATTACCAGAAACCTTTCTGATAGTACCTCAAGGGTCTCCACTGCTACAAACTGCTTTCTTTGGAGTTCAAAACACAGAACAGTTTCTCTTGGGGCACCTGGGTGGCTCGGTGGTTGAGTGTCTGCCCGAGGCTCAGGCCGTGGTCCCAGGGTCCTGGGATGGAGTCCCGCATTGGACTCCCCGCAGGGAGCCAGCTTCTCCCCTGCCTGTGTCTCTGCCTCTCTCCCTCTCTCTCTGTGTCTCTCATGAATAAATAAAATGTTTACAAACAAAACAAACCAAAACACAGAGTCGTTTCTCTTGATCTACTTTGCCAACTTTCTCACCCAACTGTGGATCATTTAATTGTTTCTAGACAACACAGTAATTTTTTACCTTTGTATCTTTGTTCATGTCACATGCTGTCCTTATGACATCTCACCAATGTTTCTCGTGCCAGAATACGGGCTCAACCATAGTGCGTGCATACAGTTGGCTCTCAATCACTACTTGTTTAAGAACACTACTTCCTATTTTATGCTAGACTCTGTCCCAAGCACTTCACCTGTGCTATCTTCTATAATCCTTCCACAAATCCTGTGAAGAAACGAAGGGTCTGAAGCACTACTTGCCCAAGGCTATGCACACTGAACCGCTGTCCTGATAGAAATTCTATTCATTCTTGGGATACAGATGAAATTCTATCCCTTCCCTGTTAAACCAATGGAGATTTCTCCTTTCTCTGAACTTCTAAAGTACTTCCTGCCTTTGACACAAAAATCTACACTACCTTTAACTGTATTTTAGAAGTAGACTTTATTCTTTAGAGCAGTTTTAAGTTCACAGCAAAATCAAGTGGAAAGTACAGAGAGTTCCCATATCCTCCCTGCCCCCACACAATATACCCCCCCCCCCACTATCAACATCCCCCACCAGAGTGCTGTATTGGTCACCACTAATAAATCTACACTGACACATCACTATCACCCAAAGTCCACATTTACATCAGGGCTCAGTGTTGTACATTCTGTGGGTTTTGACAAGTGGATAATGACATGTATCCACCATTATAGCAGCACACAGAATAGTTCCACTATCTGAAAATTCCTCTGTGTTGCCTATTCATTCCTCCCTCCCTGCTAACTCCTGGCAACCACTGATCTTTTTCCTACAGTTTTGCCTTTTTTAGAATGTCATCTAGTTGGAATCATACTACATACAGGATGTAGCTTTTTCAGATCAACTTTTTTTCATTTAGTAACAGGCATACACGATTCCTCCAGGTCTTTTCGTGATTTGATAGCTCATTTCTTTTTTAGTAGTGAATAATACTGCATTGTCTGGATGTATCAGAGTTGCTTCCAAGTTTTAGCAATTAGAAACAGAGCTGCTATAGACATGTATGCAAGTTTTTGTGTGGACGTAAGTTTTCAGCATCTTTGGTTAAATATCAAGGAGCAGGATAACTGGATCATATGGTAAGAGTGTTTAGTGTTATAAGAAACAATCTTCCAGGGATCCCTGGGTGGCGCAGCGGTTTGGCGCCTGCCTTTGGCCCAGGGCGCGATCCTGGAGACCCGGGATCGAGTCCCACATCGGGCTCCCGGTGCATGGAGCCTGCTTCTCCCTCTGCCTGTGTCTCTGCCTCTCTCTCTCTCTCTGTAACTATCATAAATTAAAAAAAAAAAAAAAAAAAAGAAACAATCTTCCAAAGTGGATATGCCATTTTTTTACACTCCCACCAGCAATGAATAAAAGTTCCTATTGCTCTACATCTTTGCCTGCACTTGATGTTATCAGTGTTTTGGATTGTGGCCATTTTAATAGGGGTGTAGAGGTATTTCACTCCTGTTTCAGTTTGCATCTCCCTGGTGACATATGGTATGGAGCATCTTTTCTTATGCCTGTTTGTCATCTGTGTATCTTTGGTGAGATGTTTGTTCCAGTCTTTTGCCCATTTTTTAATTGGGTCGTTTTCTTATTGTTGAGTTTTAAGAATTCTTTGAAAATCTGGGTTAACAGTCTTTTATCAAATACGGCTTCTGAAAATATTTTCTGTCTGTGGCCCCAGCATTTTTTATTTCTCACATTATTCTGTCTTACAAAATTGGGCTTAAATACATTTTCTACTTATTTTTTTTGTAAGGTAATCTCCATGCCCAACATGGGACTTGAACTCACATGCCCAAGATTAAGAGTCACAAGCTCTTCCGACTGAGTCACACAGGCACCCCTGGGCTTAAATATTTCAAAGTTATTCTGAGTAGCCAGATTGCTCCTCACCTTGGGACGTAATGCCACCTAATATTTAAAGTAACTTCAATGAAAATTCTTATCTTCCACATAAAAGACCATGGGTAGCCTTTCTATTTAGTGGCAAGCAAAGTTATGAGGTGGGTGACTTACAGAGCACTGGGAGCTATGCAGGAGAACATAGGTTTGCCTGCTGCTTGCCACCTCCCCGAGTTCCCTCCCATGCCTCTCTAATCCCAATCTAATCCAATACAGTTTACAGCCCAGGTACAAGGCTAGTCCAGATTTTGTCATTTCACAGATTTGTGTCTGCTGTGGCTGATGTAAGTGCCCAGTTCCTAAGAGTGCAACCCATTGCAAACCTAGCCACCATGGGTCCCAATCACGGGCAGTTTGCATGTAGCCTGAATTGGACACCACTGGGGCTCTAAGAGTCTTGAACTCCTACTAAGCTGGTGAAAATTCTATCCACAAATTCTTTGAAGTTACCCTTACTGATGCAAACCAGGGTTATCAGAAGATATAAGGGGTATCACCAAGCCAAACCATAAACACGAGGACACTGGTGGCAAGACATCCCCTGGCTGCAAATACTGTGGTTTTGGAAAGGACCATAACTTTCATGGCACTATCAATAGTTCTCACAGTGTTGCTTGAAAAAGTCCCAATACTCTCAAAATCCACAATCACCACTAATTTAAGCAACCTCTGTAAAATTCAAACCCAATAAACAAGAATTTTTACTTAAAGTTATCTGTAAAAATGGTGGATGTCTGCACCTTATTTCATGAATGTGCTGTCAAACTTATGAAAATTAAAATCTGATAGTGGTGACAAGCTAGTTCAATGAGAAGAGAATAAGAGTCTTTTCAATGAGTAGTTCTGGGACAACTCGATATATGCACATGCAAAAGAACAAAGCTGGACCCCACCTCACATCCTTATCCAAAAATTAGAAGAAACTATAGGCATAAATCTTCATGACCTGGGACTAGACAGCGATTTCTTAGATGTAGGATTAAAAGTATAAAGAGCAAAAGAGAAAAGTATATAAATTGAACTTCATCAAAATTAAAAACTTCTGTTTCAAAAGACTTTATCAAGAAAGTGAAAAGACAAACTACAGAACGGGAGAAGATATTTATAAATCACATATTTGCAAAATCTAGTAAGGCACTTGAATCCAGAATTTATATAGAATTTTATAAACCAACAATAAAAGACAACCCAATTAAGATATGGCCAAATGATCTGAAAGATATTTCTTTAAGGAAGATATACAATTGGCCAAGAAGTCCATAAAAGATGCTCAACATCATTAGCTAGCATCAGGGAGATACAAATAAAAACCATAAGGAGATACCACTTCATACCCACTGGGATGGCTAAAATGAAGAAGGTGGACAAATCCAAGTGTTGACAAGGATGTGGAGAAAACAGAACACTCATGCATTGATGTTGGAAATGTGAAATGGTGGAGTCATTTTGGAAAACAGTTCGGCAGTTCTCAAGATGTTAAGCACACAGTTGCCATATGAACCAGCAACCCACTGCTAACTATATTCAAGAGAATTGAAAACAGAATCTTGTACACAGGGCAGCCTGGGTGGCTCAGCGGTTTAGTGCCACCTTCAGTCCAGGATGTGATCCTGGAGACCGGGGATCAAGTCTCACATCGGGCTCCCTGCATGGAGTCTGCTTCTCCCTCTGCCTGTGTCTCTGCCTCTCTCTCTGTATTTCTCATGAATAAATAAATAAAATCTTTAAAAAAAAAAAAAAGAATCTTGTATACAGATGTTCATAGCAGCACTATTCACAACAGACAAAAAGTAGATACAACCCAAATGCTTATCAGCTGATGAATAGATAAATAAAATGTGGTATGTCCATACAATGGAATATTATTCAGCCATAAAAATTAATGAAATACTGATATATGATATATACTACAGCATGGATGTGCCTTGAACATATTATCCTGAGTGAATGAAGCCAGACACAAAGGACTACATATTGCATGATACCATTTATATGAACTGTCCAGAATAGGCAAGTCTGTTGCTATAAAATGAAATGTTTGTGTCCCCTCAAAATTCATATGTTAAATCCTAATTCCCAATGTGATGGTATTTGGAGGTGGGGCTTTTGGGAGGTGAGTAGGTCATGGGGTAGAGTCCTCCTGAATGGGATTAGTGCTTTATAAAGGGATCCTGGGAGCACCTGGGTGGTTCAGTCAGTTAAGCGGCCAACTCTTGATTTCAGCTCAGATCATGATCTCATGACCTCAGGGTCGTGAGATTGAGCCCTGCATCCAGCTCCCACTCAGCACAGAGTCTGCTTGTCCCTATCCCTCTGTTCCTTCTCCTGCACTCTCTCTCTCTCAAATAAAATCTTTAAAAAACAAAAAAGGAGCCCAGAGAGCTCCTGAAACCCTTTAGCCAAATGAGGACACAGCAAGAAGATCCCATCTATGAACCAGAAGCCATTCTCACCAAGCAATGAGTTGGCCAGCACCTTGATCTTGGCCTTTCCAGCCCTTAAAACTGTGATAAATAAGTGTTTAGTGGCTCCAAGGGCTGAGGGTAAAGTGAATAAGACCTGACTGCCAAAGTATGTGGGGTTTGTTTTGGGGGTGATAAAATATCCTGAAATTAGCTGGTTATGGTGGTACAACTCTGTGAGCACCCTAAAAACACTGGTTGTATACTCTAAAGGATAAAGTTGATGGTAGGATCATAATGTGTCAAAATATAAAATACAATAGTAGTTTTTTTTGTTGTTGTTGTTGTTTTTTTACAATAGTAGTTTGAATACTAAGTGGTACTGGTTTTTTTATATGACAAACCAAACGCTTTGGCCTTAGCTTTTATCTAGTTGGTTGAGTTACGGGCCATTATTTAAGATGTCATGCGTGCTATGTGGAATAATACATGTTACATAAATTCTTTAAACAAGAATAAAAAGATAATGGCCACCTACTACAAAAGGAGTATAAGATGTAGAGTCTATTCCAAAAGACTTTACAGTTTAACTCAAGAAACAGAACACATCAACAAGAAAACTAAACAACAGTGCAAAGCAGCTCACTTTAGCTAACCAACATTCAATTACTCATGAAGTCATATCAATTCCTCTTTTGTAGTATCTTAAATCCATTCTCTGCAGTCCCAGCACTACTGCTCAATTGCAAGCAACTCTTGTCTCATGTCTGGATTATTACAATAGGCTCTGGCATCTCTTTCCTCTAATTCATTTTAATCATGAAATAATTATTTGTTGGATAAATGAATAGAACACTCTTCATTATGTAAACTCCCCTACACATAAACCTCTGAGCTTAATCCACTTCCAAAGTGAAATATAAATTTTTCCCTGCCCCATATCCCTCCACCCCAAAATAGAGAGGGAGAAAAAGCATAAACTCCTAGTAGCTAGCACTGAAAACTTTCCAGAATCCTGTCCCACACACTTTCTGGTCTTATCACCCACCAACCCTTCCTCTCTGGTCACTCCTAGATTTAGCTCATGCATTCCCACCTCACTTCCCAACTCCTTTGCTGTGGTCCCTCCCACTAGTGTTGCCTCTCCTCATCATCATCCACATCTGTGCTTCCTGGCAGAGTTGAAGCCTCCCTTCTTCTATCAGCCATCCTCTATCCGTACTGCCCTGTAAAGTCATTTTTTTTTTTTTTTAGATTTTATGTATTTATTTGAGACAGAGAAAGAGAGAAAACAGGAGCAGGGGGTGGAGGAAAAGCAGGTGCAGAGGAGGGAGAAGCAGACTCCCCGCTAAGAGAGGGCCAATCCCAGGACACGGAGATCATGACCTTGACCTGAGCTAAAAGCAGACACGCTTAACCAAATGAGCCACCCAGCGCCCTGAAGCCACATTTTTTATTATTTACTTATAGAAGTCTCCAAACAGATTTTAAACTCATGGGAAGTAGGACCCACGGCAGAGGTAAATCTAAGACTAACATCTTGCTCCGCAAACACTGCCATATGGAATTGAACTTCCAAATGAGCTCTACAGACAGATTACCGGAATTGAGAAAAACAGAATGTTATTGTGGGAATGCTTACGTTCTGTTTGCTTGTTTTTGTGGAAGTGAGACAAGCTGAATTTCAAACGGCCAGTGGGCTTTGGATTGATGAAGAGGAAGTCATGTCAGAAATCAGATGGGGTGGGCAGGGGGAGGGAGGTGTATCCCAGGATCCACGTGCCAAATGCTTACATTTTGCAGGGAGGATCTAGATATTGATAACAAAATGAATCTTTAATATACAGTTTAGTTGGGGATTTTGTCTTCAAAACCTTTCAAAATTCTACACAATTCATGAAAGTCATATTGGAAAGTCAACTAGCATTGCTCCCCTGAAGCTGACGCTTGCACGGACCTAAAAGTCTGTTTTTTTCAGCCTATTACTCACATGTAATAAGATTTTGAGTTAACTTTTCTGCAAACCCACCTACATGGATCTTTTCACCAGACTACGTTTTCTGCTCAGTTTATATCTCCAAATGGATGGTGTGTATATGGTAGGAAGGGGCTCATTATTCATATTATAATATTATCACAAATGCTTAAAGCACACCAGTCTTCATATGAGGTCATGTGAAAGAAAAGAGTTTATTTCCTGACAAGAAAAAACCCATGAATTTATGAGGACTGGTGACTATAAAAAAATATTTTCGTGAACATAAATTAGTTGGTTAAAGTCCGTTTAGATAGGGGTGATGGGAAACAGGTGGATAATAGTTGATGCTTCTCAAATGTGAACTATTCTTCCCAGAAGAAGCCGCATACAAACCCGCCTCTGTGGCCAAGACCAGGTGGTATGGGGTTCTGGGTGTAATCTCAGGTGTTTTGAGAAGGGGGCATCAAAACAAAGCTCTTATAAAATGGATCTTCTTCTCCTCCATGATCATGATGAACTGAACATGTTGCTCAGGGTTCGGGAGCCCTCAGCCTGTCCGCTCTTTCCTTCAGCTTACAGATATCTCAGCTCACTGTAGGAACACCCCTCCCCCCCCTCCCCGTCTCATCTTTCCACATAAATCCAAGGCTCTTATAGTCAGCTTCTCTAATCCAACATGTGGGACAGGTGAGAAAGGGAGAGACGGAAAAGGGGAGAGAGAATGCACTGCATTTTAGGGGAAAAATTAGCAACCTCTGCCTTCTGTCCTGAGATACTAAATACCCCCAAAGTTTATCATTAAATGCACAATTTATAACAGAAGAAAAACTAGTGAAATGTGAGTAAGCTCTTACAGTTTCTGGTATTTAATTTCAATTTTCCTTTCCCACCACCACCAACAAAAAATGTTCAATAAACCTAATATGTTGGTAGGGCACCCAGCTGGCTCAGTCAGTGAAGCATCTGACCCTTGGTATCAGCTCAGGTCTTGATTTCAGAGTTGTGAGTTCAAGTCCCACATTGGGCTCCACACTAGCGTGGAGTCTACTTAAACAACTTAAGTAAGATCTTGGTATCAGAATCTTTTTCATAGAGCAAAATTCATAAAAGATAACAAGTTTTCTATATTTCTTCTTATTTTCACTGCCCAAGGTTACAATGTAAATTTTGAAATGCTGCACACACACAAGATTCTGCTAGGGTTCAACCCTACAAAGGAGTTACGAAGATCTTAAAGTAAGAGCTATGCTGTCAACCGGGGATTGGTTAACGATGGCCCATAGGCCAAATTTTGTAAATGGGCCTCCTGCCTGTTTTTGTAAATAAAGTTTACATGGAACACAGCCATGCTCATCTGTTCCCTTAGCGTCTATGGCTACAATGGCAGAACTGAATAGTTGTGACAAAGACCATATGGCCCATAAAGCATAAAATATTTACTCTCTGGGCCTTTTTGGAAGAAAGTTGCTGGACCCTGCTCCAAATATAAAATAGCACTGACTGCATATACATAATAACCTCAGTGGGCAAACTTCTTGGGGATCCACGAAGAGAAACATATCCCCAAAATACCACCCTGGCTTTTGATTGCTTACTCATTTATTTATATGGATGCTAAATACAAACACAATTTGAAATGTATGTGATGCATATCAACCAAACTTGAACCAGATGTAAGAAATAAGCATTCCACGAGAACACCATGAAGCGTCCCTCTCAAATTGCTATGTTGTTGTCTACTGAAAAACATTTGCAGACTCCAAGTAGAAAATGATAGAAAACTTCCATGTGTCTCTCAGAGTCTGGGCATTCACAACACTCTGCTCAGCCCTGGCTCAGAAAAACCTCTAGGTCACAGTTGGATGAGAGAGTGGGAACTGCCTTTGGGAGCCTTTTGCTTACCAAAGTACCAGACCTTTCAGGCTCTGAGTTCTGGGATGGTTCCAAATTCACTCCACCTACAAACATGAACTGTGTGAATATGGGAAGCCCTTCTCCAAAACCACCCAAAAAAGGGACCCATCTCTGGAAGAAGACTTTGGAGGAAAAACCCCTCTGAAGCCAGTCATTTGGAGCACTTGAGAAACAAAGAGCTTTCCCCAACTGCCCACTTTCCTATAGATAACAGGACCTATGAAGGTCAGAAATACATACAGAGAAGAAATTATAAGTGCTACCCTTCACAGATTCAGTTTTGGACAGCTATGAAGATGAACAAAGATTCTCAAATTCATCACCTCCCTCAGATATAAGTGTTCCCTGCCCAGAAACTCATGTCAGCTGAACTCTACCTAAGGCCTCTATTCTTTGAAGCATCCCTTGGCCTCTATCCCAATCTATGTTATAATTTTAGGCCTTTGCAGTCCAAGACCTGTTGTGTGGATCATTCTGGGCCCTGTCTCACCCTAATTTCTCCCACTCTGGGCAGGAAGCATAAGCTCCAGCCATTCTAACACAGTCCTCTTCGCCTAACCATCTCTGTCCTCTACTGGGGAATCTGGATATACAGATCCTAGCTGGATCACTAGGACCCTGACACCATATATAATCCTTCTTCACTTGACATGATCACACTCTGGGCTCAAATCGCAGCTCAGCTATTTAGCAGATAGGTAACCTGGAGCAAACGACTCAACCTCTCTGGGCCTCCATTTTCTCATTGGTACCACAGAGATGATATTTCCTATTTTTCAGGGTTATCATGAGCATCAGAAGAGGTACTTGATAAAGACAGATGCTATCAGTATTAAGCTATCTTACTAGTTCCTACTAACATGACTACTTATCAAGGACTCTCTGTATACACGGCAATGTGACAGCAAGTTCATTCTTTTTAAATTCACTAACTTCTGATGTAGGTAATATTTATCCCCAATTTACAAATATGAAAACAGACACAGATAGGTTAATTTGCTTAAGGTAACAATACATGTATTACATGGTGAGGTCAGGACCCAATCCTAGTCGTTCAAGTAGAGTTGATTCTCATTAGTCATGAATTCTGTATTTGTGAATTGTCTACTTGGTAAAATTACTGGGGCACCTGGCTGGTTCAGTCAGTAGAGCATATGACTCTCCATCTCAGGGTCATCAGTTCAAGCCCCATGTTGGGAGTAGCATTCACTTTTTTAAAAAATTTACTTGTGAGGCACTTGGGCAACTCAGTCAGTTGGGCATCTGGTTCTTGATTTTGGCTCAGGTCATGATCTCAGGGTTGTGAGATCCAGCCCCAAGTCAGGGTCCACACTCAGTGTGGAGTCTACTTGCGATTCTCTCTCCTTTTCCCTCTGCTTCTCCCCCTACACCTGTGCTAGTTTGCTTGCTTGCTTTCACGCTCATAATAAACAAACAAATAGGGATCCCTGGGTGGCGCAGTGGTTTAGTGCCTGCCTTTGGCCCAGGGCGTGATCCTGGAGACCCGGGATCGAATCCCATGTCGGGCTCCCGGTGCATGGAGCCTGCTTCTCCCTCTGCCTATGTCTCTGCCTCTCTCTCTCTCTGTGTGTGACTATCATAAATAAATTAAAAAAAAAAAAAAAAAAACAAATAAATAAATAAAATATTCAAAAAAATTTACTCATAACCCCAAAATCAATACTCCTGGTACTTTGTCATCACTCACAGACACGTGCAGATCAACAAAAAACTTGAGTGTCCCAATGTACACACTCCTAGCTGTGGCTGAACGATGTGACATTTTGCCTTCTCATTTCAACACTCATGCTACAAACAAGTATTGTTTTTGCAATCTATTTAGTGACTCCTTTTCCACATTTTTGTGCTTCTTGTGGGTGATTTTAAATAGCAAAATAGTGTAGAAGTGCTACCTGGTATCCCCAAACTCAAGGCGGCTATGATGTGCCTCATAGAAAAAAATGCATGTAATTAGACCAGCTTCATTCAAGCATGACTCACAGCACTGTTAGCCACAAGCTAAATGCTAATGAATCAGCATTATTATCCATTATTATTAGTTATTAATACATAATAGATACATTGTCTTTAAACAGGAGCATACATGAAACATACTATTATTGCTCAGTTGACAGAAATGTGACCAGAGACTCATAGGAACCAATTCTGTATCCTTATGAGCAAAAGATCAGGAGTCACTAACTCAGTGTTCATGGAGACTTCACAGAACGTAGTTACCGTGAATAACGGTCATCAACTGCATAGGCCTCGTTCTGTCATGGCTGGTATTACCCACACCTCAGATACTATCCCCAGACCCACCCTAGAAGGTTTTGCTCCCAAGGCCACTCCCGCAGCACCCATCAGACACACGGGTGGGAGCTAGGGAGGGCCCTGGCATAGGGAAGAACCAGAGGAGAATTAAAAAAAAAAAAAAAGGTAGAGTAAACGTGGCATTCCAATAACCTACAGCTCAAAAAAGGTGAAGTGGGAATGCAAGCTACACCCTAAAAATATAAGCTTGCTACCCTCTGCTCCCTTCCTACTTCCAGAATTATAAGCTTTGAGGATCTTGGGAATCCCTATATTCAGAAAACATTTCCAAAAATGAATTAAGGAATTAATCAAATTTAAAGCCATCTTCAGTCTTGGTATTCTCAATAACTACCAAATTTCCTTTCCTCTCATTACAAAGCCAATCTCCTCTGTTTCCAGCTCTAGCTGTAGCAATTAGGAGAGAATATGGACAGTACTGCCACCACAAAGATGTATTATGTTGCATCCTGGAAAACAAAGATTTCCCTGGAATTTGCTCCCCCAAAATTCAATAATTAATTAATTAATTAAAAAATTAAAAATTAAACAAATTAAAAAACAAATTCAATAAAATATAACAAAACAAACACCCTATAAGGACATTAAAATATTGCCAAATTGCCAGTGCCCTGTAGAAAAGGCACCCAAATTCTGAGGAGTTTTTGCAATTTCATTCCTAAAATTCTCGTGCAAAAATCATTTTATGCAAAGCTAAGTACAGTTTGATTTCTTTTCTCATGTAAAGAGTTGCTCTTAAAGACATTTTCTTCATTTAAAACAATCTACTCCAAAGCATATCATACACTCTTCTGTATATATATATATTCCAATTAAAAAAAAAGAGCCAGGGATCCCTGGGTGGCGCAGCGGTTTAGCACCTGCCTTTGGCCCAGGGCGCGATCCTGGAGACCCGGGACCGAATCCCACGTCGGGCTCCTGGTACATGGAGCCTGTTTCTCCCTCTGCCTATGTCTCTGCCTCTCTCTCTCTCTCTCTCTCTCTCTCTCTCTGTGACTATCATAAATAAATAATAAAAAAAAAATTAAAAATAAATAAAAATAAGAATAAAAAATTTTAAAAAATTAAAAAAAGAGCCAAATATATAACTCCAGGTTATATTGAGATAAGCCAATTTTTCAATTATGAGTTGATTATAATTTGCTAAAATAAAAGCTTTGCAGTCCAAATATTAAAGCTTTGGTAGTCTTTCTACATTGCAATACATTAATTTCAATTTTCAAAAATAACAGATAACAGGCATCTGAGTGGTGCAGTCAGTTACAGGTCTGATTCTTGGTTTCAGTTCAGGTCATGATTTCAGGGCCATGAGATCAAGTCCCATGTTGAGCTCCACACTCAGTCTGCTTAGGACTTTCTCTCCCTCTTTCTCTACCCCCTCACTCCCATGTGTTCTTTGTCTCTCTCTCTCTAATAAATAAATAAATCTTAAAACAAAAATAACAGGTAACAAAAGTCAAATTGTAAGTGTCATTAACAGCCCAGTTGATATTCTCACACAAGATTAGAAACAATTGAAAACTACTATTTGAAATCATATATATAATATCTCAAAATTAAAATCCTACAACTGTTAACAGTATCCTTAAATATTTAATTTAAATATTAAAAATACTAGAATACAAACAGGACCAAAGTAAAAATTCATCCAGAGGTTGGGCATGATTGTCAGGTGGGAAGCTTGCAGGATTCCCCCCCACTGGTTGTGGGAATCCCTGTCTTCTGTGCACACACACACTCAAATAAAATAGTGAAGGAATAATAATTAAATTACAATAAGTAAATCAAAAAACCCACAAACCTAAAAATTCATAAATAACCCCTTTTGAAAGAACAATGAACAGCTTTATAGATCATAAAGGGAATATCTCCCATGAATTGGGAATATTAAAACTGAACAAGTTGAAGGTAATGCTTATATCAATTTTAAAGTAACTTCACAACTAATTTTTAAAGTATTCACAGCTCTGACTAAATCTGTGCCTTTTAAGTCACATTAACATAAACAGGAGACTAACAGGTGAATCTGAAGAATACAAAAGGGAATTCAATTCCATTTAAATACCATCTGTTCTGCTGGGAGTTTCTGTAACACAGATGAGTTCATGTTTGATTGGTAAGCGAGGAATGACATCATGACAGCATGGAAGCCTCACTGATTCATTTGTGAGTTTCCAAAACAAAGAAGTGGAAGGAATGGAATTATGGGAGATCTCAGGCAAGAGAAAAACAAGGCCTCATCTAACTTGGCCTTAACAGGAAGCTGTATTTCAAGCAAGCTGCAGAAGGAAGCCTGCACCCAGACCTCACTCCCCAGACAGGTGGAGTCACAGCCAGGCTGAGGTCTCTCAGCTGGGTTGTGGCACTGGCTCCTGTCCCTGTCCCCTGTAATAGCAGCCCCACTGTCTCAGAACTCAACACCAACTATCCATACACCAGTGCTAGCACTCCTAGCTAGAATTTCCACTTTGCCGTTCTTGTACACTTTTAGTATCCATTTTAACAATGTCCAGCCACGCTGAGATGTTCACCTAAGCGATCCAGGTAATCCTCTAGGGTACTGATTATTGCTTTTGCTAGTAGCTACCAAGCTGCAGAGATTTTAAGAGATCTGCCACCACCTTATTTTTCTCTTATGAGGCACTATTTTTAGTGCATGATTTGCAGAATGCACGATTTTTTAGGAACATAAATATTCCATTTTAGTAGAAAGAACTATAAATGTTTCTCAAGTGCCTACCTACTATATACAGGCAACGGGCCATGTACTCAAGTTATACTTCAGGACCTAAAGATAACAGGTTTTTTTTAAAGATCTCAACTTAGAGAAACAAACAATCTCTTCATTAGTTTGCCAGAGCGGCCATCACAAAGTATCAGGTGCTGGGTGGCCTTAAGCCACAGGAAATTTGTCTCACATTCCTGGAGACTAGAAATCCAAGACCAAGGTGCTGGCAGGGTTGGTCCCTTCTGAGGGCAGGGAAGGAGAATCTGTGCTTCGCCACTCTCCTAGCTTCTCTTGGTTTGCTGGCACCAAAAGGTGCTCTCAGGAGGAGCGCTAATGTATCTATAACCTCTACCTTCATATCAATATGGCATCCTCCCTTTCTGCTCATCTGCATCCAAATTTCCATATTTGATAAGGATAGCAATCATAATTGGATTGGGGGGGGGCCCACCGTACTCAGCATGACCGCATCTCAACTAACTGCATCCACAATGACCCTATTTCTCAATGGAAAGCCACATCCTGAGGTACAGGGGGGCTGAGGACCTCAACCTATGAATCCTGGATGGTCAAAGTGCAATCCATCACCACCTCTAACTCACAAAGTGGAAAATACTAAAAACTGTCAGTGTTTCCAGCCCTTGGTAATGGCAAATAAGGCAAGTCAGTCGGCTAAAAAACATAAAAGCTGCAGGAAATATGAAAAGCATCTTCCTGAACACCCCACACAACTAACACGGTTGTGAGGACATACTGAACCCAGGTTCAAGTCAGTACTTGACCTAGAGAGCACTAAGAAGCTCAGCTGCCTTTTTTTTTTTTTTTTTTTTTTGCCCTGTAGTTATTTCCTAAGAGGTGTCTTTTTAGGACTTTGGGGAATGAGGGCTGGGATCTGCTAACAGGCAAGGATGGAGTCCTGATGAAGCACATGTCAGTTTGGGATAGCCCTTGAAAGGCAGCAGGTGGGAATAGGAATTCAGATAGCAGCCCAGCTTTATAATAGCTAGGTGACCAAGAAAATCTCAAGCCTTGATTCTGGACTGCTAGTGATAACTTTCAAATACACATATCCCATACACCTGAACTATGGGGTAGACCCCTGGCCAAGGCCCAGGCCACCAGGAGCACACAGATCAGATACAAATAACACTGCAAAGGTTATGAACACATAAGTGACACTGAAACCACAACCCGCAGAAGACCATTTGGAACGCATACCCTGAACCCAACTAGGCCAATGCCTGCTAAAACAAATACATCATCATTCAACCACAGGATCAGAACAAGATGCAGAGCCTCAAAACAGAATATTCAAGATGTTCAGGATATAATCCAAAATTACTCAGCACACAAAGAATGAGGAAAATTGCCACTCACCTGGGGGAAAAGATACACTATGCAAACACTACTGTAAGAAAGCCGGCGTGGCTATATTAATATTACACAAAGCAGACTTCAAAACAAAGAAAGCCATAGGGGATAAAGAGGAACATTCCAGGATGATAAAAGGGTTAATTTGCCAGAAAGACATAACAATCTTAAACGTTTATGCGTCTAACAACAAAGCTTCAAAACACGTAGGAGCAAAACCTGACAGAATTGAAAAGAAAAACAGAAAAATCCAAAATTACAGCTGGAGACTTCAGTACTTCTCCTAGTAATCGACAGAAGGGGTAGTCAGAAAGGATGGAGAGCCATCAACTCAATGGATCAAATGTACATTTATCGAACACTTCATACAAGCAGAGACACATTCTTTTCAACACACATGGAACATTCATAAAAAAATTTTAACAAATGTAAAAAACTTGAAATTGTATAACTATGTGCTTCTGATTATAATGGAATTAACCTGCAAAGTAATAGAAAAAGATAACAGGAAAATCTCCAACACTTGGAGAGTAAACAGCACACTTATAAATAATTCATGGATGAAAGGGAATGTTTTAAGGGAGATTAGAGAATACTTAAAACTAAAAGAAAAATTTTAAATTAACATAGCAAAATCTGTGGAATTCAGCTAACACAGTACTGAGAAAGAAATTTAGATATCTTTTCTACAATTTTCTAATGTAAAGGGCACAGTGGAGTCATATCTGAAAATTGAAATGTAGTCACTTGCTGGGACTTCATACCTCATACTGTGAAAGTGGGCAGAGGACCCACCACCAGATAACCACATTGATTTCTTACAAATCAATATCCACTAACTCTAAGCTGCACTTCTACAATTTCTCAAAAATCACTACCAAACCTAAATCACTAAAGAAAACAGTAACAGAATGTTTAAAGTATCTTTCTGGTTGTGTGCATCAATGTCCAAAGAGTGTCCTAACCAACATGGCTTAAAATTTTCAACTCAAGCTATTTAATAGGCTATGAGTCCAACCAGACCAAATAAAACAGAATAAAAGTAATAGGAAAAACTGGCACAGGTATTCTAAAAAAACACATCTCCATTAGCTAGTTTCTTGTGATAAAATACACACAAACCAAAAAAACAAATTTGCACCTTTTAAAATAAATAACCAGAGGTCACGACTGTTATCCATAAAATGTTATTTACACAAATTTTTATTGGAAAAGCTGCACATGAAAAATCTAACTTTATACCTTAGAAAATTAGAAAAAGAGCAAAATAAACAGAGTGAGAAACTCCACATTAAGTTTACCTGGAGTCCCAGAGAGAGGAGAATAAGAGAGGATGGGGGGCAACAATGAAAAAGATCCTGGCTGCGAAATTTTCAAGAAGTGATGAGAAACATCAACCCATAAATTCAGAAAGTCCAAGCAGAATAAATAAAGGGAACACACATCAGGGTATATAACAGTGACACTGCAAGGAAGGAAAGACAAAAAGAAAAATCTTAACAGATGGCCACAGAAAAAGGAATGACAACTCATTTCTGAGTACTGACGATGGACTTCTCAAAAGCAACAGGCCAAGTCAGAAGACAACAGAACATCTTCAAGAAAATAACCACTAACCTAGAATTCTCTACCCAGCAAAAAGTACCTTTTAAGAATAAAGATGAAGGAAAGATGTCTTTGGACAAAACCTGAGTTAGCCACCGGTACAATTTTCATTGTTAACCATCATAAGATGCCTCTATTTAAAACACACATTAAATGGGGCACTTGGGTGGCTCAATGGTTGAGCATCTGCCTTTGGCTCAGGGCATGGTCCCGGGATCCTGGGAACCTGCTTCTCCCTCTGCCTGCCTCTCTGCCTTTCTGTGTTTCTCATGAATAAATAAATAAAATCTTTAAATAAAATCTGATAGGATTCAACGAGGGTATGATATAGAACAGTCCACTTTCTTGTTTTCATCACTAATTGATGCCTATTTTGTCCTGTGTCACACATCAGCCCCCTATTCACAGATACTCTGCCTGAAGCTTTACTAAATACAGGACAGCTAGAGAAAACAACACAGTGCATCTAGAAAGTGTACTGATCACTAAGCCCTGTGGCTGAGTAAAACCGGAGAGATTTATATTTGTACCATATCTGGTCCAGAGAAACTGCAGAATTTAGCTACATAGCACACAGTTTCCCATCCAGGGACGTATTAAGGATTGTCAGCCCTTTGAACGTCTTCCCAGCTTGTGAGATTATCAAATCCTCTGAGCAGATCTCTACCTCATTTGTTTAAAATAACATTTAAGAATTGCTTTGGTCAGGGCCTGTGCCACTGGAGAGAGAGAGGTGATGGAATCTCTGCCTCTCATCTTTGGCAGCAGCAAAGACAAAGACATGCAGAATACGAAAAAATTGTGTGGAGCCCTCCATAGGAAGATGAGAAAGGGGAACCAGCCCCTGCCAAGCAGGGAGTGCTGGGGGAGGTCATTCTATGTGGACAAGGAGCATGGACAAGGATATGCTGAAGAGGCAGATGCATTCAAGGCCAAGGGTGTGCTTCTATGGGATGTTTGCTTTAGGAGAGAGAGAAAGAGCTAGGGCCAGACTAGAAAAAGTCTCACCTGCAATTGCTCAGGAATTTGAACTTTACCCTGTGGGCAATGAGGAGCCAAACCTAATCAGATTGGCTTTTTGAGGAAGCTAGAAACTCCGGCACTAGAACAGAAAATGAGAAGGAATGGGAAGAAGCAGAAAGGAGGCATCTATCTAGAAGCTGCTGAAACAGTCCAAGGGGAAAAAAAACAAAAACAAAAAAACACCAAAAAAGACATAGTCCAAGGAGGTTTTATTCTAATGTGAGCCCCCTGCGGGGGGCTAGCATAATGCCTTAGGCAAAGCAAGAGAACAATGTTGGACTGACCCTACCAAAAAAAACCACCTAAATTTCTTACAAAGTGCTTTCCTGCTTTCTAAGACAATTCCTTCCTCAAGATAGGTGTGGGGAGAAAAAAATAAAAGGCAGCCACACCACCATATACTCTCTGATAAAACTACCAATGCCATTCTAATACACAGCTAAAATGCTGAAGATTCTCCTTGTCTTCATATTATCACATTTTTCACTGATCTCAAGACACTGGTGGAAAGAGTTCTGAAAAAACCTGCAAAGCAAATATGCTGACCAGAGGATGCCATATATACATATTTTAATAACAAAACCAAGGAAAGACTTCAATATGTAGATTGCACCAGTTCAGTGTTTCTCCAAATAATCTAGTTTCAGATGTGCACTGATTTTTATCCACCAAGATACAAATCTTCAGTGCATACTCCCAACAACTGAGGCCTGTCCCAGGAGTTGAATGCAATCAATAGCAAAGACTCGGTATAATATTTAAAATACAATGGCATCTACCCAATGCATTCCCTTTCAAAATTCCAGCTGGGTTTTTTTTTTTTTTCTTCTTGCATAAATTGACAAGCTGATCCTAAAATTTGTGTGGACACTCGGGGACCCAGAAGCCAAAACAATCTTGAAAAAAAAAAAGAACACAGCTGGAGATTCACACCAATTTCAAAACTTAAAATCAAACTATGGTAACAAGATGACATGGGAACAGTGTAAGGCTGGACATACTTAGGTCAATAAAATAGAATCGGAAATTCATAAATAAACCCTTATATTTATACCACCTGATTGAGTACAAGAGCACACAATAACTTAATGAGAGAATAGTCTTTTCAACAAATGGTGCTGGGACAACTGAATGTCCACATACAAAAGAACAAAGTTGAAGCCTTACCTCACACTGTACACAATAATTACTTCAAAATGGGTCATGGAAAGTTAATGCAAGAGTTGAAATTATAGAACTCTCATAGAAAGAATATATAGGAGTCTTTATGACCTTGGGTTTGGTAATGGTGACTTAGATATGATGCCAAAAGGGTAAGTGACAAAAGAAGTTATATACAAACTGTACTTAATCAAAATTAAAAAGCTTTGTGTTTCAGAGGATACTATCAAGTAAAAGACAATCCACAGAATACTTCAAAACCATTGGAAAATATCTGATAAGGGATTTGTATACAGAATATATTAAAAAGTCCTACAATCCTCAATTTTATCTATAGAGATATAAGATACAGACATCTTTACATCTACTTATAGGTAAAGGGAATTTTTTTAATGATAAAGGGGATTAAGAGGTATGAAACTCTGGTTATAAATAAGCACAGAAATTAAAAGTACAGGAGAGAATGTAGTCAATAATATTCTAATAATGGTGTGTGGTGACAAATGGTGACTCCACTTGTCATGGTGAGCAATGAGTAATGTATAAAATTACTGAATTACTGTATGCCGGGAACTAATATAACATCGTATACTTCAATAAAAATGTTTTTAAAACTCCTAAAAATTAGTAGTGAAAAGGCAATCAATTTAAAAATGGGCAAAGGATTTAAAGAGAATTTTCTCAAAAGAAAACATACAAATGGTAAGTACATGAAAAGATGCTCAACATCATTAGTTATCAGAGAAACATAGATCAAAACCACAGTTAGATACTACTTCTCACCCATTAGGATGATTAAGATAAATATGACAATATCAAGTACTGGTGAGAATGTGGAGAAATCAGAACACTTAGACTTTACTGGTAGGACTATAAAATGGTTCAGCCACTCTGAAAAACAGTTTGGCAGTTCATCCAAATGTTGAACACAGAGTAGCATTTGACCCAGCAATTCTCCACTTAGGTGTATTCTCAAGAGACCTGAAAACACAGGTCTACATAAAAGCTTGTACATGAATTTTTATCAGGAGCATTATTTACAACAGTCCAAAAGTGAAATAATTCAAATGTCTATCAACTGATGATGAACTAACAAAATATGGTATGCCCATACAGTGGAATATTATTCAGCAATAAAAAGGAACGGAGTGCTAATATATAACACAACATGGACGAACCTTGAAAACATTATGCTAAGTGAAAGAAAAACCTGCATATTATATGATTCCATTGCTATGAAATGTCCAGAATAGATGATGTCCATATAGACAGACTATAGATTAGTGATTACAAGGGCTGGGGAGAAGGATACAGGGAATAACTGCTATCGGTACAGGGTTTCTTTTTAAAGTAATGAAAATATTCATGCTCACTTCAGCAGCATGTATACTAAAACTGGAATGATACTGGGGCACCTGGGTGGCTCAGTCAGTTAAGCATCAACTCTTGATCTTGGCTCAGGTAATGATCTCAGGATCATGAGATCAAGCCCCAAGTCAGGTTCATGCTGGGCATGGAGCCTGCTTATGATTCTCTCTCTTCCTCTTCCTCACCACACACGTAGGCTCTCTCTAAAAAGGATAAATAAATAAAATTGGAATGATACAGAGATTAGCACAGCCCCTGCACAAGGATGACACACACATTTGTGAAGTGTTCTATATTTTTTCTAGCCATTTGCAAGGGCATGGATAGAACTAGAGAGTGTAACACTACATGAAATAAGTTAGAGAAAGACAAATACCATACAATAGCACTCATATGCAGAATTTAAGAAACAAACAAGCAAAGGGAAAAAAAGAGACAAACCAAGAAACAGACTCTATACTATAAAGAACTGATGGTTACCAGAGCGGAAGGGGTGGGGAAATGGGTGAAAGAGGGGATGGGGATTAAGGACTGTACTTGACTCGATGAGCACCGGGTGATCAAAATAAAAACTTAAGAAAAAAAAATCGTTCTAAAATAAGATATTAACAATCAGCTTAAAAATTATTTGGAAAAACAATGAACCAAAAACATCATCACAAAAGGTGGGATGAACAGCATAGGGATACCACTCTATGAAGATTTTACCCTTAAATAATGCCAACCTGTCATATTCTTTCTAAATGTATACAATAAGATCGATTTGATCTTAAAACTTTAGGTTAAGGGATCCCTGGGTGGCACAGCAGTTTGGCGCCTACCTTTGGCCCAGGGCACGATCCTGGAGACCCGGGACCGAATCCCACATCGGGCTCCCGGTGCATGGAGCCTGCTTCTCCCTCCGCCTGTGTCTCTGCCTCTCTCTCTCTGTGTGACTATCATAAATAAATAAAATAAATAAATAAATAAATAAATAAATAAATAAATAACTTTAGGTTAATCTCTTCAGTCTGATCAATTGACTGTTTTTTACAAAGTCTAGAGCTATTCGGGCACCTGGGCTAACTAACACCAAAGCAGAAAAAGCACATGGCAAAAATGTGAGCTCTAACAAGTGAACCAGAATGGTTTTTGAGGGATTGAAGCAAACCATGCTTGAAACTGAGTCTCTGACTTATATTTTAAACTACCGATCTAGGACCATTATTAATCATTGAAGCTTACAAATTCTTGGGAAAATTAATAAAGAGAAATCCAACTAAAGGGGACTAAGGATGCCAGGAGGGGAGGCTGGAAGGCGGAGACATACTACCCAACGCCAATCACAGACCCCTTATAGAAGAATCCTTAACAGGAAAGAATCCTCAATTACATGCCAACACTGAAATGTACATGCATCCCTTACAAGAAATGGACCATCCCAGCAACTCAGCCAATGAGAAACCCTTATCACTCTGAACTCTTTATACCACTGGACTTTTGTTCAAAACAATCCCTCTCAACTTCCTTGTTCTCCATAAAATAACATTCTTGTCCTCTATTGGACTTGCCTATGGTTTTATCATAGCTTGCTTGTCCTGAACTGTAATTCTGTTATTACCAAATAAAACTATTTTTGCTGGTAAAACAAATGACTTTTATTTTTAAGGTTAATGTACTCAAATGTTCCCTTAAAAACACTGAGGTTAACAGCAGGCTAGATGGCAGGAAATCTATGAATTTGGTGCTGGAAAGGTGTATTTTATCTAGTAAGAAAGGAAGAGAGCAACCAGCCCCTCAATGTAAAAATGCAGTTGCAAGTTCTGAGCCAAACATTATAAAAACATATACCAGCCTTCCCAGGTGATGTGTGAAAAGAAGCACATTTATTTGAATGAGGTTTGTATCTTTGTTAGAATGTCAATCATTAGCTCCCAGTCATAGTTAATGAGTTACTGCTAGATGCATTCTATCAATGATCGAACTGAGGCTGAACTCATAGGCAAGGAAGACCGCACAACGTGGAGTGGAAAGGAAATGTAGATAGACTCACAAATCAACAAGAATATTCTGAGTCAAAGAGAGATACAAGACAATACTCATCAAATTTTAAACCCAAATCCAAGAAACAAAGGCCAGAGATAAATCTGGCAGGCAAAAGAACCCTTTACTTATTAATAAAGTGAAATTTTTTTTAGACTTTTAAAAAAAATAATTAGACAAAGAGGTATCCAATTTTTTTTCATCCTCATTTTCTTTTTTTTTATTGGAGTTCAATTTGCCAACATATAGCATATCATCCACTGCTCACCTGGGTCAAGTGCCCCCCTCAGTGCCCATCACCTCGTCACCCCAACCCCCCGCCCACCTCCCTTTCCACCACCCCTTGTTCGTTTTCCAGAGTTAGGAGTCTCTCATGTTCTGTCTTCCTCACTGATATTTTCACTCATTTTCTCTCCTTTCCCCTTTATTCCCTTTCACTATATTTTATATTCCCCAAATGAATGAGACCATATAATGTTTGTCCTTCTCCGATTGACTTATTTCACTCAGGATAATATCCTCCAGTTCCATCTGTCGAAGCAAATGATGGGTATTTGTCGTTTCTAATGGCTGAGTAATATTCCATTGTATACATAAACAACATCTTCTTTATCCATTCATTCTGATGGACACTGAGGCTCCTTCCACAGTTTGGCTATTGTGGACATTGCTGCTAGAAACATTGGAGTGCAGGTGTTCCAGCTCACAGAGGAAGACACAGACATGGCCAACAAGCACTGAGAAAATGCTCCATCCACATCACTTGCCATCAGGGAAATACAAATCAAAATCACATTGAGATACCACCTCACACTAGTGAGAATGGTGCAAATTAACAAGACAGGAAACCACAAATGTTGGAGAGGATATGGAGAAAGAGGAACCCTCTTGCACTGTGGGTGGGAATGTGAACTGGTGCAGCCACTCTGGAAAACTGTGTGGAGGTTCCTCAAAGAGTTAAAAATAGAGCTGCCCTATGACCCAGCAATTGCACTGCTGGGGATTTACCCTAAAAAGGTATCCAATTTTTAACTGCGCTCAAGTTTTCCTGCCACTTATTTTCATTTTAAAATTCAGTTCAATCTTCTGAAAAGTTACCTCTGAATAAATAAGATTTATTTATTTATTTTAGAGAGAGTACATGAGAGCATGAACAGGAGGAGGGGCAGAGGGAGTGAGAGAAAATCCTCAAGCAAACTCCCTGCTAAGCGTGGAGCCCAACGTGAAGCTCAATCCCTGAGATCATGACCTAAGCCAAAATCAAGAGTTGGCCCCCTAACTGACTAAGAACCCAGGTACCGCTAAGAACCTGATTCTTGATGAGGAACAATGCTACTATTACATGCTAAAGAAACCGGCGGTAGGGTGGGGAGGGAAGTAGTGGTAAGAATGTTCCAGCAATGCTAACATGCCATTTCCACTAATTTAAAAGCTGAGATACTGTGTTCCTGGCCCCTACTTGAGTGGAGGTTTAAACATACAAATGAATACACTACAGAAGACATGCACAATTAAATCTCAAACTGAAAACACAATATGTATCTTTACCGTATGATTTGCATTCAATTTTTGTAATACGAGTGGGAATTCCACATCTAAAGATCCAAACATTTTAATCTCACATTAAGGGGGAAAAATAATATGTACAAAAATATACAGTAACTTTGTTTTTCTTAGTTTGCATTCCCACGTCTAGACAAGCTTAAGGACTATTTTAATATGCTACTGGGGCGATAAAAATACGTAACTTATGGTGTGTATTTGAAATTTAAAAAGACAAAAAAAATTAAAAATTTTAAAAAATTTAAAAAATTAAAAAAGACAAAGAATCATAAGTTAGCTCTTTTATAGGAGCATATTAGGATTATGAATTTTGATCCCATTTAAATCTATACCCTGTACAAAATACAGGCAAAATATATAAACAGTAACTTGAAATTTTTAGATCTTTTCTAAAATCACACTAACATTTTAATAGAATTATCTCCATATTTCTCTATTCTTAGTATGTAAGTTAGTATGTAATACTAACATCCCATACATCTGTCTCTTAGGAGTTTTGAAAGAGAATTTATCTACTACCGTCATATCAATATTATAACAAAGGCATGCTACACAGTGGCAAGAGGTGAGGGGGTAAATTCCTGGATTCACTGATGAAAGGAATCAAGGAACAGGAAAAAAGGTCTGGCAGAAATTCAATAATGGAGCAGGGACCATGTGCTGGTCTGATGTGCAGATGCGACACTTATAAACAAAAGTGCATAGGGGACGGAGATGGAAAACCAAAGCTACAAATGCCAGCTACCTTCTAACAGAATCTGGGCAAACCTGGAAGTTCTCACAGAAGAGCCACACTGTTCTGAAAAATTAAGTAAACACTAAAAGCATATTTGTATTATCTGGAGTCACCAAAGGAACTAAAGATAGAAACTCCGGGGCGTGAAGAAAGGCAGGAAAAGGTACTGTCAATTTTTCAACCTAATCTCTTCTGTACTACTTTACTATTTATTACCATATGCAGGTATTCCATTTTTACAAACAAACATTTTAATTAAGGAAAAAATAAAATGACATCATTAGATCTCCTTATGTATACAATAGACCTGTTTCTAATTTGAAAAACAAATTATAAAATGTTAGTATGATCCCATGACAATGAAATATAATGACAATAAAATGATAGTAATAAACATTGATACAGGCATAGAACAAAATTACCTGATGGGTTAATGGGGCAGGAGCAAGGGGGAGGGGAAGGAGCAGACAGCTTTCACTTTCTATTGCAAAAACTGTAACTTCAAAATTGAATATATATTACTTTTGACAGGAATCCTAAAGATAGAAGAATTAAACTAAAACATGTATGTCTGGAAAAAATAACCGAGAAACAAAATCAGAGTAATAGACTAATAGCAGTATTTCTCAGAGAAAGAGAGAATAGGCAGGGTTTTTTTCTTTCTTCATATTTTCCTAGGGTTTGCCCCAAATAATGTACAAATGAAATGTATTCCTTTGTAGCAGAGAACTTGTATTTCTTACAAATGCTTTTTAAGAATATATTCGGATGAAGATCTAATAGAAGTATGTTGACTTCCTTAAAGGCATCCAGCTTTATGAAATATCAAAATACAATATTTCATCAATCCTAAGGCCTGTGTCTTAACCTCTCTGAAATCAAGATGCATCTTACAATCAGTCTGTCATTGCCTGTACGTGTGTACAGATCAAAAGTACCAGCATTAAAACTTAGAGAGACGATGAAAGGTAAACAGAGAGTGACCATATGACCCAAAGATTCCACTCCAAGGTATATACCTCATAGGAACTGGAAGAAGAGGCTCAGTACATACTTGCACATCCATGTTCATCACAGCATTATTCACAATAATAGCCAGAAGGTGCAAAGAGCCCAGGTGTCCATCAACTGATTAATGGATAAGCAAAGTAGTATATCCATGCAATGAAGTAGTCAGTCATAACATAGAAAGAAATCGACACATGCCACAACAGGAACAAACCTTGAAAACATGCTAAGTCGAAAGAAGCCAGACTCAGAAAGACAGACACTGCATGATTACACTTTTATGAAATATCTAAACCAGGCAAATTCATTTAAAAAATAGATGAGAAGCTACCAGGAGGTTCAGGAAGCGGGAAATGATCAGTTATTACTTCATTACTGACCTTCTGTTTGGGGTGATTTAAAAAAAAGTTTTGGAAATACATGGTGGTAACAGTTACACAGCACTAGGAATGTAATTAACAACACTGAATTGTATACTTAAAAATGGTTATAATGGTAAATAGTTCTACATATATTTCACAACTTTTAAAAATAAAATACACCAAAACCCATTTTACACCTACATGGGTGAATTGCATGGTGTGTCAACTGTATCTCAATAAAGTGGTTTTTAAAAACTAACAGAACTAAGAATGGCCCATTCTTCTAGAAAAGGGTGCATGGTCAACACTATTTATGGCACAGTATGCAGAAATACACAAAATATTATTGATTTTGTGTCAAACAGCTGATTCAGAGAGATGAATACTGAATATGAAGATATTTTAGGAATTCTTTCATCTATATTGCTTTTACTTTTTAATTACAATGCACAAAAATACTACAGGATAAAAATTTATACTTAAATAAGTTACCCTTTCAAGAGTATACATAAAAATGAGAGATAATAAGAAAGCTCTGTCAGGGCGCCCAGGTGGCTCAGCCAGTTAGGCATCCAACTCTTGATTTTGACTCAGGTCTTGATCTCAGGGTTGTGAGTTCAAGCCCCACTTAAAAAATAAAATAAAGAGGGATCCCCGGGTGGCGCAGCGGTTTGGCGCCTGCCTTTGGCCCAGGGCGTGATCCTGGAGACCCGGGATCGAATCCCATGTCGGGCTCCCAGTGCATGGAGCCTGCTTCTCCCTCTGCCTGTGTCTCTGCCTCTCTCTCTCTCTCTCTCTCTCTGTGACTATCATAAATAAATAAAAATTAAAAAAAAAATAAAGAAAGAAAGAAAGCTCTGTTGTTTGGTTCACAGCATTTTGCTTCATCTAGGGGCACCTATAATGGCGCCATCTCATAATCAATGTGCATATGCCACTCACAGCACCATATACATACATGTCTGTGTGCATACACACGTATGCATACAGACCCTTTTCCTAAGCATCCTGTGAAATCAAACATACATTTTCATTTCAATACAGTAATTTCTGAAGATTAATAAAAAACACAGGGAAGTATATTTAAAATGAATGCCATTTTGCCAATTCGATGTGTATGCTATTGCAAGTACTAAAAGAAATGCACTGGCCTCACGTGGAGGTATGACAAAGCAGAAATCTAATATAGATATAATGTCTATTACTCATTTGCATCCATGACTCAGAGTATTTTAAACATACATATGGAAACCAGAATCTTTTCATAACTAGACTACAAACGAGAAACTCATGCCAAGATGTGACAAACACAAATCTTAAAAAGCTTCCCAGATTTAAATTTTCCATTTAAAACACAACTATTTTATCAATGCTTTGATGTAATCTTGAAAATGCAGCAACCACCAAATTTAAAATCCCAGTAACATTTTCTGGTTTTGATGATGGTTAATCACTTGTCCAGTTAGTGGTAAATACACACTGCATGACACATGCAAGTTCAGAGAAAATTCATGTATTCTTGGAGGTGATTATTGGGATTTCTTGCTACATTAAAAAAAAAAAAAAGAAATTTGCAGGGGATACCTCTGGACACAACTTTTCAACTGGAAGAAAAGCATTCCAAGACTTTCCATTTTTACAATAACTTGATCCGTTTGGTCACTATAGAAGTAACATATGCTCATCAAAGAAATCAAAGTAACTAATAAAAGCACCCATAATCTCACCACCTCTTCCATTGTTTTCATATGGATCCTTTCGTGTATGTCAGAGGGTGAGCGATGAAGTGGCTAAGGGTCCATCCAGTTCTAGAGTCTAACTTGTAGCTTCAAGTCTTGCTTCTTCTACTTACGGCCAAGGGGCCATGGACAAACTAGGCAATAGTTCTATACCTGTCCATCAAGTAGGAATAAGAAGAGTAGCTCCTTCATCAAATTTTTTACTATAATGATCCAACCCTGCCTTTTGCTACCTGCCTCTTGCACTTAATAACATGTGTACACAGTTTCCATGTCATTAAATATCCTTCTATAAAATGTTGAAGGGCCACAATGAACTCCATTACACGGCTGTTCCACCATGTATTCTGATCCCTACAGCCAGGTACTTGAATCATTTTCAATCTTTCTGTTATTCCAACAAGGCATTTATACAAGGAGACCAGGAACAACTAGAAAGCAGATGGTCTAAATCTCAGCAACAGTGACACTACATACACACAGACCAGGCCATTAGCCCAGAAGATGGCTGTTGTGCTTCCTGACCACCCGAGCTACCTTAGTTTTTGTCTTTTTTTCAAGTTTGGTGTCCAGCCTTCTAGCCATTTTATGAGTTCCCAAAAACCTTCCAAAATTCTCTTATGCTTAAGTTAGCCAAAGTCCATTTCTGTTGCTTATAACCAGAACACTTTACTGATACACAAGACCTCATTCTCGCCCATAATATTCCATTACACACACAGTACACAACCAACCAACCTTCCCAGGTCAGCTATGTCCCAGGAAGCAGTCAGTAAAACCAACAGCTATAATGCAAAGCACAAAAGTTCTCCAGGAGAAATTTTTATTCTGGTGAAAATTCTGCTACGAGACTCTTCATGCATTTATAGGCCTGGGATGCTACAATTTCACTTGTGCAAAATTACACTGAGTATATAAATCTACAGAAACACCAATCCAATCTTTCTCAGACAAAAAAAAAATCAAATTGCAAATACTAATATTATTATTACTAATAATAATTACTAATATTTATATGTCACACTATTATATGCCAGGCACTGTTCTAAATACTATACCTATTAGCCATTTCATCACTGCAATAATGTGTACATACTATCATTATCCCGTGATATGCAAGGAAAGTGAGGCATCAGAGAGACTGAGTAACTTGCCATAGGTCACATAGCTATTCAGGATCTGAACACTGGCAATGCAGCCTCAAAATCTATGTTCTCAACTGCCATATATACTGTGACTTGATTTCTGTCTCAGAATGACAGACTTTTAAATTATGATCATATAGGGATCCCTGGGTGGCGCAGTGGTTTAGCGCCTGCCTTTGGCCCAGGGCGTGATCCTGGAGACCCGGGATCGAATCCCACGTCAGGCTCCCGGTGCATGGAGCCTGCTTCTTCCTCTGCCTGTGTCTCTGCCTGTCTCTCTCACTGTGTGCCTATCATAAATAAATAAATAAATAAATAAATAAATAAATAAATAAATAAATAAATAAATAAATAAAATAAATATCATATATTAATTACATTTTCATTTTATATATCATAGTTGATATGTGAATGGCAAGAGTCTATTTTTTTTTAGATTGATTGATTCATGAGAGACACAGAGAGAGAGGCAGAGACACAGGCAGAGGGAGAAGCAGGCTCCATGCAGGGAGCCTGACATGGGACTCCATCCTGGATCCCAGGATCATTCCCTGAGCCAAAGGCAGACGCTCAACTGCTGAGCCATCCAGGCGTTCCGGCAAGAGTCAACTTGGAACGCAGATGGACTTCAATAAACACTTCATCTTTTACCATAGCTTCTCCTGCTAAGACTATGATCCCAGGGCCCTGAATCATGTATCATTCCCCTTCCTCCAGCAACAAATGCCAAGTGCTGTTCCCCTTCTAAGCCTTTACTCAAGCTATTTTCCATTATCTAAAATGCCCTCTGAACCCATCACCCATCTACCTATCTCCATCCAGTAAGGCAATGGCAAGCTCAAATACCACATCCTCCACAAACCCTCCACAAGCCCATCCAGATGGAATGATTGACTCTGCCTGACCCCATATTCCTGAGATTCTTTCTGCCTCCAATAGAGCATGTGTTGCAATCTGCTAGTTTTCTTCCCAATCCCTCTCTTCCCAATGTAAGATTCTAGGAAAGCAGAAACTACATCTGATAAACTCCCTTCTTTTGTGTGGTATTCTCCAGTGTACAGAAAAAAGTTATCGCTGGAAGCAGTTACACCATTAATGACTACAGAGGTGAAGGGAATACGAGGTGTTGAAGCCTATTAGCATAGACTAGCCTGAGGAAGCAACAGGAAAATATCCATGATCTAGAAAAAGCCTATCATGTTTAACTACTCTAAACCCTTATAAATTGAAATCTAAAAACCTATCATTACGAGATACCAGCGTTTGTGGAATTTTAACATGTATCTCAATAGGTCCTTTTATGGTCTGAGTGTGCACACTGTGGAAATGAACAAGGAGATTTTTTGGAAAATATTTAAAATATTTGGTAAATACCGAGAACACAAGGTCACAGGAACCACGAAGAAAGAGCCTAAACTCTGGCCGTCACTACAGCAAGCAGTGAGGGGACCAATGGTAGGCAAATCAGCTCTCTCACTCTAAGAATCCCATTGCCTTCTACATCTCTCGTCTTCCTTCTATTGGTCTTTCTCAAGTGATTTATGGACTAAATCAAAGCAAGGAAGCACTTTGCATTTTCTGAGTTATCCTGCTCATTGCTGCAGTAAAGATGAAATATCCTCCTTGCATTTTTCCCATATTGGATAAGTAAATATGGAAAATGATACGATGAAATCCACATAATTATAGTTATTAACCAAAAGGAATAAACTGTAGATTCTATATAAGTTTTGGGGAAAGGTACATTCCTACAACACCAGGCAACTCACTGCCCACATCACCTGCAGATCAAACAAAGGAGCTCTCCCATGCCATTTGCAGGAACAGAATTGGAAGCCACCCTTCCCACCTGACACATTAACTCTTCTGCCACCACGAGGAACCCTTACCAGCAGGAGCATCTCAAAGAATGCATTCTTTTCAGAACACTAAAGCCTCACTTTTATTCCTTTTTAAGATTTTTATTTATTATTCATGAGAGACACACAGAGAGAGGCAGAGACACAGGCAGAGGGAGAAGCAGGCTCTCCACAAGGAGCCCAATGTGGGACTCAATCCCAGACCCTGGGGTCAGGCCCTGAGTTGAAGGCAGACACTCAACCACTGAGCCACCCAGGCATCCCTCTTTCTTAAGATTTTATTTTTAAGTAATCTCTCCACCCAACATGGGGCTCAACTCACAACCTCAAGATCAAGAGTCATGCGCTCTACTGAGCTGGCCAGGCATCCCTCACTTTAAAAAATATCTACACTGATATCTGTCTAATCAGGCTTGGTCAATTCCTTATAATCCACACTCATTAGGAGTTCTTAGAAATCCCTTGCACCTAACAAAACAGGAAAACATCTATTCTCAGATACAGAGAAAATTGGGTACTCACGACCTCCAACAGTCCCCAGTGGAAATGATCTTTCTGTTCCATTTGCAGGGCTGCTTGCGCCAAACAACATCCAGTTATAGGAAGCAAACAATATTAAGCTGGTTTCAGCCTTCCCAAAGCCAATTCCAAAGTGGCACCAAATGGTATTCCCAGAGAAAAGAAGTTACCCTTAACAAAATCTCACTCATTCTTTTGAGTATTAGTAACACCACCAGGGTAGTGAGACATTTGATTGTCCACCTCATCAGCAAACTTACTTGCACTTATCTACCTGGCCCAGAAAATATGTGACAAATCTGCCAAAAGCATGACAAGGAGAAAAAGTGAGGGTGTTCATCTAATTTGCCTCACCGAGAACACTATCAAAAGTCATTCTTCTTTTAAAAAGAAAAAAATCATTCAAAACGGACATCTCTGGGCGGCCCCGGTGGCGCAGCGGCTTAGCGCCACCTGCAGCCTGAGGTGTGATCCTGGAGACCTGGGATCGAGTCCCATGTTGAGCTCCCTGCATGGAGCCTGCTTCTCCCTCTGCCTGTGTCTCTGCTTCTCTTTCTCTCTGTGTCTCTCATGAATAAATAAATAAAATCTTAAAAAAAAAAAAAAAAAACCAGACATCTCCAAATAAAAAGTTTTAAGAAAATCCCTTGAAAATATGTAAAAGGTACTAACAGAACACAGCTGATCACAGTGATACTCACACCCCAGTCACAACCTAAAAAACACTTGGCCATTGTTGCTGTGCACAGTCTCAACAACTGGCCCATACCAGGCATTCCCTGTTACACACTTGTACTCAAGACTTCCAATTTTTACAAGAGTAATAGGCTTTCTCATCTTGAAAAGAATCATCCCTTTAATAAAGGATAATAACATCTAAAAGAAAAAAATCTTTTTTAGAGATATGCACGTCTGGAGGTATGTATGCACAACATGTGACGTCAGACAAGTTGAATAAAGATCCTTATGTGTCTATGTAGCTACACATGCCTTCAGTCATGGGCCCTTCTGTTAACTTCAACCTCGGACTCTAGCGTCTCTCCAGATGACCTGCCCACAGGGTGACACAGCTAACATCTCAGAGGTTAAGTTTTAGAGTTTCTAAGAATAGAGCTACACTAGAGAAGATGACTTAAACATCAGTCAGATGGATAAGTTTCATACCCAGTGACCATATCAACCAAACTAGGGCACATTTTGAAAAAAGAAGGATACTATTATTAATTCTGCCAGGACAACAGGTTTAAAACAGAACTGTTCCCAGCAGAAACAAAAAATACAGTCACTCTAGACTATGCCCACCAGATAAAACGGATTTTCTACTTCCAAGAGATATTTCTCCGGTTCTATAGATGTGAAAATATGCAATAAGTCACCTCCTTTTAGGCATGTTATCTGATGATGAGAGAACACTAGGAACCAGGGGGAAAAGGAAGGTAAGATATGGCTAAGACTTGAGATATACTGTCCAATAAAGTAATGTACACACTGAGAATACTCCTGCTCATCTGGGATTTGCAAAGGACGTGGTGGTATTGTCCATGAGACATCACTTTGCAGAGCCATTTTTTTCAATTCAGTCACTAAAGATACAACTGTAAGCCTAAAGAAATAAGCACTGCCTTAGTCAAAAGAAAGGGTTAATAAGAACAATGGATCAGATTCAGAATCTACACGATCAACACATTTGTGATGTGAAGAGATTAATTTTTCCTAATTGATACTGAGTTAGTTTCACTTAATTTTAAGAAGTTGAAAATCAGTCTGCACGTCTGGAAATAAGATGTTAAGAGAATATGATGATTTCTCACAGGCAATTATTTCCCCTCTTCTCTCCTCTTCCACACTCTGCTATACTCTATACTCTACCATGTGATACTGGGGCAAGGTAGGGCTCCCCAACCTCCAGCTGGCTGGTCCCTGTTCACATCTGCCAATGGGAAGTCCTAAAGAGAGGAAGAGATAAAGAAGAAGAGGAGGTTTCTTGCCTATTTTCCCATTTCTGTCAGCATCATTCCAGCAACAGCTGAATTTCCATGCAGAAATCTATCCACAAAGGTGCTTACAGATGTGTAAAATGACACACATTCAAGGACATTCACTGCAGCATCGTGTGTTAAAGTGCAAAACCACAGACACCCTACATGTCCATCAAAGAGGGTCAGGTGATTTAACATAAATAAGGCAATGATGGAGGAAAAAAGGGACATAAGACAGAAAGAAAACACACCAAAATGGTAGAAATCTTTTTTTTTCTGCTAGTGATAATAATTAGCATTTTATTTTCTTCAGTATGGAACCAATAATAAAGCCCAAGTTGAAAAGCTGCATCTGGTTATAGACTCCTTGGTATAAATGCTTACATAACACAAATGTATGTGCCCAGGGATATTGGTAGAAGTCTTTATCAACAAATACATAAATTTAAATGTTAAACTCATCAATTAAAAGTCAGAAAAAAAAATAAAAATAAAAGGCAGAGAGGAACAAAATGGATAACAAAACATGATTCAACTATATTTCGTCTACAAAGGATTAGTTTTAGATTCAAATACACAAATAGGTTGAAAGTGAACAAATAGAGGGGCACCTGGGTGGTTCAGTCAGTTAAGCATCTGCCTTTAGCTCAGGTCATGGTCCCAGGGTCTTGGGATCAAGCCCCACATAAGGCCCCTTACTCAGTGGGGAACCTGTTTCTCCCTCTCCCTGCAATTCCCCCTGTTTGTGCTCCTTCTCTCTGTAAATTAAATAAATAAAATCTTCCAAAAATAAATAAATAAATATTAACATTAAAAAAAGATACTCCACACTAACAGTAACCAAAGACAACAGCTGGAGTAGCTATATTAACATCAGACAAAATAGACTTTAAGACAAAAATTGTTACAAGGGACAAAGGGAGATCTTATGTAATGATAAAAGAGTCAATTCATGAGGAAGATATAACCATTATAAATATCTATGCACCTAACAACAGAACCCCAAACATACAAAGCAAAAACTGACAGAATTGACGGGAGAAGTAGAAAGTTCCATAATAATAGTTGGAGGCATTAACATTCCACTTTCAATAAACAGAACAATTACACAGAAGATTAACAAGGAAACAGAAGACTTAACGCTATAAATCAACTAGACCTAACAGACACACAGAACATTCACAACAGCAGAAAACATTCTTCTCAAGTGCATGTGAAATGTTCTTTAGTATTAACCATACATTAGGCCATAAAAGAGTCTTAGTAAACTTTAAAAGACTGAAATAATTCAAAATGTTTCCTCCAACCACAGTGGAATAAAACTGGGAATCAGTAACAGAGGGAAATCCAGTATCCACAAATATCCTGAAGTTAAACAATGTACTTTTAGAAAACTAGTGGCTGAATGGGGTACCTGGGGGCTCAGTCAGTTAAGCATCCAACTCTTGATTTTGGCTCAGGTCATAATCTCAGGGTCATGAGATCAAGCCCCAAATCAGGCTCCATGCTAGGCATGGAGATTGAGATTCTCTCTCTCCCTCTATTCCTCCTCCCCTTACCCCTGCTCGCTCTCTCTCTCTCTCTCTCTCTTTCTCAAAACAACAACAACAACAACAAAAAAAAAAAACAGAAAAAAAACCTTAGTGGGTCAAGAAAAAATTACAAGGTAAATTAGAAAAGACTTTGAGATAAGTGAAAATAAAAATGTCACATGTCCAAACATATGAGATGCAGCAAAAGCAGTGCAAAGAGGGAGAATGATAGTTGCAAAGGCCTACATTGAAAGAGGAGGATTTCAAATTAATAACCTAGCCATCCATCTATAGAAACTAGAAAAAGATGAGCAAACTAAACCCAAAGCAGGCAGAATGCAACAATAAAAATCAGAGCAGAGATAAGTGAAGTAGAAAACAAAACAAAAACAATCCTTAAAACCAAAAGTTGGTTTTCCCCAATAACAGGACTAAGATTAGAATGTCTGCTCTTGCCAGATAAAAAGCATCCACAATGGAAATGAAAACACACACACACACACCACACAGCATAATCTTATCTACAGAAAACCCTGAAGAATCTACACAGAAACTATAAATGTTAATAAATGAGCCCTGCCAAATTGCAGAATACAAGATCAACATACTAAAATCAGTTGTATGTTTATACACTAGCAATGAACAATCCAAAAATAAAGGAGATGATTCCATTTTACCTTATCAAAAAGAACAAAATACTTAGCAATAATTTTTTTTTAAAGATTTTATTTTTTTATTCATGAGAGACACAGAGAGAGAGAGGCAGAGACACAGGCAGAGGGAGAAGCAGGCTCCATGCAGGGAGCCCGACGTGGGACTCAATCCCAGGTCTCCAGGATCACGCCCTGGGCTGAAGGCGGCGCTAAACCACTGAGCCACCCGGGCTGCCCACTTAGCAATAAATTTAATCAAAGAAGTACAAGACTTATACACTGAAAACTACAATACATTGTTACCAGAAATTATAAAAGACCTAAACAAAAAACTATCCCTGTTCATAGTCTGTAATATTCAATAACAGTAGGATGGCAACAATCCCCAAATTGATCTACAGACCCAAACCAATTCCTATCAAAACCTCAAGTGCCTTTTTATAGAAATGGACAAACTCATCCTAAAAATGTATATGGAATTGCTAGGGATCCTGAATAGTCAAAACAATCTTGAAAAAGAACAAAATTAGAAGATTTACATTTCCTGTTTCATCTACTGCAAAGCAATAGTTACCAACATAGTGCGGAACTGCCATCGGAGAGACAGTCTAGATCAACAGAATACAACTGAGAGTCTGGAAATAAAACAATACAATTATGCTCAAATGATTTTTTACAAGGTGCTACAAGAGGTTTTCAATAAATAGTCTTTTCAACAAATGCTGCCAAAACAACTAGATACCCACTCACCAAAGGATTCATCTGGACCTGTAGCTCATAATATACAGAATTTCATTCAAAAGGAATGAAGGTCCTATATGTAAAAGCAAAAACTATAAAACTCTTGAGGAAATACAGTGGTAAATTTGTCATTACTTTTTTTTTTAAGATTTTATTTATTTATTCATAGAGACAGAGAGAGAGAGAGGCAGAGAAACAGGCAGAGGGAGAAGCAGGTTCCATGCAGAGAGCCTGACGTGGGACTCGATCCAGGGTCTCCAGGATCACGCCCTAGGCTGCAGGCGGGGCTGCACCACCGGGGCTGCCCAAATTTGTCATTACTTTGAATTAGGCAGTGATTTCTTAAGTATGACACCAAAAGCACAAACAATATAAAAATAAAATAAATGACTTTATCAAAATTTTACAATTTTGCACGTCAAAGGACACTATGGGAAAATGAAAAGACAACGTATAGATTGGAAGAAGATATTCAGAAATCATATATCTAATTAGGGTGTTGTATCCAGAATATATTTTAAAGACTGATAACTCAAAACAAAAAGACAAACAACCCAACTGATAGACATTTCTCTAAGGGAGAGATAAAAATGGCCATAAGCACATGAAAAGATCCTCAACATCTTTCATCTTTAAGGAAATATAAATCAAAACCACAATAAGATAGCATTTCATACCCATTAGGATGGCTATAACAGTAACTCAAAAAAAAAAAAGGAAGAAAGAAAAGAATAAGTGTTGGTTAGGATGTGGAAAAAATGGAACCCGCATACACTGCTGGTGGGATAGTAAAATGATGCAGCCACTGTGGACAACAATTTAGCAGTTTCTTAATATTTAAACATAGAATTCCATATGACCTATCATTTCTATTCTCAGGTATATATCCAAGAGCACTGAAAACATGTTCACACAAAATTTTGCACATAGCAGCATTATTCATAATACACAAAAAGTGGGAACCACCAAGTGTCCATCAACTGATGGAAAACTGTGCTCCATTCATACAATGGAATATTATTCAGCCACCAAAAGGAGTGAAGTAGTGATACACGCTACAACATAAATGAACCTTGAAAGTGTTATGCCAAATGAAAGAAGCCAGACAAAAAGGGCCATATGTTGTTAGGACTGCATTTTTATGAAATGCTCAGAATAGGCAAATTCACTGAAATGGAAAGCAGACTAGTGGCTGCCAGGGCCAGGAATGGGGAGATGCAGAGTGATTGCTGAGTGGGTACCAGATTTCTTCTTAGGATGATGAAAACATTCTGTAATTCAACAGTGATGATGGTTATACAACACTGGGAATATACTAAAACCACTGGATTATACATAGTAACTTTTACCCCAATGTAAAAAAAAGAATAAGGGGGCACCTGGGTGACTCAGTTAGTTAAGCACTCAACTCTTGATTTTGGTTCAGGTTATGATCTCAGGGTCATGAGATCGAGCCCCATGTCAGGCTCCTTGCTCAGTGCAGAGTCTGCTTGAGATTCTCTCTCTCACCCTCTGCCCTCCTCCCTCTGCTCATGTGCACATAAGCATACTCTCTCTCTCCCTCTCTCTAAATAAATAAAATCTAAAAAAAAAAAAAAAAAGGCAATTCTATATATGCTGATACATACGGAAGCTTTCCAAGATGTATTATTGGGTGAAAAAAAAAAAAAAGCAAGCTACAGAACTGAGTCCCCCACCTCAAGAAGGGGAGTAGGGAAAGGAAGAATATATAGGCATTTTCATCTAACACATCTTTGCAAAAATAAACAAGAATGTGTTACCATTGGACTATCTCTGGGGAAGAGAATTTCAAGGCTAGGGGCAGGTGTGAAAAGACTTCCTTTTTAAAATAAGCCATCTTACACAGTCTACATGTTGTGCCATGTATAGATACTTCCCCCCACGCCGCCATGTCGAAATAAAAACCAAACTGACCTTTCTAAAAGAGGAAATAATGGAAATAAAGGGGTGGTTATATAATGAAAATATGCTCATGGGAAAATTGTTGATCCATGCTGGGGGAGAAATACCAGGTAGTAATGAGATTCTTTTCTTTTTTTTTTTTTTAATTATTTATTTGAGAGAGAGAACACAAGCAGGGAGAAGGGGCAGAGAGAAGGGGAGAAGCAGACTCCCTGCTGAGCAGGGAGCCCAATGCGGGGCTGAATTCCAGGACCCTGGGATCATGACCTGAGCTGAAGGCAGATGCTTCACCAACTGAGCCACCAAGGTGCCTCTGGAAATGAGAGTCTACATGTGTTTGTCTAACAATGAAGGGTACTGGAATACTGTTTTAGAATACAGTCACACCATTCCCAAATATCAGGGCATATGAATAGTGTGACATTCCTGCAACAGAACCTGGAAAGCTATTCGGGTATGTGACAAGAGGCTGGTCCAGCTACAAACTGCCTGACAGGCAGTGCTCAGGCTCCCTGGTCCCCTCTCCTCCCTCTTGAGATTTCGCTCTCTAGTCTGGGACCTGTGGGCATTGACAGGTAAGGGAGCTGATTACCGAAAGGATGTAAAAACATGTTTTCTAGGATTCCAGGAAAGAGGGAAATTTTGTAACACATCCATGATGTCCTCAACACCCCACATTCAACTCTTTCTCAGACTCGGAAGATCTTCCAACCATATCACTCTCCCAAAAATTAACATGCACTGGTTTAACTCACGGCTTCTAAGTCTCCAGTAAATGTACCCGTGCCGGACCAAAGGAAGTCCTATCATTATCCATTACTACTTACAACCTACAATACAACCCAAACAAAGTGCTCATTTTAAACATACTTCCCAAAAAAAAAAAAAAAAAAAAAACATACTTCCCTGGACTGGTGACTGTTTCCCATTTTGGGGGATTACCATCAAATCTTGTCCCCTTATCTTTCAATTCATTACAGAAGCTGCTAGGGATTCTGGCTACAATAGCAGACTGCACACATACCCCCGCCCCCCTCCACTCAAGCAGCTGGGAGTGACAGCCAGTCCCTTCCTGCTCCATCTTCCTTATTTAGAGAGCAGGGGAGGAAAGAAAAAAAAAAAAAAGCCACCACCAAACCTGGAAGCCCCACATGGCAGCTGCTTTTGCGGTCTATGACTTAATTTAAGGAAGTATTCTATGAAACCTCTGAAAAGAATCTAAATTTAGATAGAAGTCTTTCACCACCAATATCAGCCTCTCCAGCTAGGGAACTCACATGCACAGCAGCACAGTGAGAGGGAAACAACAAATTTAAAATACTTATAAATGTGTCATCATTGAGGGAAGTGAAGCTGGCATTATTCAGGCCAAAGAAATTTTCTTCTGGTACCACCAACATCTGAATTCTCAAAAAGAAGGAGGAATGACTACAAAAACTTTTAGGGAAAGAAGTGGTGACATAAAGGAGACAGGTTTTTCCATGTAAGATTTCTACTAAGAGAGCAAGGCACTACTCTATATACCAGGATGTCTGTAATGACATAAATCCAGCAATGAAATATTAAAGTCAACATATTGTCTAAAAAAGAGTTCTCCAGCACTGAGTCAGACAGGAAGGAAAAACCATCTACTTAGCACTGCTATTTCCCCAACACCTCACTCTTCCCAAATGTGTCAAGTGAGACCTTGAACTCTGAGAAAAGAGTCACAGCAAAAACACTGGGGTGACTTGAGATTAATGGCAATTAACAGGGAGATAGGGCTCTTCTGTCTGCATTTTTTTTTCACCTTAAAGAGTAAGTCTGATCTAACTTTTTAAAGATTTTATTTATTTATTTACTCGAGACAGAAAGAGTGTGACAGCACACAAGCAGCAGGCAGAGGGAGAGGGAAAAGCAGGCTCCCTGCTGAGCAGGGAACATGGGGTTGGATCCCAGGACCCTGGGATCGTGACCTGAGCTGAAGGCAGACACTTAACCGACTGAGACACCCAGGTGTCCCAAGTCTCACATTTAAAAGCTAATCTTCCCAATGTTTCATTCCCCAAATAAAATTAAAATATCATATATAATTCTCAAATTAACATTCAACAGTGGCTCAGTCAGTTAGGCATCCAACTCTTGATTTCAGCTCAGCTCACAATCTCAGGATCCCAGGATTGAGCCCCACATCGGGTTCCACACTCAGCTGGGAGTCTCTGCTTGAGGATTCTCTCCCTCCCTCTGCCCCTTCTCTCTTTCTCTCTCTCTCTTTAAAATAAAATAAAATAAAATAAATAAAATAAAATAAAATAAAATAAAATAAAATAAAATAAAAATTAAGATTCAACAGCCTATCCTACTTGTACTCCAGAAAGGTTCTATTTTGCAAGCCATATCTGTAGACAGATTTCAGCTGATAACTATGTAAAAGATAAAAACAAGAGTGAAATTTTCTCTGTTCTTTCAGACATGCATCCTCCTCTTCTCCCCACCCCCAATCAGCTGGGAAACATTCCCAGATTCTTCTCAAGCTTGGTTCGGAAGTAAAGCTCAGCCTCAATAAACATGTAGCCCAGGAAATGCTTTGGATCATAGACCACTTAGAAGACTTAATCTGTCCTCCCCCAAGAGACCCCTTTTCAAACTCTGTTTGATAGGAGGGCAGGCAGTTTTATATTTTCACTCAAACCTCCTGGAACATTGCTGAAAGAGAAAATCATAGCAGTCTGGCAACTCTACAAATGGTGGAGGGAAATGCCACACCCAAGGACACTCTCCTCAGACTTCAGGGCAAACTATTGTCCCAGTGGGCTCCCCATAGCACTTACTCCCTGTGGCAGTCAGGGAGGTGGGAGGGGGACAGCCTCCACCAAGTGCCACTGGCCATGCTTCAGACAGGGTACCACCTCGGTAGCTGCTTGATGCTGTTAGGACACAAAGAAATAGCTACGCTATTTTAAAAAGCTCGCTTTTTTAGTATTTTTGAAATGTTCATGTCCTTAGCCCAGTACTACTAAAAAGACAGACTCAATCAAACAGATCTCAACCGTGTTTCTTTTTACATAATTCTAATTTCACATCATTTCCCTTGTGTATTTTGGACAACCACTGGTGTTACAGTTGGGTACTGTTCAAAATGTCTCCAAAACCCAACAGTTATCTATGCTAGCAAATTCTCTCCTAAACTTGGTTCACAAGTTCAAATGCTGGATTAGGTGGAACCACAAGATGCTCTACCTCAAAGTAACAACCAGCTTCATGACACTATTAAATAAAATATAAAATTCTTACAGAGAGAAGGTGGTGAGGAGGCCTGAGGACCAAACCAAATAAAAAATATCACAGGTGGGGCATCTGGGTGGCTCAGTTGGTGAAACATCTGCCTATGGCTCAGGTCATGATCCTGAGGTCATCCTGAGATCGAGCCCCACATTGGGTCCCTGCTGAGGTGGGATCCTGCTTTTCCCTCTCCCTCTGCCTCTCTCCCTGCCTGTGTATGCATTCTCTTTCTCTTTCTCTCTCTCTCTCTCCCTCTCTCTGTCAAATAAATAAATAAAATCTTTTTAAAAAATTCAAACTTTTAGAAGTCACCAAAACTTTACAGTTGATCCCTGAACAACAGGGAGCTTGAGGGTTAGGGGTACTAACCGCTCCATCCCTGTGCAGTAGAAAGTCTGTGTATAACTTCTGACTCCCCCCAAAACATAACTACTAATAGCCTACTATTGACTGGAAGTCTTATTGGTAACATAAACAGTCAATTAACACATATTCTATATATGTATTATATACTATATTCTTGCAATAAAGTAAGCTAGAGAAAAATTAAGAAAATCCTAAGGAAGAGAAAATACATTTACGGTACTGTACTGTATTTATTAAAAAAAAAAAAATCTGTGTGTAAGTGGACCCGTGCAGTTCAAACTCATGTTGTTCAAGGGTCAACTGTACTTATTTTTTAGTGGAACTGTAATTACAGAGTAACGTTTCAGTGATCTATACATGATACATAATAATAAGACACAGTTTATTCTGATTTTTAGTAAATAATCAACAGGAATTGATTTTAGGCCAAGTCAGAAATGGCAATAAAAAATAAATATTGGGGCTCCTGGGTGGCTCAGTAGTTGAGTGTCTACCTTTGGCTCAGGTTATGATGCCAGGTTCCTAGGATGGAGTCTCATATCGGGCTCCCCACAGGGAGCCTGCTTCTCCCTCTGCTTATGTCTCTGTGTCTCTCATGAATAAATAAATAAAACCTTAATAAAAGAGAGAGAAAGAGAGAGAGAGAGAATATTCACTTTCCTTTTTATATTGTCACTTATCTTTGTCACAATAATGCTACTGTTAACCCTCACCACCTCCCCCACCATAAACAACCTTCAAAGTGATCACTTTCTGGGAAGGCCGAATGAAAAAGAGATATCCTAACTGAATGATGTTTAACAGTGATTTTTTAATTTGGAGACAAAAAAGAACTAGATTCAGAAGTAGTATTTACACCAATTTGTAAAGTCAGAAGCCAAGTAACTTCCAAAGTGGTTAACTTTAATCCACTTATAAGATACTCAATGAAGCCTCTGGCAAGGTAGACCCTACCATATGCTGGGCAACAGCCAGGTGCTGAATTACTTCATTTACTTCTTGCAACAGCCTTATGAGGTAGGTATTATCTGAGGCTTAAAATTGAAATGCATGATTTGCCCAAGGACTCTGGTATGTGGTGGAACTGGGTGGACAGACTCCACAATCTCTAAAATGGGGACAAGAATGATGCCTGCTTCGTAAGTTTACTGAGAGGATAACTAACTCCTGAAACGTGCGTAGCACACTGCCTGACTGCCTGGTGAGTAGTAAAAGCCCAAGAATTGATAGATATCTTCATTATTATTGCCTAAAGTGACCCCAATCCTGAGCAGCAAAGCTGGACAGGAAATTGAGGTCAGGGGTATCCTAAAACCCACAGTCAACCATGAAATTCACCTTAGAATTCTCAAGTAGTTTGTATACCTGACCTAGTTTCCATAAAAAGAGCTAAAGGGCAGAAGGGGTACTCCAAAGAGTAACATTTCAAAGCTAAAGCTGAAAGCTAGCATTTGGCAGACTCTCATTCTAGAATCTCTTTGGAGAGATTCCAAATGGGGTGTGAAGGTTGTACGGGCCCAGCATCCGTGATCCAGGACAAGAGCTAGCTAAGGGAAGGGAAAGGGGACTGGATCTTCCACAGGATCTGCCTCCCCAACTCGAGTAATTCCCTCCTGTGCACTTTACGTTTGACCTACTTTGCCCACAAAGAGATTTTAAACAGTACCTGACTGTCCACGGAAGCAGTCCCGGTGTCCAAAAAAGGAAATCACTACACAAACACCAACTTATCATCCATACTGGAGGAGCCACAGCTGGGCTCCAATTAGAACCTCTAAGAAGGTCTGAAGAAAGCATGTTACAATAAAGCAGCAAGAGACTAAAGCGAGTCCATCAGAGGGAAGGGCTTTTTTTTTTTTTTTTCAAGCCCACTGCATTCCATCAGGATGTCCAACATCATTTAGTACTTATATCACTTAACTTGCTTTACAGATGCTTCTTATCCCTTCTAATTGGAAGGGTTTTTCAAGGACCAAATAGGGAATCTGATGTTAACTTGGTAACAACGCACAGACTGGGTAAATAACAAGTATTTTCCTTCATCTGCTCTCTGTCCCCTTCCTGATGTCCAGAATTTACTTGCCAGGCAACCTAGCACTTAGTAGTCATTCAATAAATTTTTGTTAAAAGAAACTCTGTAGCCCTAAACTCGGCCCCAACAAAGGATTCCTTGTATTGCCCCTAGAAAGAGGATCATCCGGCATTTGCATAAACACAGTCACACACAACACTTATGACTTTGTGAAGGGGCTGAATTTACTTCCTACTTAGTTTGTTCTGTTACCAAGTTCCCCTCGAATAACAGCCACGCACAGTAGGCATCACAACTGACCTCCTCAAAGCACTTACCCTGCCTACCCTTTTTCTAGCACTTTCCACAGCTAGCAAATGGCAAAACTAGAACTGGCACACAGGCCTCCAGCGTGGCTGGCTCCTAGCCACTACACTATTCCATTCACTGGTGCTGCCCTCTGGGTACGGAAGAGCCCCTTGTACGCTGCAGGTTTCTAAAATCAGAATTTATCATCTCACTTCCTGATGGAATCTCTCTACTGCTATCCAGGCCCCTGAGCTTGTCACTGAAGCCTGTGTCCTCTGTTTCCTCTGTCTGGTCACACTCTTGCCCCCATTCTGTCTTTCCACGTGCTATTACCCCATGGTCCCTCTCTCCATGCAGATTTTTCCAGAGCTACTTCAAATTCGACCTCCCCAGCACCTCAACCTCTGTGGCCCACAAGGAGCTCTCTTTTCATTCTGGCATTTAAAAAAAAAAATTTTTTTTTTAATGCTTAACTGTTTCTAGTGACTGTCTCACTCCCTACTGTACTGTTAAGTTCCTGGCAGAGACTATTTTTGTAACATTCCTCTCATCTTTAACACTCTTAAGTATTGTGCTCAATCCTGAGTAATGCAGCGTATTGGCTTTGGTGCTCATCCTCCTTTAGAAATAATCTGACTAGAAAATTAATATCAAATGCAAAAATTATTAACTATAATGTTAAAGAATGAAGCCTCACTAAAATAATAAAGTGCTTATTTCTCCTTTATATTTTTCAACAGAAAAGTATTCCTTTTTTAACAAACAGATATGCTACCTTTGTTTAGTAACACACTGGGGGACAATGTGCTTCTCTGGTATTTATTTAAATGATTACTCTTTAACAAGATGCCCTTTTGTCCTTAAACTATCAGATCATCTGATACGCATTTCACAACTGTTAAAAAGAAATACACAACATCAATCGGGAAAGGTTGAGATGATGCAGAAACAAATTAACATGACAGGTTTGTTCCCTGCTATCACTTTATATCCACCATAGGCTGGGTACTCCTTGAGAGAATGGAGGGGGTGCTGTGTGGGCCAGGGCAGAAGGGGACTCTCTGCTCCACATAATCATTTAGGGACCCAGGCTGATAAAGGCTCCATCATATGCCACACGGTTCCCAGTGCTCCATGGAGGAGCTGGAGGCTCTTAACTGCCTCAGCCCCACTGTGGGACAAATCACTTCTCACAATTTATTAGCCAGAACTAGACATGTGGTCCCACCTAACTACAAGGCTTCTGAAGAGCAGAGAGGTTTCAGCTACAGAGGCAGCTATGGGTGTATGAAAATGGACCAATCCCTGATCTATACTATGTGGAAAAGCATGATGCATAACAGTGCACAGCATATCCTATCATCTGTGTTAGAGAGGGTGGGGGGAGAAAAGGAAGGAAACAGAGAACCTTTGGAAGAATACAAGAGAAACTAGTAATGCCATGATAATAATAGCTACTTCTCTAGAGGCAAGCCAGTTGACAAGGGACAGGAAGGATAGGAGACTTATTTTAATGAACACCCTTTTATATCATATGCATACATCATCTATCTAAAAACTCTTGCTGAAATTTTTAGGCTGTGATGTATACACTTCAAATTAATGAGCTGGGGTTTTTTTCAGAATCAAGTCCCATCTAATATAAGAAACACCAAATCCTTGACTCATATCGCTTGAAATTAAACCCCTGGAGTAACAATGACATCATCATAGCCTTTTGTAAAGCCTCCCTGAGAGATCTTGACTGGCTCCTGTCTATTCTAAACATAAACATTGCTACGGTGCAGGCGATAAGAAAACTGCTTCTGTTGATAAACTGTTTCCTTTTGGAAATAATTTTCCTGGTATTTCAATTTAGGTACCACTTCCTAAAGTAAAACTCCTTTTCTGAAATTAAAAAAAAAAAAACATTTTCTGCTGTTAGGCTGAACCCTCTACGAAATATAGCAACCAAGGCTGGGTTTCTAAAAAGAAAACAGCACTGCTATCTCAGAATGCACTAAAACAGGGAAATGCATGGAGACAATCTTTTCCAAAACCCTAATCAACACCCTCAAGTACTATTTAAATATTTCATGTCCCAGATGTACCAGGGGACAGCCTCTGGGGCTTATGACAAGGTAACCCTAAGGGCACATCTGCTCCTCTCTTGCAGCTGGCTTAAACAAAAGTGGAATCCCGCTGGCATTCAGCTGATGAAGTAAGCTATAAATAATGCAGTAAGGAAACAGGTAGGTCAAGTCTCCAAAAAGACTTCCGTCATTCATTTCAATCAATATCAAAAATAGGTCTAAGAAATGAGCCAAAACAGGGTTATGCTACTCCCGTCACAACATCCGACATATCAGGCTCTGGGAGAAACAGAACGCTATCAAGGCTATATGCTATCCTTACAGATTTTACCCTAAATTCCAGCTTAGCATATCACATGGCAACTTTTTACTGCACCAAGTTAGTACCTAAATAGCCTGTGACTATAGCTCCAGTTCTACAATATACTTCCACATTTAAATTTTAGTGGAAAATCAAATAGCATACATTGCTTTCAAATATCAATATTATGCCTTCTAAACTGAATGTATGGGACTCCTGGGTGGCTCAGCAGTTGAGCGTCTGCCTTTGGCTCAGAGCATGATCCCTGGGTCCAGACTCGAGTCCCGCATCCGCCTCCCTGCATGGAGCCTGCTTCTCTCTCTGCCTGTGTCTCTGCCTCTCTCTCTCTTTGTGTGTGTGTGTGTGTGTGTGTGTGTGTGTGTGTCATGAATAAATAAATAAAATCATCTTAAAAAATAAAAATAAATAAATTGAATGTGTTTGCATATATCAAAGGTGTTTCTCTAAGCAGGCTTTCTGCCAACAACCTAGGTGTTCTAAAAAGTTCTGGGTGCTATCATTTCATCAACTTTCACTCGGAATAGCTTTCTCTAACTGACTATTAATGATCTCCAAAAACGCGTCTCAATTTTTTTTCTAAATTGCTGAAGAAAAGCAAATTATCAAAGTTCCCAAGCCCATCATGGGTCTTGTACAATCCATTATTAAACCTAGAGAATGAATTAGCAATTATGAAATTGCCAATATTGCAATACATGAGACCAACACCAAAGTAAGTTTAGAACAAAAAAAGAAAAGACACTTCAGGTCCCACTGCATTATGTTTAAACCGAAGACAGATGGCATTAATTTGTGGGTATGCAAACAATTTCCAGGACTTGCAAGTCAGAGGCAGCCATAATATCCTATATATCATCGATTCTAAGACATTTTTTTCTGATTTTAACATCCCTGAAACCTTCAAATGAATCACTTTGTAGAATTACTGGTGTTTCTTTTCTTGTGGTACATAAAACAATGGTGTGACTTTCAGTCAAAGTCCTCTTCCATTCACTGAAATATGACAATGTTAATATCGGCTAACATATACTGAACATTTACTATGGACGAGATACTGCATGTGGATTATTTCTTTTAATACCCACAAACTCTCAAGTGGCTCCAACTATTTCCCACCCCCCTTTTATTTTAAGCTGAGAAAACTATGAGTGACTAAGGTCACTCATCTAAAGGCACAGGCTGGCTCCAGCCCAGCTCATAACCACCCAACTTGGCTGACTGCAGAGGAAAAGGACTTGGAGGGCTGGGAGAGCCAACCTGTCTCCTCGGAACATGGGTTCAAAGCTCTGCCAACCATCTTATAAGCCCCTCTCGCTGTTTTTTAGAAAAACAGCAAAGAAAATACAGAGTTCTAAGTATCAAGAATGGGTATTAATTCAAAGCTTTCACTATAAAGGGTTGGTAATCACTAATCTTATTTTTAAAAATATACACTTGCAAAAAAAATTATATATTTGCATAAAAACCAATTTTTTTCTTTCTGTTCATCCTGAATTCAATTTATAAACAATTAGCATGTACTTTTCCCCTCTCAAAAATATCCTATCATCTCTAGAGAGACAACACAAGAATTTCCAGAATCTGTACCTGAATTTTGTTTAAATCTTAGTATTGAAATCATCCCAAGTAAAACAACAGTACACAACAATCAAGAAACAAATCAACAATGACATTTATTGGGGGTAAGTTTACATATAAAGCTACCATTCCTAACTCTCAGGAAAAATATTTGGCATCTCTACAAAAATACATCTTTTGCTTTGCACTACTACAAAGAAGGCATACTTCTTTTTCATAAGTTCATTAAATGGTAGCTTTATCATCCTCAAACTCAGCATACACAAAGCTAGCATTACAAATTTTTTTAATGGTATTGTCTAGTTATTCATTGGTTGCCTTCCTAGCAACCATTTCTGTTCCCTGAAAAGGACCCAGTTCTGTATGTTGGGTGGGACTAACACCATTACTAGATTCCAAGGAAGACCCGAATTGTCCAACCAGCACATCCCATCATTCTTGCCAAGACGGTTGGTTCAGAGATGGACACATGACCCAAATCAGACCAACCCAACAACAGGATTCAACTCCAGGATTTCTACTCCAGCAATGAGCTGCTGGGAAAGTGGACTTGCAACATTTCTGCTGGTTAAAGCTAGAAGTAAACAGTCATGGGAGTTCTTTGTAAGAGCCAATCTTTTGATCACAAGGGAAGGAGATAGCCAAGAATGGCTCAGAGGTCACAGCACTGAGAATCAAAGAGAAACTAGGTCTTTGTCATGCTATTAACTACTTTTGGACTTTTCAGTTAACTTACTGAATGAAATGCTTCCCATTGAACCAATTTAAACTAGGTTTTCTGCTACTTACTTCTGAAAGCATTCTGTTGTTTTTTTTTGTTTTTTTTTAATTTTTTTTTTTTATGATAGTCACAGAGAGAGAGAGAGAGAGGCAGAGACATAGGCAGAGGGAGAAGCAGGCTCCATGCACCGGGAGCCCGATGTGGGACTCAATCCCGGGTCTCCAGGATCACGTCCTGGGCCAAAGGCAGGCGTCAAACCGCTGCGCCACCCAGGGATCCCCTGTTTTTTTTTTTAACTAAAAAAAAAAAAATCTGCATCATGACGTATGGTATTGTAAATACAAGCCAGGAGTAAAAATGGGCTGAAGAAAGGAAGCAGGGTAAAATTCAAAGAACACCTTACCTGATCGATGCTGTCACTTACTAAAATGGGGCAGAGTAGGATCAGAGCACCTTGGAGAATGACCTAGGGGAGGTTGAGGGAGGAGGTGTGGATAAAATCATGAGTTATCCAGAGGCAACCAATATGCTATTCCTGTATGAGAAAATGTAATGTGTTCTGAGCCATGAAGACTATGTATTTCCCATTCTAAACTCTTTCAAATAGTAGTCTTCAGTTTGGTTTCCTTTTTTTTTTTTTTAAGATTTTTTTTATTTATTTATGGGAGAGAGGCAAAGACACAGGCAGAGGGAGAAGCAGCGCCCCCCACCCCACTTCCGCAAGGAGCCTGATGCAGGACTCGATCCCAGATCCCGGGATCATGCCCTGAGCCGAAGGCAGATGCCCAACCACTGAGCGACCCAGGCGTCCCCAGTCTGGTTTCCTGATCTCCCTCATGGTTGCACACAATTAAACTTGTCATCGGCCTTCCCTAAATCATCAAACCATGAGAAGCTTCACGTACCCTGACAAAGACAACTTGGCTATCCTCCCAAAAGCTCCTGGAGATGAAGCCAGAGGCAGAGAACACAGAAGCAGAGGGGGAAGGAGCTGCACAAGCTAGGAGAAAGGGCAATGTTAGCAAATCTCTGCCAGCTCCCCTTTTAGAATAAGCCAGCATGAGGACTTTTATAATGAATCCTTTAGCATCTTGGGTAAAGGAAGACTGGGGACAGGAAGGCTTCTGGGGAGGAGGGAATCAGGAAGACTGGGACACATTCAGTTTCAGGTATCTATGAGGTAGGTTTGGGAAGAGGAATGCCACCTTTTCAACCTTGCACAACAGAGAAGGACAAATAGGTTACCTTACCCAAAAAAAATTCTGTAAGTGTAGATTTTCCTCACTAAAGCTCAAGAAAAGCTAAATCAATGTCCCATGAGGATAGGCTGGCCGCCTCCTACACAAGACTATTGATTATTATAAAGATAGAAATTCATTATAGTTGGATTAAGTATGCTTCCGAGTATTTCTGTAACTGTACATGGTATGATTATCCATGTAGGACAAGAAAAACTATCCTTTTCCATCCTGTAAAATGTGTTTTCAAAGAGTAAAACAAATTGCATGCTATTTTTTTTAACCTAGGAATAAAATCACATACAAAACAAAACACACGGGGGATCCCTGGGTGGCTCAGTGGTATGGCACCTGCCTTTGGCCCAGGGCGTGATCCTGGAGTCCCGGGATCAAGTCCCACATCGGGCTCCCGGCATGGAGCCTGCTTCTCCCTCCTCCTATGTCTCTGCCTCTCTCTCTCTCTCTATCATAAATAAATCTTAAAAAAACAAAAAACAAAAAACAAAAACAAAAACACAACCCTCCTGGGGCTTGGTTTGATGACTTGCCTCCAGTGAGGAAATAGAACTCTTTGGAAACGATGAAACACAGAGAGAAGGCATTACTATTACTGTCATGTGTAAGCAGGCATCAAGCAATCCTTAAATCCAAAATTTGTAGGTAATATATGTAGAAATGCAATTTATTAAAACTTAGAATTTTTATCCCAAAGATCTAGAAGAACAAAAAGGCAGTAAATTACAGGTGGTTACAACTTTTTCTACTTTTATACAGTCAGATATTTCTTTTTTAGGCACGGCTAAAATTAATAAACAAGCCCTCAAAAAAAGTTTAAAACAAACATACTGATTATATAAATACTTAGGGAAAAGACCAAGTAAGTTATTGTTACTGGCTAATGCAAGTTAGCATTTTTACTCCCAATTTATGGATAATTTTATTTTCTAAAATTAGGTTAGAGATAACCCCAAATGACATTCCAAATAAAAGATATAAACCAGCACTATTATTTACCCCAGTCTTTCAGAGGACTCACTATAGAAAGTAGGTTTCAGGAGGACCTGCTTTCTGAATCTGAAAAGAATCATTTGGGCTTACTTAGTATTTTGCTGGAACAATGGAGGGGGGTGCCCAGAGGGTGTTTAAGTATCAGAATAAAACATATTTCTGGGTGTTTAAGTATCAGAATAAAACATACTCTCTGGGAAAGTAAGTTTGTTGAGATCTGCAAAGGAGACAGAGTATTTTCTTACTCTCCAGAGCCCAGGAATCTTCCTGTGAAGAAATATACATAAACATGGATACATACCTTTAGAGACCATTTCAGCCTTTTAAAATATATTTGGCACAATTATTTTGAATTTTCAGAACACCTACATTTGAAGACAATTACTATTAGTGATTAATGTACTTGTTGCTCTAGGAAATGCTTAAGAGCTGTAGATTGCTCTTTGTTTTAACATTTCTAATTGTTGAAAAGCAATTTATTCTCAAGGAGGAAGAGGGGGAGAGATCAAACAGTACAAAGGGGAGGGGCACCTGGCTCAGTGGTTGAGCACCTGCCTTTTTTTTTTCTTTTTTTCTTTTTTTTTTTTTTTTTTTAATTTATGATAGTCACACAGAGAGAGAGAGAGGCAGAGACACAGGCAGAGGGAGAAGCAGGCTCCATGCACCGGGAGCCCGACGTGGGATTTGATCCCGGGTCTCCAGGATCACGCCCTGGGCCAAAGGCAGGCGCTAAACCGCTGCGCCACGCAGGGATCCCATGCGCCACCCAGGGATCCCGAGCATCTGCCTTTGACTCAGGTCATGATCTCTGGGGTCCTGGGATCGACTCCTACATCAGGGTGCCCACAGAGAGTCTGCTTCTCCCTCTACCTATGTCTCTGTCTCTCTCTGTATGTCTCTCATGAATAAATAAATAAAATCTTTAAAAAAAAAAAAAGAAAAGAAAAGAAAACAGTACAAAGGGGAATACTGGGAATACTGTGAAAAGTCTCTCTCACGTGGATTCTCAGGCCCTGGTTCTCCTTCCTAGAGAAAAATCACAATAAGTATTCTCAGAAGTGTCCTTGTAGCAATATTCTATACAAATAGATCTATATCAGGGCGCCTGGGTGGCTCAGTCAGTTAAGTCTTTGCCTTGAGCTCAGGTCATGATCCCAGGGTCCTGGGATTGAGTCCCACATCGGGCTCCCTGCTCAGCAGGCCATCTGCTTCTCCCTCTCCCCCTTCCCCCTTGCTCATGTTCTCTCTCAAATAAATAAATAAATAAATTAATTAATTAATTAATTAATTTCTTTTAAAAACATAGATCTGTATCAATTTCCCCTTTTATTTTTTTTATTGCTCATATAGTATGTACAACATTCACTCTTTAGAGTCTTTTTCCCCACTCAACAATATATCTTAGAAAAAATGTTCCATATCAGAATATAAAGCACTATCTCATTCCATTAAACAGCTACACATTCCTGGGGATATAATGTAATTTATTTAGCGAGTACTCTATTGATGCGCATTCAGATTGTTTTCAGCCTTTCATCAATCACCTCAAACAATGTGGCAATAATTTTGCATAGAAGACTTTTTTTTAAGTTATTTACTTATTCATTTTTAAGTAATCTCTCCACCCAATGTGGGTGGGGCTCGAACTCATGACCTCAAGATCAAAAGTCTCAAGCTCTCCAAACTGAGCCACCCAGGCACTGCCTGCATACACTTTAAACGTGTGAATGTATCTGTAAGAAAAATTCCTAGAGGCAAAATTGTTTGATCAAAGGGTATATACATTTATTATCTGATAGTAACAAACTCCCCTCCTTACTCTATTGTGCCAATTTGCATTTCACAGCCAACAGTGTGGAAGAGTTTCTGCTTTTCCACACCTTTGTCATCCCTAACGTATCTTCAAACTCTTCGGTCTCTGCCAATCTGCTAACTGAAAAACGGTTTCACTCCTAGTTTTAACTGGTGTTTTGTTTGGTATGTAGGGCTGGGTATCTTTTTGCCTGTTTGAAACCCATTTTCTTTCTTTTTTGTGAATTGTCTATATTCTTTGCAAACAGGTTATTGGCCTTTTCCTAACTGAATTCTGAAAGCTCTTTTTATACTAAGGAAGCTAGACTTTTATTTGCATATAGATTGCAAATTGTTTTTCCTAGTTTGTCTTCACATATTAATTTTTATCCATTTTCTTTTTCCATGGAGAAATTTCCTATCCAACTACTTAAGTTTTTTTAAATTGTTTATTGGCTGATTCTTTTGGATTTCTAAAGCTATAAGTCATATCATTTGCAAATAACAGAAATTTTGCTTTCCTATGTCTTTTTCTAGGCAATGAACAATTTTGACAGCGCATATCCCTGTATTGTTCCTGATTTTAATGGGAGTGCTTCCAAGGATTCACAGTTACAGATGATGCTGGCTTTGGCTTTAATGCTGTTTCTCTAAGGAACTTTCTGAATACATGGAGAATTCAAGTTTGTTCTTGAGTATATTTCTCATGTTTATCAATAGGTTTTATAGATTGTCTTCAGTGTCAAAGTATACCATTAGCTTTAGCATTTTACATAATTATCTAGGAATAAGAATTAACAGGAACTTATGACTCTGTATTTACACCATGCTACTCTATAAATAATTCATAACTACTCATCATAATATTTAATCCACATCTAGTCCCTGTGTGACATGAAAAGGCAGGTATCTTGCATCACAGACAGACAAACTGGATCTCTAAAAGATAGTATTTCTAAGCACCCCCTTTCCCCATAGTGGCACTTTTGGGAGCTAAAAATCAGATTCAGACCTTTGGACTCCCATCCCAGTGTTTAAGCCATAAGAAAGCACCACCGGCCTCTGGAGAATTTAGTGAATATCCAACATACAAAGAAAAAAATAGGCTGCTCTCTACAACCCGCAGCTTAGCAACATCCTCTTCCAGACTCCTGAAAGCAACCTCCAAGTTGGACTCAGGAGCTTAAAACATCTGAAACGCATCACCCAGCAGCCAGCATAATAGGTTCATGCTCAGTGATACACAATGTTGCCGACATTCCTCAGCCAATTAGAATTCCTTTCAGCTGCGATGGAGGTGAACACAGCTGGAATTAGGTGGGGCGCTTCGCCAGATGCACTGATTGTACATTATTTATGCCTTGTTTTAAAACAATAAAAGGGTTTTTTTTTTCTTTAAGCCAGAATATGGAAACAACATTGCATGCACTTAGTTTAAATACCCAAATGGATTAAATTGCATCTGTAGACACAACAGTAATTCTAACATTTTAAAAAGAAGATACGCCTGATCCACATGGCTAGGTGCTTTTGTTTTTCAACAGAGCTTTCCAGCTCCTCTCTAAGTAGCACGCTTAGGGACTGTGGTCAGCTAGGATGAGCATGCAGTGGAAGACAAGCCAATATGAATTAGGGGCTGTCTCTCAATAAAATCACTTACAGAACAGCAAGCAAACCAGTCACTTATGAAGCTGAGGGATATAAATAAATAAATGGCCACACAGTTTTAATTCTCTACTTGTTTAAAAATAGTTAACCTCTAAAATGGTTCTGAAATTACAAAAATTCGATCCAAATAAGAATTCTAAAAGTTAGGGTTTCTCAACCAGAAAATCTGAGACTTGCCAAGATACTAAATTATTTCATCTATTTCAGAAGGTTCTTAAACTTCCCTTTTGCTCTTGGCACTCAATAAAATGCACAATTCAGCTATTTTAACTTTTAACCAGTGCCCACAAACATGTTACAAAACAGCCAGTCTAGTTAAGTGGATCACTGAGCTGATGTTGAAATATTATGGGTCAGTCTTTCTTTTTTCTTATTCATGAGGAAAGACTTCTTCCCAAGTGACTCAGCCCCCAGAACCTCCCCTTACCCCCAGCTTTCCACACTAGGACCCAACAACGTGACCAAACAGAGAAAATGAAAATTTGTAATAGAGAAGGAAAAATTCAAAGTTCAGGTACCACTTTCACGGGCGCAAAAACAGGAGTTCTGACCTCAAATAGTTAGACTTGAAGGCAAAAAACTCTAGTTGGATTTCATTACAACTGCTATAAAAATACAGATAGAAATAAAGTGTATGAAATATTTCTTGCCCAGGTCAGTTAGGTGGGGCAAGAAGCTTTAAAAAAAAAAATGGATTTGAAAAAAAAAAATGGATTTGAGGGACACCTGGGTGGCTCAGGAGTTGAACGTCTGCCTTCGAATCAGGCCGTGATCCCCAAATCCTGGGATGGAGTCCCACATCGGGCTCCCTCTGAGGAGTCTGCTTCTCTCTCTGCCTGTGTCTCTGCCTCTCTCTCTCTCTCTCTCTCTCTCTCTTTCTCTTTCTCTATGTGTGTCTCTCATGAATAAATAAATAAAATATTTTTTAAAAAATGGATTTGAGAAAAAAAGGTTTGTCTTAAGACAACCCAAACGTGGGCAGCCCTGGTGGTGCAGCGGTTTGGTGCCGCCTGGGGTGTGATCCTGGAGACCCAAGATCGAGTCCCGCATCGGGCTCCCTGCATGGAGCCTGCTTCTCCCTCTGCCTCTCTCTTTCTCTCTCTGTCTCTATGAATAAATAAATAAATTCTTAAAATAAAAAAAAGGAATTTAAAAAAAAAAAAAAGACAACCCAAACGTGATCAAACCACACATACAATCGGTTTGATTTTATATAAACCTATATTTGAAAGAATGTGATTTAGAGTAAAATTGAAGTTTTGCCATCCATCCCACACCCTTAGCTAACTCAGCTCAAAGAAGTGCCTTGACCGTACCTTCCTAAACTTGAGGCTGACCCTGAAGAAAATGTTCTACAAACTCAGAAGCAGCTCATGGCTAAACACCAATGACATATTCCACCTTATCCTGGTTACGGTTGTTAAAACCAAAAGTTCTGCCTGCCTTACATAAGCAAGAGTTTCCTGTGGGCATGATTGGACAAAGGCAACACTCTTAACAGCCTGCTTAACCTTTAAGAGAAACCGATCTATTCCAAATCAATCAGGCCACCCGTTATTGATGAATTAGTTATTAAGTTATTAATACAACTATTTCTCTCCAAGTTGCATCATCTGGATGCCAAAGCCCAAGTCTGCCTTACTTCCCATGTGCTACAACTTTAAAAATAGCCTCCATTTCCACATGCTATCAAGGAAGGTCTCTTCCCCCTCCTTGACTTGGAATTAGAATTTTTCTCTCTTCATAACACACAGGCACACTCCAAAAGACATAAAAACACAAGGAGATCTGAAAGTATTGCAAGGCATAAAAACACAAAAAAAGTTTAGGCATTTGCTATTTCAACTAACTAGTTAACACTGAGAATAAGATTTAATTTGCTTGAAGAGCACCATGGAACCCTTAAGATTCAAAATTCCATTCTTTACAACAAACTGGCCTAAATGACATATCTGGGATTCATTTGCATACCACATAAGAACAAAGTTTTTGCAAACCCGGCTTGAATTTAAAATAAAAAATGTTTCCAAAGTGTTTGATTTGCCAGTGAACTCTAAATGTCTGCAAAATAATGTTCTTTAAGAAAACTTGATTTTGCACGAATTATGCCCCAAATCTAACTGGACCTGTTTAAAAACTATTTTCCTGTTAAAATACCACAAAGACATCCATTAAAGTTAAGTTCTTTGAATTATAAAGACTCAAATATTCTTTTACTGCAGAGGCCAGGCCTCCAAAGCAGCTCCACATACCACCCAATCATTTCCAAAAACCAAAAGGGTTCCATAGAGAAAAAGCTATAGCATAATCAACACCACAAAATTAAGGCTTCGCATACATCAAACACAAGTGCTGTGTTTTAACAGAAATCTCTGAATATCAGCATTGAGACTTAATAACAGACAGCATTAGTACCCAGCATAATGTGGAATAAGTAGGTACCCAAAATGAGAAAGAGAATCAAAGGTTGTTACAATAAAGTTGAAATCTCATCTTATATGAAGAAACGGAGGCCCAGCAAGGTTACCTAATTTGTTCCATATCATGCAGTTTACGGGAGATTTGCCCAAAATCACGTCTCTTAATTTTAAATCCAATGCTCTCCTCACCACCAAATACAACTGTGGACCTCAAATTTTAAAGGCTGTTTTATACTCCAGTGTCTTCAGATGTTGCCTGGAATTATACTCTGTGTGATATTAATTACTGGTTAGAATGCCCCTTGTTTTTTAAAAAAAAAATTTTTTCAAATATCACGCATAGAATTAAACTCTAAATCTTGTAACAAGAGTATACAACTTTTGAAAGATGGCTACCCAATATGCCAGAAAAGAAGAGATTTTCAAACTGCCCTGGACAACCTTAAAGATGATGCCAAAACCTACTCTACACCAAAACATCTGAGGTTCCAGCACCTCAACATAAATTAACATTCAACAGACAACAGACATGGATCTGCCATCACCACTAAAAATCCTGTTGCAGGGATGACCACACTCACACATCATCCCAATCACTAACACCAACAGGGATGAAGGGAAAGGGAGCTTTGGAAATAACACTCATCACTTGATCCTTCAGTATCAAATGCCATCCAAAACTCTTCAAAGCATTTCTGTATCTTTGGCATGTAAATTTCTGAATCCAAAAATAATTTGGGAGGACAAACCAAGCCCTCCCTTTTTCAAGGGAAAGGCTCAGACCTGCCAACTTGGTTTGATATATAAATGTGTATATGATACAAACATTGTAATGAGAACCTATTCCTTCTGAAACATTAATCACATTTCTACCAAAACTCATGAAATCAGTTATTTCTGCTTTTAACAAGAAAAATGAAACCAATCTGATGTCAATTACAGATTACACTGTAAATTAGAATCCAATTAAAGTTGTCAGTAATTAAAGTTTTACAAGCATTACAAAGTCAAAAACATGTCTTTCATGTAACCATAAAAATAACAATGCTTTATACTGTATCTACATAGTGAGAAGCATTTCCTCCTGGCCCTGGAACAGAGTATGTTCCTCCAGAAGCAAAGATCCCTGGGACAGATGGCTGTTACTTCACACAACCAGGGTCTGGATTTGGGTCCAAATCATTACCTGGCCGCCTTATCTTGTAACCTAATCTGACATCTTTCTACAAAAAAAAAAAAAAAAAAAAAAAAAAATTACAACACTTTTCTTGAGAAAAATGTGAGTCACGCAACAGCTCCGTACTTTCAAAGGAAACTTTCGTTTGAAAACGATCGCCATTGTTATTTTCATGGATTTTACCGAAATTAGGGCTACGCATCTGCCACAAAGTGTCCAAAACTCTCATTTGCTCTCTGAAAGCATCCGACCGAACTCTGACTCTGGGGTCCTCACCAGACTGGCCATCCAACAGAAAAATCCAAGGGAAAGCCCCCCGACAGGAACTAGCCTGAACTTTGTATTTCCCTTCCAGGGCTGGAAATACTCGAGTCCGGAAAGTCCCCTGGCAGACGCGTGTCTGCGGCCCTACGATCCGGCCTAAGGTGTGAATCTGAACGGGGAGGCGAGGCCGCAGCTCCGTGGCCCCGAGGGCCGGGGAAGGGGCCGCCGGCGAGGGGCGCATCCACCCGCGGCCGAACCACCGCGTCGCCGGCCGCAGCCGAGCTTCGCGCTCACCCTGGAAGGTGGCACTACAGAGCCTCCGAGGAGACGCGGGCACTTCATTGAGGACTCGGTGAGAGTGAATCGAGGAGCCGGCGTTCGTGCAGCTGCCACAGCCTCCAGTGGGGGGCGGGGGACCCTCAGCCCCACTCAGGGCTCTAGGATGGGGGGGCAGTGCTGGGAAAGTGCAATGGGGGAAGTACCGGGGCAGCACGGCAGGCAGCCGACAGTGGCCTGGCCCGAGGCACAGAGGAAGTGGGCCAGACTCAAGAGGTCTGGAGCAGCGGGGAAGTGAAGAGAACAGGACCGGGACACGCCACACCACAGGACTGAGGAATTCGAGGCTGAAGGAAAGGGTGGAGGCGGCGAGACCCAGCGAGGGGGCGGGGCTGCGAGATAAGCAGGGGCGGGGCCTAGGGGGAAAGGGAGCGAGCCCCGCCGAGGAGAATAAAGGGGCGGGGCCGGGAGGGGAGAAGCCGGACGGGGGGTAGGTGGGGGCGGGGGGAGTAAGAACCGGGAGGGTAGCGGGGCGAAGCGCCGGGTACCGCGGAGAAGAGGCCGCCGAGCCAGAGAGGATGGGGAGGTGGGGAGAAGCGAGGGGCGGGGCCGAGAGCGAGGGGCGGGGCCGGGAGGGAGAGCGAGGAGGCAGGTGAGGGGAGAGCGGGGAAAGCGAGGGGGAGGAAGGGGGCTGAGCGGCGGGGGGCGGGGCCACGAGGGGGGCGAGAGGGGAGAGCCCGCGGCCGGGTGGGGGCCGCGAGCAGGGAGGCGACGGGGCAGGTGGGGGGGGCAGGAGGGGAGCGGGAGGGCCGCGGTGGGGGGGGAAGGTGGGGGGTGAGGAGCGAGGGGGCGGGGCCGGCAGCCGCGAGGGGGCGGGGCCGGGAGCGCGGAGCGAGGGGCACTCGCCGAGGGGGGTGACGAGGTCCTGGGACAACGGCCGGCGTGGGGGAGGGCCACTCCACCGGGGCGCTCTGCGGGGAATTCCGGGGCTGCTGGGGGCCCGTGCGGGGCGCCAGCGGGCGCCGGTGGGGTGTGCGGGGGGAGGCGGGTGGGCCTCCCGCCGGCCGTACCTGTCAGACGGATCTTAATGCTGGAGCCGTTCCTGCGCGTCCCGGGGTTCGACATCTCCCGCCAACGATCGGGCAGCCGCGGATCCAGCGCCGCCGCCCCCCGGCCCGGCCCGGCCCGGCCCCGCCGCCGCCGCCTCAAGGTTACGGCTCCGGGCTGGGCGCCGGGGTCCGAGCCGGGACACAAACTCCGCGGCCCAGGCGTCCGGGCGGCGGGAGGATGGTCGAGCCGGGGGATCGGCGCTCGACCCGGCGCCCCCGACCCTCGCCCGCTCCCAGCCGAGCCCAGTCCAGAGCCGCCGCTGCCTCCGCCGCCGCCGCCACCGCCACCACCACCTCCTCCTCCTCCTCCTCAGAGCCGGACGCCCGCCGCCCTCGCCGCTTCCGCCGCCGCCGCCGCCGCCTCCCGGAGCCGCGCGCGCTCCCGCCGCCGTGCCGGCCCGGCCCTGCGCGTGCCCGCGCCGTGCGCCCCCGCGCCTGCGTGCGTGCGCGCACCCGAGAGCACGCCGGGGCGGGGCGGGGCTACGTCGCAGGCCTGGCTAGGGGCGCGCGGGGTCTGGAACCAGTGGCGGGGCCTGCCCACGTCCTCCCCCCGGGAGCCGGGCGAAGGAGCTCGGGGCCTGGGAGCGGAGCTCGCCCTGGAGGCCGGGGGAAGGCGAAGCTAGGGTGCGGGGCCACATGTGGGCCCTCGAACCGCCACCCTCAGTCTTCGCCACATTGTCCAAGGGAACAGGTTTGCAGATGCGGACCGAATTGATTTTCCGGGTGTCTCTCCAGCCTCCGGGGCGCCCGCCCCCCCCACATAGATATTGGAAGGAGGATTACGTGAACCCGTAGCCTGTTACGACACACCAAGCACCTTGCACAAATAGGTACCACTTTTTCTTTTTTTTTTTTTTGAGTAGAGCTTTCAGAGAATGCAGTTTCAATGGAGAGACTTCTCAAAGACACAAAAGTCCCCTACGTGTGTTCTGTGCAAGGTAGTGCGCTCTGTTGACCCGTTACACTTGCCAGAATCGCTGGAAGTGCCATATATGGACAAGGTAAACAAGATGGGAGAGAGGGATAAAGTTGAGTAGATGTTTGTTATGATCCAATCTGCATACAATCCAAACCAACAAAGGCAGCTTTACGGCCTTGGTTTCCCCGCCTTCTGCTAACACATCCCTCCCAGGATTGCAGAGTTGAACTAAAAACTAACATTTTCCCTCCTCCCAGAGTTGCAGGGTAGAGCTAAGAGCTCATTAGGCTTTCTCCAGCAAACAAACTCCTCTCTTTGTTAACCTGTAATGGAGAGGAAATAACTGTTACTAAAGAAGAAAAGCTGGGCTTGTTTACCAAAGTTGTTTTTGACCAACTACCTAATTCTTGGAAAGCCTTTATTTGGTTTGTATCTTAAGGAGCCAAGCTCCGAGCCCTTGAGCCACCCGCTTCAGTCAGACTTTCCTGGGGTCACAACCTTCTAAATAGATCCCTCTAGGGCCCCTAGACATGCCTTACCCCCTTGCCCCGCCTCAGGCTGAACCCAGTGGAAGCTGAGTGTCTCTAGACTGGATTCAGAGCTGCCTTGCTGCCTCTTGAGCTTCAGTCATTCAGTCAAATCAAAAGACATGCCCTTGGGTGGCTCATTCAGTTGGGCATCTGGATCTTGATTTTTGGCTCCGGTCATGACCTCAGGGTTGTGAGATCGAGCCTGGTGTCAGGCTCTACACTGGGCATGGAACCTGCTTGAGATCCTGTCTCTCCCTCTGCTCCTCCCCTGGTCTCTCTCTCTCTATCTCTCTCTCTCTCCCTCAAATAAATGTATCTTTAAAAAGAAAATGGGCCAGACCATTTCTTTGGCCCCTTAAAGCTCAGACTTTGAATAATTCTAGTGAAGTATCCAAGAATACAAGCTATGTTTAAGCAACAGAGCAGTAGACCCAGAATCGAGCTGTTACTCTGTAGGCAATTGTCACTAAGAGTGAGTCCCTAGGGTCCAAATAGATCCATTTAGAGTCTCTAACCCCTGCCCCCAAGTGACCGTCATTATTCTTTCAATCCACCTAGTATCTCTTCTCTTCATTTCCGTATTCAAGAAGTCCCTTCTCCCAACCAGACTAAACCTCTCTCTGCTTGCCTGAATGCTGGCCCCTGTTCTGATCCCTAGCTATTCCCAATCTAAAATACTTCCATTTCTTAACCTCATTGTTTTCTTACCTGCCTAGATGTCTGGATTGTTTCCTCAACACATGAGACAGGAGGTCACTTCTGGAGGTCACTGAAAGGCATTTTGTTTACTCATGAACAAGTCATTGCCGCTTTCATTTAACCAAATAACACCTAACGGTGTCTTTCAACATGGCCTACCCAAGGAGGACCTTCCTAATGGAAGCTAACGTTTTATCCGTAAGCAAACTCCAGCCACCACTATGTGGCCCAGGGACAAGGACTAAATAAGTCACAGCTATAGCATTTCAGAGGCTCATGGACCGGATGAAACAGACACAGAAAGTGCTGACAAGGACACAGTGATGAAAGTGTGTACTAATGGCTAGAACATAAATTACAGGACCGTTCTGCCTGGGAGGAGAAGGATGGGAAAACCACAGAAGAGTCATGGAAGACCTCAATCCAGAATGTAAACGCAGTGTTCAAAGTTGTTGGACAAGGGCATTATAGGCAGAGGGAAGGGCTTGTGCAGAAGGATGAAAATGAATGTTTTTTCCAGCACAGATTTCAGCATAAGTGCAGTAACATAACTGTTGGATCTTCCTTTTTTTTTTTTTTTTTTTCACTGTTGGATCTTCTATCTGCACACCTGACCCTATTTAAAAGTTGACAAAGATGAGGGGCGCCTGGGTGGCTCAGTCAGTTAAGCATCTGACTCTTGATTTCGAACTCAGGCCCTGATCGTAGGATCCGGCTCTGTGCTCAGTGAGGAGTCTGCTTGAACTTCTCTCTCCCTCCCTCTGTCCCTTCCCCAGCCCTGTGTGCACACACACTCACTCTCTTGAATAACTAAATCTTTTAAAAAATTGATAAAGATGATAAAAGCGGGATTCCTGGGTGCTCAGCAGTTTAGTGCCTGCCTTCAGCTCAGGGCGTGATCCTGGAGTCCCAGGATTGAGTCCTGCATCAGGCTCCCTGTAAGGAGCCTGCTTCTCCCTCTGCCTATGTCTCTGCCTCCCTCTCTCTCTGTGTGTGTCTCTCATGAATAAATAAATAAAATCTTTAAAAAAATTATAAAAGGTATTGGCCTACATAAAATTTATCAGCCACAATTTCGTGCTAAACCTGTGGACCAGCCCTTATCCTGAACTGAAGGTACTTTGATATCCATTCATTATGTATCAAATTTGTCAAAAATACTATCTTCTAAAGGTGTCTGGAACAAGTAGATGGGAAGTGTTTAACAATTCTGCTGAGACAGAGATGAAATTTGGTATCTTCAAGTGCCCTCTCTGCAGTGACTTTACAAAAAGTGCTGTTTTGGGGCAGCCCCAGTGGCACGGCGGTTTAGTGCCGCCTTCAGACCCGGGATCGAGTCCCACGTCAGGTTCCCTGCATGGAGCCTGCTTCTCTGCTTCTCCCTCTGCCTGTCTCTCTGCCTCTGTCTCTGTTGTGAATAAATTTTTTTTAAATCTTAAAAAAAAAGATTACAAAAAGTGCCGTTTTGACTTTGACCCTGCTTTCTATGTAGGATTTGGCAACTTATTTTATTTCTCCTAAATGTATCACTTTCCTTTGTCAGTGTTATTGGGCATTTGAAACACTTTCCAGTGAGGGTGGAAAAAATCTCTTTGGATCTAACCGCAGTAGTTCTTAACCTGTCTTTTGAGTCCCAAACCTCTTCAGGGAATCTGATGGAAACAATGGATCCTAAGCAGCCCCGGTGGCGCAGCGGTTTAGCGCCGCCTGCAGCCCAGGGCGTGATCCTGGAGACCGGTGATCGAGTCCCACGTCGGGCTCTCTGTATGGTGCCTGCTTCTCCCTCTGCCTCTCTCTCTCTCTCTCTCTCTCTCTGTCTCTATGAATAAATAAATAAAATCTTAAAAAAAAAAGAAACAATGGAAACAATGGATCCTTTGCCCAGAAAAGTTAATATGTGCAAATATACACCAAATTTACATACAATTTCAATGGGTTCATTATCTCTGGAAACCAATTTGAGGGTCCTGTAGAGTCCCATAGCCCTTAGATTAAAAACTCCTAATCTGAAGGAAATGATCAAGCAAATCATGCTAGGAACATCCCATATGTATGTGTCCAGGAGCCAATACAGCAGAAGCCCTTTCTGAAGGCAGTGAGTATGCATCCTGAAAAGAGGGCAGCTATGGCCCACAAATACCCACACTCTACTGGGCTCAACAACGTTACCAACTAGTGCCAGAGCAAGTTAGTTAAATTCACCAAGCCTCACTTTGCTCATCTGTACAATGGAGATAATAGTGCCTCTCACTATTGTGAGGTTTAAATTAGATGTAGATTTAGCAGTCTACTAGAGCAGGCCCTTGGTAAATGGTAGTTGTTATTAGTACATGTAAAATGCATGTACTAGTCTTTCCCCAAAACCTACGGTACTATTATCCTAGGGAAATTGGGGATGTTGTACAGAAGTGCCTGGCGGCTATACCAAATATCTCTTGGGAGTACACTGCTGTACCTGAGCTGGTGCCTCTGTGGCCAGTGGCTAGATCAGACTAGCCTTTAAGATCTTTCCTAGATCTAGGATCTGGGTCTCTTTTGCTTTTGCTTTTAAAAGCATTAAGTTTTTTAAACAATCAGATATACAAAGTTGTGATTAATTAGCACATTTCTTTATCCTTTTATGCCCAGAGGTTTTTAATTACACCCTAAGCTTAATATTACCAATATGCAAGTCTTTCCATGTTATTATCATTGGTAGGCTTTATCTTTGGCAGGATCTTTCTTTTTAAAGATTTTATTTATTTTTTTATTTGAGAGAGAGCACATGCACAAGCAGGGGAAGGGGCAAAGGGAGAGGAAGAGAGAGAATCTTAAGCAGACTCCATACTCAGCACAGAGCCCGCATGGGGCTCCATCTCACAACCCTGAGATCACAACCTGAGCCAAAATCAAGAGTTGGACACCCTGGTAGGATCTTTTGTTTTGTTTTGTTTTGTTTATTTATTCATGAGAGACACAGAGAGAGGCAGAGACATAGGCAGAGGGAGAAGCAGGCTTCCCACAGGGAGCCCCATGCGGGACTCGATCCTGGAGCCCATGAGCCAAAGGCAGACACTCAACCACTGAGCCACCCAGGAGTCCCAGATCTTTTTTAATTAAAATGTTTATTGACATCATTGTAGATTCACGTGCAGTTGTAAGAAATAATACAGAGAGATCCCTGTGTACTGTGCCCACTTTCTCCAATAGTAACATTTTACAAAACTATAGTATAATACCACAACCAGGATATTGACATTGATACAACCCAATGATGTTCAGATTTTCCCAGTTTTACTTGGATGTATGTGTATTAAGTTCGACATATTTTTAACACCTATGTGGGTTCAAGTATCTACCGCACAGACGAACTAGTGAACTGTTCCAATACCACACTTTCCTCATCCTCATGTTGTCCTTTTATACCCACACCCTTTGTCCCACCACCAACATCTGGCAACTACTATTCTATCATGCATTTCTAAAATGTGGCCAATTCAAAAATGTTACATAGATGGAATCATATACAATATAGTCTTTTAGAATGGGTTTTTCTCACTCAGCATATTTCCCCAGGAAATTCATCCAAATCATTACATGTTTGAATAGTTTGTTCCTTTTCATTACTGAGTAGTATTCCATGGTTTGGATATATCACTTTTTGTTTAACCATTGGAGGACCTGGGCTAACTCTAGTTTTCAGTTATTATAAATAAACAACTATGAACATTCATGTGCAGGCATTTATGTGAAGATAAGTTTTACTTTCTCTGGAATAAGAGCCCTAGAGTACAACTGCTGTGTCATATGGAATTCCATGTTTAGTGTTGTAAGAAACTGCCAAACTTTTTTCAAGTGGCTGTAGCATTTTACTTTTCTACTAGCAATGTTTCTCAGCATCCTTGCCACATTTGGTATTGTCACTGTTTTTCCTTTTGGCCATCCTAATAGGCATATAGCTGTATTTTATTGCTGTGGAATTATCTGAGATTTAGATTATTTCTTCAAATATATGCAACCAAGGGACAATTCTAGAAAAAATAATAATTCCAGGCACCTAAATGGCTCAATCAGTTAAGTGTCTGCCTTCAGCTCAGGTCATGATCTCCAGGTCCTGGGATCAAACCCTAGGATCAAGCCCTGTATTGGGCTTCCTCCTCAGTGGAGAATCTGCTTCTCTATCTTCCTCTGCCCCTGCCCCCAATCCTGCTCCTACTCTCTCCCTCAAATAAATAAATAAAATCCTTAAAAAAATAAAGATCCTAGTTGAACCCCACAGTCTGTGTTCAGAAACAGCTAAGGTCATAGTGAAAATAAGAAAATGATTGAACTGCTATTATCCATTTAAAAATGTAGTTTTAAAAAATAAAAAAATAAAAATGTAGTTTTGTCTATAGAGTAGTTCTCACTTACATAAGAAGTGTTTTAAACAATTGACTATCCTATAAAAATAATTAAGACACTGGCTGAGAATATAATAAGCTCATTTTTGAAAATTCAGACATGACATTTTTATTTTAAATAAGCAAATGTGAGCCCAGGCTCTACTACTACTTTAGAATCTCACGATTTCTACTGGTCTAGAAAAATAAGATGAGGGACGCCTGGGTGGCTCAGTGGTTGAGCACTTGCCCTCAGTTCAGGGTGTGATCCTGGAGTCCCGGGATCAAGTCCCACATTGGGCTCCTTGCATGAGGCCTGCTTCTCTCTCTGACTGTGTCTCTGCCTCTCTCTATATATATATCTCTCTCATGAGTAAATAAATAAAATCTTTAAAAAAAAAGAAAAAGAAGATGAATATTCTCTAAGTTTGTTGTATCTCATCTGTAATTTATAAGCAACAATAACCAGGGAAATCAACAAACCAAAGAAAATCCCAAGTAAGACCCTGAATCATTGTTCATTGGCTTAAAAATGTTGCTAGTTTTTGGACAGGGTTAAAGGAAGCTCTCCATTATTCTAGGCCAATGGTTCTCAAAAGTATGGTCACTGAAGCAGCAGCATCACCAGGGGACTATTAGAAATGAAATTCTCAGACACCACCCCAGACCTACTGCATCTGAAACTCGGAAGGGCCCCAACAATTGATGGTTGAACAAACCCTCCAGGTGATTCTGATGCAGGCTTATGGTTGAGAGCCTCTATGAAAGGTATATTGTTATTTTCCCTAGTGTCCTAACTCAAAGAATAGAGCAGTGATGTGCAAAACAAAAGTACTTTGGCCAGAATGTTAAACTAACTATAAGAAACAAGCAAAAATGGGACGTACTAGAAGAGCTTCTGCAGGTCATAGAATTCTTGTTTGATTTTATGATAGAATACAGGCAGCAATCAACACATCTGAACAGCCAAGAAGCAGTTTTTTTCTTAATGAGGAATAGTATGTCCAGGACACCACCCTGCTCCCCTAGGGCTTAATGCCATCTGTCCATACATCTCAAGATTGTAAGCACCAAAGAGTTCCTGAATGGCTGAATCTAGACCCAGCCCCAACCCCTGGCTGCTGGCGGACAACGAACAGGAAAGATAAAGCCACTTCGACTTTTGTAGTGGGATCTAGGCCACTGCCTCCTGCCGAAACTACACATAGTAGGGCTTTTTCCCTAATAGGAAGAGAACTGAACAACCCCCACATGGCTGATGTCTGCCTCACAAAGCGATGGGGGATGGAGGGCAACAGACTAACATTTGCTATGATTTTATTAAACTGATGCCAATAATTTATAGTCCGGTTGTTTTAATCCCCAAGCACATACAGACTCTAATGTGAAGATAGAGGAAGCCTAACAAGAAGAAAGGCTGAAGGAATTCTGTAATTTAAACCATGCAGGAAAATTCATGAATCACACCACTCTTGTGCTAATTAGCAAGAAAAGACTTGTAGTAAGTGCCCATCTGTGACAAATATTAACCATGGTTTGTGCTGGCAAGGAGGTGACCCAATTCCCCAGTCCTACAGATGTGCTGAACCAGTAACCAAAGCATCGCTCTCTGCATCCTGCATAGCGTTTGCATCAAACTCATCTTTCTGCCGAGATCCGGCGAGGCTCTAATCTTACCCTGATTGTGCAAAAATAGAAACAAGTACAGATGAATGTGACAAAGATTCCCCTAGTACCAAGAAAGGGGCGGGAGCTGTGTACCTCATTATTTAAAGGCATTCATATAAACAAATTAAGTTAATTTGGGGTTCTGGTTTGTGTGAGGGAGGGATGCTTATATAATTATTAGGTTCCATTCCTGCTTAGTGAACATGATAAAGATTTTCAAGGATAGCTATTTCCAATCCACTTTCTTCAGTGCCTGCCCATAGCACTGTCCATGTGCTGAAAGCAGACCCTTTGTCCACCTATCCATCTCTCTAGACTGCATCAATCCTCTGTCTGCTCAGGATCCTCCTGGAGGGATGGGGGAGGGTGGGGCTTAAGCCACAGAGGAGCTTGATGATGCCCAGTTTTTCTTCCCAAGAACATGGTTTTGTCATTTGTATGCACCAATTTATTTTTTTTTAAGTTCACTTTTCCTCTTTATTGTACAGTATAATATAAGCAAACATTTATTAGGAAACTTCAGTGTGCCAAGCAATGGGCTAATGTGCAAGGAATTTTTTTTTGCTATTAGAAACATTTTTGTTGTGAAATATAACACACGTATGGAAAAGTTAAACTCCTATGCAGTCACCAGGAGGTAAAGAAATAGAACATCTAAAGAAATAGAACATCACCAGACCATAAAAGACACCTGCATTCATCCTCCCAATCACAATCTTTCCCAGCCTCCTCCCCACGTAACCACTCTCCCCTTATTGTAATCATTTCTTTGCTTTTATTCATAGTTTTATCAATTAAGTATACGGTTCTCTTTTGCCTGTTTTTTAACTTTCTGTAAATGGAACCATACAATATATACTATTTTGTAGTACTGATTTTTTCCAACTCAACATTATGTTTTTGAGATTCATTCATATTATTGTGTTGTGGCTATAGTTCATTTATTTTTATTGTTTGCATAGTATTCTATTGCATGATTACAATTTATCCATTCATAGACATTTGAATGTTCCACTTTGGGGCTAATGTACACATTATGTTAAACTGCATTTTGACTAATATGAGCATTATATTAAATTGCATTTTCTGATTACTAATAGGGTATTACTTTGGCTATTCGGAATCCCTTTAGTGAAGTGCATATGCAATGTTTTCAGTTTCTTTGTCCATTTTTCTGTGGGATTTGCTGTTTTTCTTACTGAGTTATGGGCATTCATTATGTAGTTTGGATATGAGCTGTCAGGTCTTTTTCCAATTTTTTCATTGTGGCAAAATATACATAATGTAAAATTTACCATCCTAACCACCTTTAAATGTAAAGTCAGTGGTCTTTTTTTTTTTTTTTAAATAAAGATTTTATTTATTTATTCATGAGAGAGAGAGAGAGGCAGAGGGAGAAGTAGGCCCCATGCACTGGGAGCCCGATGTGGGATTCGATCCAGGGTCTCCAGGATCGCGCCCCAGGCCAAAGGCAGGCGCCAAACCGCTGCGCCACCCAGGGATCCCCCTTTTTTTTTTTTTTAATGATTTTATCTAAAAAAAAAAAATGATTTTATCTATTTATGAGAGAGACAGAGAGAGGCAGAGACATAGGGAGAGAGAGAAGCAGGCTCCTTACAGGGAGCCTGATGCAGGACTCGATCCCAGGACCCTGGGATCATGACCTGAACAAAAGGCAGATGCTCAACCACTTAGCCACCCATGTGCCCCATAAAGTCAGTGGTCTTACATACATTTATAATGTTATGCTTCACCACCATCACCCATCTCCAGAATTCATTTCATCATGTAAAACAAACTCTCTACCCATTTAACAACTCCCCATTGTCCCCTTCCCCCAGCCCCTGGCAATCACCATTCTGCTGTCTCTGTGAATTTGACTATTCTAGAGACCTCGTATGAGTGGAATCATATGATACTTGTCTTTTTGTGACTGGCCTGTTTCACTTAATATCCTTAAGATTCATCCACATTGTAGCAGGTTTCAGAATTTTCTCCCCTTTTAAGTCTGAATAATATTCCATTGCATGGAGAGACTACACTTTGCTTATTCATTCATCTGTCAATGGACATCTAGGTTGCTTCCATGTTTTAGCTGTTGTGAATAATGCCATTGTGAACATGGGTGTACAAATCTCTCTTCAAGACCCTGCTTTTGATTCCTTTTGGGTAGATCTCCAAAAGTGGAATTGCTGGATCATATGGTAACTCCGTTTTTATTTTTTGAGGAATCACCATACTGTTTTCCATCATGGCCACACCATTTCACGTTCCCACCAACATGGCACAAGGGTTCCAATTTCTCCACATCCTTGCCATCACGTGTGTTTTCCAGTTTTTGATAGTAGACATCCTCGTGGCTGTGAAGTGTTATCTCATTATGGTGTTGATACACATTTCTCTGATGAGTAATGACATTTATCATCTTTTCATGTGTGCATTGGCCATTTGTAGGTCTTTGGAAAAATGTCTATTCAAGCCTTTTGTTCATTATTGAATCAGGCTGTTAGGCAAAGAATTTTAAAAGGTCGGTACGGTATGGTCCCTACATTTTGTGGCCCACATCTGGTAGTGGAAAACATCACATAAACAAATAATATATAAATGAGGCAGAAGAGCCACACTGAAGGCTTCTGTTTCTGGTGGACACCAATGTGCTATTGGTGTCCATGGACAAGGGGAAGGGTTTGGCCACTTCTCCTGGATGCATGTGGAAGGAGACTTGCACGTGTCTTAAGCAGCAAGTTTCTAAAGAGTTTCAAAGATTACCAGTGATTCATTCAGGAGCATCACTAATTTAAATTTTATACTCAGGATATATGGTTGGTAACTTTATTTCTTATAAGGAAGCCCCCAAACCTTTGCTTTTTAAAAGACTCAAGCAGCTTTCTCAACAAGCCACATCTGTTTCTGCTGTGAGTTTTCATCTTAGGTTGTCACTTAGAGGTATAATCAATTTAGACATTGCAGTTTGCTCAGCGAGCAGAGTCTGTGATGTCTTAACTAAGCACAGAACAGGACTGCCATGCCTCTCTCTAATAAGTGAGATTCCCTGGAATGAAGTGGGAATACAGTTTTATTCTAAGGAATTGCTGCAAAGGAGAAAACCTGTACTTACTACAGTTGCATTTGTGGATTATGGTTGGATTCTCAACTCGTTGATGAAAATGGAGAGTCTTGAATAGTGTTATTGCCAAATAAACTAGATTGCATCTGAATGGAATATTTGGATGATAATGGGCTGGTTTCAGGAGAATACCCCCTTGGAAAAAAGGGTAGAGCTAAGTACCATTAGAGATGTTTCATGGAACCCATCAGCCAATGCATCCTTCCCCTAAAGGACTTTCTACACTCTGAATGCAATCCTTTGCAGAATAATTCCTATGTAAACGGGAGGGAGAAAGGGGGGTGTTGGGGGACTGGTGCTAACAATGAATGATTTAGACAGCTATGAATGTGCCAGTGTATTGGGGTAGCACTAGGTTTTTTCGACAAAGAGCTATTTTTCTTCTTATTGGGAAGAATTGGATTGCAGGTTCAAAAGAAAGAGTTGCCAACTTGACCTGTGGTCACTCAGATTAGAACATTCCTGGGGTTTTGATAGAAGAGTACCTGTAATTAGGAAGCCAGATTTATGGCCACAGGCAAAGAGAAAGAAAGCCCGTGTCTACGGTATTCCAGGTTATTAGGGTAGTTATACTTTTTGGAAGTCCTTCTAGAAAAGTCTCATATAAATCACTTCCAAGCTTCTCACATCTGCACCTGTGTCTTCTTCACCTTCCCATCTGTGATGGTGGAGGGTCCAAAAAAAAAAAAAATTACTTTCAAGCTTCCTTTGGATTCTGATATCTTGGTGACCCAAACATTACCTTCTCTCCCTTTCCTCAAGACTAGAGACATGTCACAAACTAACAATCACCAGTTGCCTTTCCATTAATTGCACAGAGAACTAAGAACCCAAGGCATGTAAGAACCGGGATAAACCCAGAGCAATTAATTTCCTAGCAATCCCCACATTAGGGATACAACAGGAGTGGATTTGGGATCAGCAGAGTGGTCTTAACTACTCCTGTGTTTTCTGGCCATGTGATCATGGGTGATTCCCTTACATCTCTGAGCTTCAATTTCTTCCTTTCATGTTGTTTTTTATAAGAATTACTGGTATGAAAGATGTTACCTGTGAGAAAACTTTGTAAAAGTGTCATTTAAATAATTGTTCTTAATCTAAGGATGTTTGTATCTAAACCTTCCAGAGAAGACTTTCCTTCATAAATTTACTCAACTGAATGTGTAGGTAGTAACCAGAACTTTAATAAAAGTTCCCGTAAGTTTTAATAATTGTTAAATGTTATGATTCTCCCACTTCCCCTACCCCCACCAAAAGAAAAAAAAAACTTTAAAAGTTTTCTAAACAATCACATTTCTCAAAGACAAGCAAACCAGAGATGTAGAATCTTTTCCCATTTATGATTCATCCAAACCGAGTTAAAGGGTGTTTACTTTAGAGAAAAGAAACTCACACACTGAAACGCCTTTTTATTACTGGTAACTCCCAAGTCATTTATCAGACTTTCATTGTGTGGAGTTATGCTTCAGGAATTTAGGACTCAAATTCATATTCATGCAATACACCATGAGATTACACAATTTTAATGTCTTCGAGGTTTTCTATTTTTAATTATTATTCAAACACTAGCAATGACAGAATTGGGACTCCCCCTCTCTTCTAGTCAGAGGTTAGCAATTTAGTAACATCTCCCAGAATGTTTTTTTCTATACATATATTACCAGATATATAATATTCTAAAAAATAATAATATATATACACTGGTATTTCTTGATTTAATGTAACACATTATGTGGCTCCCTATTGTGGAAGATAAGGAATTCCATCCTCCTATTTTGGTACTTTCTTTGTATTGTTGCTTCTTCTATTTGTACTTTAAAAGTTTTTTGAGGGATCCCTGGGTGGCGCAGCGGTTTGGCGCCTGCCTTTGGGCCAGGGCGTGATCCTGGAGACCCGGGATCGAATCCCACGTCGGGCTCCCGGTGCATGGAGCCTGCTTCTCCCTCTGCCTGTGTCTCTGTGTCTGTCTCTCTCTCTCTGTGACTATCATAAAATTTTTTAAAATTAAGAAAAAATAAAAAAATAAAAGTTTTTTGAGCTCATGTTTACTCTCCATCAGCCCATAACTCATGATCCTCTCCATGTTAGATGAAGATATCAATACTCCTACCTTCTCTTTTACTTGTCCTCTATACTCCCACCTTCATATTTATCAGCTGAACCCTGACAATGTCAAGGAGGACAACATTCACATTCTTTTCTGCAAGCAGAGTTGACTTTCCTGTTTTGTCTGCTGGTTCCCTGAGTTGGTTGTTGCAGAATCAAAATTAAAATCCTACCACATTTTGGTTTGTTTCCTGTTTAGCCATGAGTTTCTTACATAATTTTTTACCTGTTATTTCTAATTGCCTTACTTTCTTCTTATTGATGGAAGAGATTTAGGTTTTCTTCATCACGTCATTAACATGACCTGGCTTCTTAGTCATTCTGTTACTCAGGTCTATCTCATTCCTCTTGTTGAAAACATTCTATCTGGAGCTGCCTTGCTGTTCTAATAAGGAACAAATAGCTTTCCAGCTTCACTGTACAACTGTTATCCTGGGATTACTTTTCAATGGACTTCTGAGTTGATTCTGTTATTTCTTGTATCTTATGTTTTTCTTTTTGGTGATGGTGGAGGGTGGAGTGAGTTGTTTTCATTCTTTTTTGATGGTGTACATTCTCAAGCAGCTTACCTAGAAAGTATTTAGAATGTATAACCCTCCTGAATTTATATCTGAAAATACCATTGTGCCTTATATGACTATAGAATTCTCAGTTGTAATTTTCCCTCAGAATTTTCAAGGTTTTGTTCCATTATATTCTACCATTCAGTGTCCCCAGAGAGAAATCTGATGTTAGTCTTATTTGCTCTTCTGTACATAACATTGTTTCTCTCTGGAAATTTTTTGGATCTTCTATTTATTCTTGGTGTTCTGAAATTTCACAACATTGAATGTAGATTATCATCTTTTTCTCATTTATTTATCTTGGCATTCCAAGTGAGTCCTTCAATTCTGTTTTTTTTTTTTTTTTTTTTTAAGATTTGAGAGAGAATACATAAGAGAAATCATGAGCAAGAGGGGAGGAGTAGAGGGAGGAACAGACTCCCCATTGAGGAGGGAGTCCAATGCAGGACTCAATCCCAGGACTCTGGGATCATGACCTGAGCTGAAGGCAGAGGATTAAATGACTGAGCCACCCAGGCACCCGAGATTCCTTCAATTGATAAGTTTTCTTTTATTATTTCTTTGATAATGTCCTTCCCTGTGTTTTCTCATTCAATTTTTTAATTTTTAAATTTTTTTTGGAACTCCAGCTATTCATATGGCAGGCTCCTGAATTAATTCTCTCTCATTTTTCTCTCTCAACTTTTTCATCTCCATTTCTTTCTGGTCTATAGCCTGAAATCTTTCCTTACATTTATCTTCAACCCTTCCCTTGAATTTTGTCCTGATAATTATTTAATCTGAGGTGGTTCCTGTTCCATAGAATCTTCTTGTTTAATGCCTGCAGTCCTATTTTCTCAAACCTGTTAAAAATATAGTAATTTACCTAGCTTCTCTATATTTATTTCTCCTGGGGACATTTGTTTCATTCACCTTGGCCTTTATCTTTTATCATGCTGGTTTTCTTCTTGTGCCTGATCATGCATACTTAAGAATGGGAGTCTAGGTTAATTTTTCTGGACAGTTGGTTCATATTTCTTGTATACACACATCTATGTGTTCCCATTAGGATGCTCCCATGAATAGATTAGCTGACTGGGTGCTCTATGGAGATAAAAGATTTCTTAACTAGATGGGTAAGAAGAAATGCATTCTGATTCTTGACCTTCTGTGCATGACTTGTTTTTACTCTCTGGAAATTTGTAGGATTTTTTTTACTAGAGTTTTGAAATTTTACAATGACATGCTTTCACATAGGTTAATTTTAATCCATTTTTCTGAGCTACTCCCTTGAACCTTTAAATTTGGAAATGTTTACTTCTGCTGTGGAAAATACTCTTAAATTATTTCTCTGATAATTTTCTAGCCTTTGTTTTTTCCATTCTCTACTTCTGGAATCCCTCTATTCAGATTTTGGATCTCCTAGACATCAAGATTAATATAACTTATATTTTCTATACTTTTATCTGTGTCACTTTGCTCTACTGTATGGGAGATTTCCTCAACTTCATCTTCCAACCCTACTGTTGAGTTGTTCATTTCTACTATCATTTTAATTTCCCAGAGTCCTTTTTGATCTTCAATTTTTTAAAATAGCACCTTATTTTTACTTCATGGAAGCAATAGTTTATCCCTTGAGTATGCTAGGATTTTTTTGTTGTTAATTTTTTTTCCTTTGCATGGCTTTTCTTTCAAATCCCTACCAGCACTATTTGTTTTTGTCTACATTATGTCAGAAAGCTTCCTCAAATATCTGGTGGTTTTTTTACCTATTTATTTAAGTGAGGTACTAAAAAGCTGATCAGAAGTAGCAGGATCCTGGGGTAACCTAGCTGGGTTGTTTCCTTGTGGAAGTCACAATGTCAGTGTCTTTAGGTCTTTCCCCTTGGGAAGGTAAAATTTCCCAGAGAAAAATCTTCTAGGCTCCTGTGTAGAAGATATACACCTACATTCCATTTACCCAGTGGCGTGTGGGGTAAGTGGGGGCTCATTATTCCCTAAGCAATTTACTTAATCCCCCTGCATTCAGCATGAATCTGTTTTTAACCTTGCCCAATGTATTCTAATACAGAGACCTTTTTTATCCAATTCAAGAAACAAATTTCCAGTTTACTACCAGGGTATGGAAGGGTCAGATGATCAGCTTTGTGGAGTAAAAGGATATGATATAATGGCTTTTAAAAAATTAAAAAAAAAATTTTTTTAATTTTTGGGAAATTCCTATGTTCACAGGGAAAAAACCAGAATAGTGTAATACCCATCCCCCATGGTCCTATCACTGGCCCCACTAGCCATTATCACATTGCTGGTTCTACCCTATATAGCTCTACCTCTTTCACTTCCCTTATCCCATGTTACTTTGAAACAAATTTCAAACATCATTCCATCTGTAATTGTTCAGTATATACCTCTGAAGATAAGGACTTTTTAATAAACATAACCTTAACAGGATTGTTCAACCTAAGAGAATTAACGCTTCTTTAATATCAAACCTCCATTCAATGTTCAAGTTTCCAGTTGTCTTACGTGTGATTCATAACCTTGGATGTTAAGTGTATCAAAAATGACATCAATGTCTAATGAAAGAAAGTGGAGCTCATAGGTTATCTTATTTTTTATGTTTGTTAACAATTGGAATAGAACTAATAATCCACACATTCTGGCTGGTCAATAGTCTTTTAAGTCTGTAAGTTTCCCTCGTGTAATTTTTTGTTTTTTTTTTTTCAGTTTTTTTTAAAGATTTGTTTATTTATTCATGAGAGACACACAAAAAGAGAGAGAGGGGCAGAGACACAGGCAAAGGGAGAAGCAGGCTCCATGCAGGGAGCCCGACATGGGACTCAGTCCCGGGTCTCCAGGATCATGCCCTGGGCGGAAGGCAGTGCTAAACCTCTGAGCCACCCAGGCTGCCCCCCTCGTGCAATTTTTCCATTGGAATTTATTTATGGAATGATCTTGCAGAGTTTCTTACAGTCTGGATTTTGCTGATTGCATCTCTGAGGTGTAGTTTAACATTTTTCTCTGTCTTCTGTATTTCCTGTAGGTTGGTAGTTGATCTAGAAGTTTAATTGTTTCTGTTGTTCTATGTTTGAGTTCATTGATTCTTTCCTTTCTGCTCCATTCTGGTGTTGAGTCCATCTAATAAACTTTTTTTTAATTAATGAGAGACACAGAGAGAGAGGCAGAGACATAGGCAGAGGGAGAAGCAGGCTCCCTGCAGGGAGGCGGATGTGAGAATTGATCCCAAGGCTCATGAATCACACCCTGAGCCAAAGGCAGACACTCAACTGCTGAGCCACCTAGGTGTCCCCATCTAGTAAACTATTAATTTCATTATATTTTTTAGTTCTAAAATTTCCATTTGGTTCTTTATCTTTTCTTTCTCTAAGACTTCACTGACCCTAGGCTATCATCTTAATGGTGTCTTTTAAAACGTGAACACATGGTAGAGTGGCAGAGTAGGGTAGTCAGCCTCCAAGGTAGCTCCCAATAATCCCTCTCTCCTATGCTTCACGTTTTTTTTTTTGTTTTTTTTTTTTTAAGATTTTATGTATTCATGAGAGAGAGAGAGAGAGAGAAGCAGAGACCCAGGCAGAGGGAGAAGCAGGCTCCATGCAGGGAGCCCGACGTGGGACTCAATTCCGGGTCTCCAAGATCACACCCTGGCCGGAAGGCGGCGCTAAACCGCTGAGCCACCCAGGCTGCCCTACTCTTCACGTTCATGTGTAGCCCCTCCCACATTCTACCAGGGTTAGTCTGTATAACTAATAGAATATGGTGGATACGATAGTATATCACTTCTGAGTTAAATTATAAAGCTTTGGGATCCCTGAGTGGCGCAGCGGTTTGGCGCCTGCCTTTGGCCCAGGGCGTGATCCTGGAGACCCAGGATCGAATCCCCACATCGGGCTCCCGGTGCATGGAGCCTGCTTCTCCCTATGCCTGTGTCTCTGCCTCTCTCTCTCTCTCTCTTTGTGTGACTATCATAAATAAAATAAAATTAAATTAAATTAAAATTAAAAAAAAATAAAAAATAAATTATAAAGCCTTGTGGCTTCTGTCTTTTAAGCATTTCTTTCCCATGCACACACTCTTAGATCACTTACTCTGGGAGAATCTAGCTATCCTATGGTCAGGAGATTCAGGTAGTCTATGGAGAGGCCCTTGTGATACAGAACTGAAGTCTCCAGCCAACAGCCGTGGACAAACTGAAGCCCACTACCTACCACGTAAGTGAATTTTGAAGCACATCCTTTCCTAGTTAAGCCTTCAGATGAAAATGCGGTTCTAGCAGAAGCTTGAATACAATCTCATGAGACTTTGAGCCAGAACTACCAGCCAAGCTGTCTCCAGATCCTTGACCCACAAAAAATGCGTGCAGTAATAAGGTTCTTTTTAAGCTATTAAATTTTAGGGAAATTCGTTATATAGTAGATAACTGGTACATCAGGGTTTGTTGTATTGAGTCTCTGCTCTGCCACTTACTAAAAAATGCAGGACATGTTGAATAACCTTATGAGCTCCACTTCCTTTCATTGGAGATTGATAACCATTTTTGCCACACTTAACTTTTCAAGGTTATGAATCACACATAAGAAAATATATGAAAACATTATATAATTATTAATTTATCAAACCCAACCTCCCTATATTGCAGATGAAAACTGAAAGCCCAAAGGAATGAAAAGAATTGACAGATGAAGCATTAAGTATATAAATTATAGAACTTGTCTAGGCTTCAGCTATTTAGAACAAGAGCCAGGACCAAAACCAAAGCCCACAACTCTAGGTCTGGCTATTTTTGCTACTATGCCTAAAATATCATGTGCTATTATCATTAAACATGGTCACTCCATGTTTCAGGAAAATAGACAGCAGGTAAATTATGGATTGTAGGATAGACAGGAGAATGCATTTCTTCTATAGTGCATGACAAAATTGAAGTAAATGCCAGAGTCAGTTGTTCCAATTCAGCTTTTACATCCTACAGCTGACATAGGGCCAGTTATTATTCCTTCCTTCTTTCTGTTGCTCTGCCAGTCATCCCAACACACTGAGTCCAAGCACATGGGCACCCAGCCAGAAGGTGACTAACACCAACTCTTTGCACCTAAGCCATGTAGGATAGGCAGATAGTTCCTTTAAAAAACAAAAAAAGCAAAAAACAATCCTCACTGGACAAATTGGTATCAGTATTCCTAAACTACAAATGCTCCTTTGTTATGCAATTTTATTTAAAAAAAATAAATTGACTTGGAGGGGAGAAAAGAGGCTAATAAGTATTTTGAGCCAACAAGGTCAGACCATTTGAGCAAGAATGACTAACCTTAACAGGATTTCAAACTTTTTCCCTCAGGGTATTTTTGTAAACCACCTCACCTTCTACCTTCCCCTCAACTTCAGTCTTCTAATAGAGACCAACCAATGGTGGCATTTTAAAATGTTGAAAAAGAATCAGATCTTAGTCAGATAAAAGAAAAAAAAAGGTATATGTGGACTCAAACTAGAAGGGAAAACACAAACATAAAAATAGTGGTGTTGATGGGGCACCTGGCTGGCTCAATCCTCATGAGACTCAGGGGTCATGAGTTTAAACTTCACATGGGGCATTGATTACTTAAAAATAATCAATCCAGAATAGTTGTGATGGAATGGTAGAATCATTTTTCCCGTTCTTAGTTTTGTTTTTAATTTTAAGAAATATACAAATAATACCTAATAATTATTATATATACTATATGGTAATATATACAATTTGTTACATTCTTTTACTTGTGCTTTTAACTTAAAGTTCAAACTTTATACAATGAGATCTTTTGGATTTAAATAATAACTAGTTACAGTTTAATTTTTCACCCCATGTATATCAGTTAAGATTCTTTAGCTGCAAGCAACAGAAAGTAATTCTGGTTATTTAAACAAAAAGGGAATCTGTTGTAAGAGCATAGGAGAAGAGGGGCACCTTGGTGTCTCAGTCAACTGAGTGAGTGGCTCTAGATTTCCACTCATGTTGTGATATAAGGGTGGTGGGATTGAGCCCTACATCAGGCTCTGCACTCAGCCCAGAGTCTGCTTGTCCTTCTCCCTCTCCTCCTCCCATTGCTCACTATCTAATAAATAAGTGGATGAATATTTTTTAATAAGGAGTATGGGAGAGCAGACAGGACCAAAGGGAGGACTTGGAGAAGCAGGAAGAGCATCCTCTCCACTGAGCATAAAGTCCTGCCACTGGAGTAAATGAACACTTGCCCACTATTTGTTTCTTCTATGCTCAATTCCTGGGTCTAAGATTCAAAGTCCTTGTAGGGTGGGATTCTGCTTGGTCAGAGATGTACCAAGCTAGGATGTCCTGAGCTAATGAACGAAAGAGGGAATTGAAAAGGAGTTTCCTGGGTCCCCTCCATTTCCATGTAGGAGAGCAAAACACTGAGGATTCCATCCCACCAACAGCTCTCAGCAGCAAGCATAGTCACCCCCAAAGTTGATGAGGATAGTTATCAGAAGATCTAATGTCCACTAAGTTGTAGATTTGTCCTCCCCACTAAATGAGATGTTTGTGAGAACATGAATAGTTTTCCAGCAGTATTTTAGATGGACTCCCATACATCTTTCTTCTTCAGTTATCAAGTACCAATGAAGACCTGCTTTGGGCATGACATTTTGGTGTGATGCTTCAGAGCCACAATAGAACTTGATCCATCTCTACACTCAAATAATGCAGATCAAGTCCAATCCTCCTTAAAGTGTATCCCACATCCATCATAACACTGCCTACTATTGTGTTCCTAGGTCCTTCCCATCCTACCCTTATTCTCCTCTTGATCATTGTCCACACAGCTTTCCCTGAAGAATGTTCTGTATTAACAGGTGTTCCATGACAATGAAAAGGAAATGGGAAAGAAATAGAAGAATTACTGGTTAAACCTAGCCTACAAGTGGAAATTTGTCTAGATAGCTATAAGACTATTCTATTGTTTTCAGTGTCTTCCTTTAAGATCCTTAAAGGTAATCACTAAACTATATATTCTTAGAAGATGAATTCCACATGACTTTTAAATGCAAGTGGTTTAACAGCATTTTTGATAGATGGAGGTGAATGTGTTGAAAATTTTATTAACATCTAGTTTAAAAAGCTTTATACCCATGCCAAGCCAATTCATAGAAGGTTCTCAAAGAAGTTACCCATTAGGGTTTGGTCCTTTGTTTAGAAGTCGTGGGGCCTTGGTGTTTTTTTGTTAAGCGGTTTAAGAATTCATTATCTTGGTCCAGGGCTGGTAATATTGCACCACTTTCTTCTCCCTTCAGGGAAGAAGAGACACTATTATACCTGCAGGCTCTCAGCACATTACTGCCACACAGTTGACTCCTTAACATCTTCTGTGGATTAGCAATTTGCTCTAAATTTGCCTCATCTCCCTCAGAGGAAAGAAGCATTGAAATATCTCTCAGGTTGGAACTTAAATGCAGTTTATGTGTGTGGTAAAACATACATACCATAAAATTCACCATCTTTAACCATTTGTTTGGTAGCATTAAGTATATTCACATTGCTGTGTACCCTCTCCCATTCATCTCCAGAACTTTGTCATTTCAAACTGAAGCTCTGTACCTATTAAACACTAACTATCTATTTCCTTCTCTACTGCAGCTCCTGGCACACATTTTTTAAAATAAATATTTATTAATTTGAGACAGAGAGAGAGAATGAGAACATGAGCAGAGGGACAGGCAGAGAGAGAGAGAGGAGGAGAGCCAGAAGCCTGATGTGGGGCTCGATCCCAAGACCCAGATATCATGACCTGAGCCAACGGCAGATGCTTAACCATCTGAGCTACCCAGGCGCCCTGGCACCCACTGTATGTCTACTGTATGTCTGTCTGAGTTTGACTCTTCTAGGTCCCTGATATAAGTGAAATCATACAGTATTTGTGCTCTTGTGTCTGGCTTATTTTTAAGTACAGTTTTGATACACAGAACAGTGCCCTTACAGCCAGTAAGGACACAGTGTATGTAGCTGTTACTTCTAAATCCAAAGTCTTTAAGCCTGGAGCCCTTGGATGAGTCCTAGAGATCTGAACCTCCTTTAAGAGATGGGTTTCCTAATTCCTTAACCCAGAAAATGCTGATTACTATTCTGGGTCCTCTCTGCTTTGAGAGCATCCTCTTTGTCCCAAACCAGTATTGGTTCATCTAACTGAAGGCAGACATCAACCCAGTCATATTTGTTGTATGGCTCAAGATTTTGTGGATTCGAATTTGATGCCTAATGGAATGTCATTCACTATAAACCACCAGCCCCCTGGCCACTGAAGAACTTTGAGCTCATCTTCTTCATATGGAAAATATCTAATGCATATGCAACTCAAAACTACAGTGAGATACCACTTTGCACCCATTAGGATGACTATGATCAAACAGATAACAAGTATCGGCAAGGATGTTGAAAAATGAGAACCTTCATGCATTGCTGGGGAGAATGTAAAACGGTGCATTTCCTATGAATAACAGGATAGTGGTTCCTCAAAAATTAAAAATAGAATTACCCAACAATTCCACTTCTGTATAGACCCCCAAAAGAACTGAAAGCAGGAATTCGAACAGATATTTGTACTCCCATATTCATAGCAACATTATTCACAAGAGTCAGGATAGTCCAAGTGAATATCTAAAATGGATGGATAAACAAAATGTAGTCTATCCACACAATGGAATATTACTCAGCCTAAAATATTAAGGAAATTCTGGCACCTGCAACAACATGGACGACCCTTGCAGGGATTCTGCTGAGTAAAACAAAACAGTCACAAAAGAACAAACACTGTAGAAGTCTACCTATACGATGTACTGAGATAATCAGATTCACAAAGAAAGTTAAATGGTGGTTGCCATGGGCTGTGGGGAGAGGAAAGATGGGAAACTAATGTTTAATGGGGACAGAGCTTCATTTTGCAAAGATGGGAAATTTCTAGAGATGATACTGGTGATGGCTACATAGCAATGTGAAGGTAGTCAGTGACCCTGAACCGTACACTCAAAAATGGTTAAAATGGTAAATTTTTATGTTGCATATTTTATTACAATAAAAAATGTTTCGAAGGAGTGGCTAGTGCTGTCTGATCATTATTCCCTGCTCCTGCAGAAAAGTTAGAAGCCCTGTGTACAGTTTATCCCAAACCCCATATTCTGGAAAGAGACAAAATGCAGTAAGTAGCAAAATGTTTTGAAAACTGGACCTGCCTTAGTTGTTTGTGTTTCTCAAAAAAAAAAAAAAAAAAAAATCACTTCAGCATCATATCACCTCCCTTCCTCCATCCCTCCACATCAAAAGAGGCAAGCAGGGGAAAACAAAACCAAACCAAAACCAAAAACAAACAAACAAACAAAAAAACAGAAAAAAAACAAAAAACAAACAAACAAAAAAAAACAAAGTTCTAAACCAGAGGCAGGAAGACAAGCTTTTATGGGACTAGAATGGTTTCTAGGAGCCAGGGAGCTGTCACTCAGAGATAGACCATTCAACATGGATGGGGAGAAACTCAAAGCTAAGTCATGAAAGAAGCCCACCCGTCCATCTTGTCACCCACCTCACAGGAGCAGTATGGGCACCTGCCCAGTGAATCACCCGCTAAGGTGGCCTGCCAGGAGGTATGGGTACTCCTTTCCACTCTGAAATCACTTACCTCACAAAAATGGTTCTCGATAATGTTCAAAGCAGTCAGGGCAACCTGAGGATTCTCATGAAGTTGCAAAGCCTCAATTTTATCAATGCCACCAATTTCTTCTATCAGAAGACACAGATTTTCCTTCTCTGAAAGCTTCTCTGCTGCCTGTGGGTATATAAGAAAAAGTAAGACTGGACAAAAGCCCTTTGGAGGTAGAGCTTTACCACTGTGGAATCAGACCAAAGGCTCCCATTCCTGAATGGACAGCCACAGTTTTACTTTTCCCTAATTAAGATTGCAGGATCAGGGGTACCTGGGTGGCTCAGTCAGTTAAGCATCCAGCTCTGGATTTTGGCTCAGGGTTGTAAGATCAAGCCCTACATTGGTCTCCATGCTGGGCATGGAGTCTACTTGAGATTTCTCTCTCCCTCTCCCCCTCACCAACTCTCTTGTCTCTCTCTCTGTCTCAAAAGAAAAAAACAATCAGGATTTTCCTCCTCTTTTAGATGTTGATGTTTATAGTACACAGATTTATATTAATTGCACAAAATACAACTTTTGTCAAGTATACTGCCCTCCATAAATACATTGCTACTACTGTTTAATAGATATCCCCTTTCTAATTAATGGAAATTGTTTAAAATTTAAAGTTTAAAAGAGTTCAAGTAATGTTATTTAAATGTAGGTGTTCTGGCCATACCCTCTCTGGAAAGCTTTGAGAAGTAAGATGAAGGAGACCCTTAATAACATCATGGGAAATAACCAAATTCCCTGGAAACAAGTAACATGAGTGGATTTAATCCAATGCTGATCATTGGATTTATCATTTAGAGCTGTTTATTCATTCAAACATTTACATCTACTATGGGCAAGGCCTACAAAACCTTATGAAGATGTGATTTTAAGATTTTAAGATCATGTTATTGGGGCAGACAGGTAAATAATTGTTACAGTACAGAAAGCATAATATAGTAAATGATCAGTTGTTTAAGTTAAAGAAGATGTACATAAAAGGCTTGGAAAATAACACATGTTCTTGATAAAGAGTGCTGTGCCAGGGTCAACCATAGGATAATCACAGTATTCCCAAAGCAAAGAGGGGCAAAGACAAAGATTTGTTTTTTTTTTTTTTTTTTAAAGACAAAGATTTGAAGGAATAAGTGTGGCTGGCATTTTAGGAGACAGGGGAGTAATTTAGCTCAACAGCCTATTTGGGAGAAGTGAAGAGAAATAAAGAAAAGGCTTTGGTGTCAGCTCCTGAAGGGCTCAGCTCTCTATTTTGTGTGCAATGATAAGAAAACCTCCCGTGGTTCAAGTTAAATATTATTTAGTCTACACTGTCTACCTGATGAGGGTTTGCACTGTATCTCTAAACCTTGACACGCTCTATTCCTATCTGCAGGTCCAAAATGAGGTGGGTTTTTTTTTGTTTGTTTATTTGTTTTTTTGCTTTGAGCAAACAAACTGAGGCAGGACCAATCTGCTAGATTAACCTAAGAAAGCTGGGGAAAGTGGGATGATCAAGAGCAGTCAGAACTCTGGGAAAGGATTTTGGACATTGACACCACAGCAAACAGCCCCAAAGTCATTTCAAAAAAACTTGAGTTTCACTCTGCTGCCCAGAGGACCTTGTCCTCCTAAGCTGCTATTCCAGTGCCTCTCTCTGGTCTGTCAGATATGGTTTTCTCCAGACTCTCCCAAGGAAAAAAATCCCAAATGTTTAGTTCAAATGAAACAGATGAAGTTAAATTTCTACAGCCCACAAGTGTGCTTTCACAAAGTGGTATATCATTATGTCCAACTTTCTCTATGGGTGGCAAGTCTCTATTCCTCATCTATGTGATTTACTCAGTCTTAGTGTCTAATTGGGTGCTGTTTCAAATCTGTTCTTGACTCTGGTCAGTTCTTTCCAAAACAGTTACATGAAAAGGATGTTTAAAGTGAGCTTTTAAAAGGAGTCCCCTGGTGCTACTTTGAAAATTTTCAAGCAGGTTAGTTGCATATAAAAGAACCTTAACCAGATGAATATAGCCAGCCTTCAAGATGGCCTCAGATGATCCCTACCCTTGTATAGCTTCCTCCCATGTTGAGTGGGGTTGTAACCAATAGGATGTTGTTGAAATGATTTCCAAGGCTAGGTCATAAAAGCCATTAGGGCTTTCACCTTGCTTTCCTAGATAACTTCTTCCAGAAGAACCCAGTTGCCATAATGTGAAGACACACAAATGATCCTATGAAGAGGTCCACATAGTGAGAATAACCTTCCAGGCATGTGAGTGAGCCAACTTGGAAGCTGATCCTCCAGCTTCCATCAAGCCTTTGGATGAGACTGCAGCCCCAATTGACACCTTGAACCTCATGAGAGGCGCTGACCCAGAACCATCCAGCTAAGCTGCCCCCAGATTTCTAATCCCAGAAACTATATGAGATAATAAGTATTTGTTCTAGACTTCTAGGGAGTAATCAATTATGCTGTGATATAGAACTGACACAAATGGTCTATGAACACCGAGTTTCAGAAATAAGACTTTTCTAGATTTCTAATTCAAGTCTTTGTGGCCAGTTTCAAGATCTAACCCTTGTAACTTCTTGCTGCTCTTTTGAGTGCATCTTATGTTTTAGCCTTCTAAAAGAGCCAGCCATGTGGTTCACAGACTGCTTTCCCCTGCTTCAAACTTTTGATTGGTTTCTCCATCTCACTCAGAGTAAGCTGAAGTGCTCCCACACCTTATGTGATCTGGGTACTCTGAGCAGGACTACCACCTTCTATGCATTCACTCCCACTCATCCTTGAGTACTCTTCCCCCAGATAACCACAAGACTCATTGCTTCACTTCTCTTAGGGTTTTACATAAATGTTCTTCCTGAGACAAGTTTCTGCTGACAATTACATACAAGGGATCACCATTCTCTCTCCCTCTCTGAGCCACCAGTGACTGCCCTTTTACCAGATAAACTCTGAACTGCTGTGTCTGTTTCTCTCCCCATTAATATATGAGCTCAAACAGAACAAAAAATATTGTTCTGTTGTATCCTGAGCATTTGAAACAATGCTGGGCACTCATTTGAAAAATGAAGATGGACCTTCTTTGCAAGTCCTGTTTTTGTTACCCATAGGATACATGGCCAGGAGGAAGGGTGAAGGAGTAGAAAGAGAATCCACATGTGAGTTTTAAGAACCAAATTAAATGCCTTAAAATTGGAGACTGCTGTTTAAAAACCAACCTGCTTCAAACAGCTCACCTGGAGGATAAAAGAGATAATGTCAAGGATGATGATAACAATTTTGGTGTCTTGTATGGTAAGCAGATTCACTAGTGGCTCCAGGACTCCAGAGTGGACAAGGTGGATCAACTGGTCTATGGTGCCTCCAGTTGTGAAGTTAGCCACGATCCAAACAGCCTCTTTCTGGACTTTAAATTCTCCCTACAGAAAGAGAACATTTACATTCTTTACAGATCCTGAAGACATTAAATATAGAGATGCTAACACTTAGTTCAATTTCTAGGTAGGCTAATGACAGCCAGGACTGTATGTGCAATTTACATAGAACACCCCAGCAATCTGCCTCCAGTTCTTATGCAGAAGACAGCATCTTTGAGAAGCCCAGAAGCAGGCAGGCAGACTCCTATGGGGCCTTAAAAAAGGTTCTAAGTTGAAGTAGACTCATTTCTTTAGGTCAGGTTTATGGGAAAAATAGACATTATGCTTGGAACTTTAGGTTATAGTGACCCAGAGGTCAACATTTCTGGTATTTCTGTCACAGGAAAACTATGGACAAGAAGCTCCAGAGCTACAAAGCTGAGCACACAGAAGTAATCTCAGGGACTGAGCCAGCCCAGAGGTGACAGAAGAAGGCCATTGAAACATTACTCAATGTATGCCTTGCCTTGCATTTACAAGAAACAGTTTACCCAGAGGTATGGGAGTAATTTGCCATAGATACTTTTTTTTTCTTTTTAAGATTTATTTATGAGAGACACAGGGCAGGGGGGCAGAGACACACAGGCAGAGGGAGAAACAGGCTCCCCACAGGGAACCTGATGTGGGATTCGATCCCAGATCTCAGGATCATGCCCTGAGCCAAAGGCAGATGCTCAACAACTGAGCCACCCAGGCATCCTGCCATAGATCCTTCTATCCCCAGGCAGGAGTTATTCCCGCTTTAATGGCTGGGGAAAAACTGTGACCTCAGCTTAAAGAACAAACAAAAAAGGACACAACGATAACTAGCTTGGAGCCAGTTGTAATTCAAAAGGCAGTTGGAAATAAAATTACTCCTTGATTCGTGACTGGATGTTCTGATTAGAATATGTACAGACTCACAGACACACAGAGGATAGGAAATACCTGATGGATTGAACCCTTGATTTGGGTCACACATCTGGGAAACCACCATCCAACTGGAGAGCAGGCTCACCACCAGCAGCTTCTCTTCCCCATCCTACCACGCTTGCCTCCCCACCCCGACAAGACTGAGCCACTCCTGGCTCATTTCACACGTAGAGGATTTAAACACCTATCACATCCATTCGAAGATGGCAAAAAGAAATGCTGACAAATAGTAGTAGTCCTGGGGGGATCCCTGGGTGGCGCAGCGGTTTAGCGCCTGCCTTTGGCCCAGGGCGCGATCCTGGAGACCCGGGATCGAATCCCACGTCGGGCCCCCAGTGCATGGAGCCTGCTTCTCCCTCTGCCTGTGTCTCTCTGCCTCTCTCTCTCTCTGTGACTATCATGAATAAATAAATAAAATCTTAAAAAAAAAAAAAAAAAAAAAAAAAAAAAAAAAAAAAAAAGTAGTAGTCCTGGGAAAGGCAAGTAGGAGTCAGGGGGAAGAAGGAAGCTTTATTGTATTTCTACTTTTATATCTGGCTTTTCAGTGTATATTACCACTCTAATTGATGTGATTTTTACACTGAAAAGGCCACCTTCAGTGGCCTTTCAGTTCTTCAGTGTCTAATATCACCATAACCTGATAGGTTTTTCCTCCTAAAACAAAACCAAACCTCCCCTACCCCTCTCTTTTGGCAAGTAGAGTGGATGGCCCATTCTTTTAACACTAAAGATAAACCAATATTTTCCAGCTCAATATTTTTTTCTGAATATCTGATCCATGGGATCACCTTTTCATTGAACAATGCCTGTTTAGTCTCTTAAATCTTTAATGGGTCAGCCAAAATGAGATGCCTCTTCTTTTCCAAGGAGAGTTAGGAAACTAAGGTCTCATAGCTCTGTTGTGAGCTCAATTAATTTGCTTCTTAGCCTGTGTCTGAATTCCTGGAGGAGTTCAACACAGGGCCGGTTGGAAAATAGCCTTTTGTCACAGACACGGAGTGCATCGCTTACATTTTTTAGCAGAGCCACCAAGGGAGGCAGCATGCCGCAAGCGATCAGCCGCTGGATGTGTTGGCAGGGCCCTGCAGCCACATTGCTCAAGGCCCAAGCTGCCTCCTTCTGGATGGAGGACTTGGGGTGCATCAGGAGTTGGGGCAGCACGTTCAGCATGCCCGCGTCAATGGCCATCTGGGTCTGGTAATCCGTTCCTGTGACGATGTTCCCAATTGTGCGGAGAGAGGGGGTCTGGAAGAACAAGGCTAGGAGTATAACCAAGCATTGCAAATGTATCATAACAGAAGGAGATGATCACACCAAGCTCTGTGCATTCCCAGATATTTGTCATGCCATGTTGATGGTGCTCAGAAAACCTGTGAATAGTGATTAAGTCCATGATCCTTATTAATTCAGCACATCCACAGCCATTTGCATAGTTTACAGGTACTAGGCTAGCCTCTCGATAGTTCCAGCTCACATGAGATAGAGGTCAAGTGTTGCCTTTATTAAGAAATGATGCTGCCCTTTCTGTATCCTTATACTGGGAAAAATCACTAAATTGATTACAGTGTGTATAATGTAATAATTTCTACCAAATTTGTATTTAGCACCAGTATCAAGTTTTTGTTGTATATTTAATTGGAGCTAATGAGATCCCAATGGCATTTTTTTTTTATGTATTCACAAACTCCCTCTCAACTCTGTAGGTCCCCAGGATGGGGGGTGCAATTGGGCTCAAGACAACCATCCTCTAAGGGCTGACTGCATTTATTTTGATTTCTCTGCACCGTAATGGCTGCCCCAGCACAGACTATCAACAGTTCTGGAGTTTTCCTAGCCTTATATGCTAGGTATCTGCTAATCAAGTGAGAGGTAGAAGTAGTGCTATAGGCCAATCACTTTGGCAGGATGGCTCCAAATGGGCCCTAGGCCCCCCCACCCCAGGACTAAAAGCTTTTTATAGATACTGTTGGAGGCAGAGAGGGTAGAAAGAGAGTATCTCCAAACTAACCTTGACATATGAGGAATACTATGCTAATCTAGACATAGATGATCACTAAGGCTGCATAAATATACGTTAGCCACAGTAATCCAAAAGGCCACCCGTATCTTAAGGCATGTCTTCAAGAAGCATATTGTATAAGGGACACATTTCATAACCTAGCAAAGCATTTGATTTTTTTTTTTTTCATTTTCACCTATACTGAAATAGTCTAATAACAAACTGGGGTGAGGATAAGAGGGAATTTTCTTTTATACTTGAGTAAGAAATTCAAATGTTACAATGAGCTTTACATTAATACACTCACACATGTGCACACCGTATTAGCCAACTTGTTAACATCTGCATGCACAGATCCTTGGAAAGCAAGGCCACAGCCACAAAAGAATAGTTGGCTGGGTGAAGGTATTATTTTAATCTGGTGCTTGTCTCTATTTTCTAGCTACCAGAGGAAGACAAAGTAAATTACTTAACATCCACTAGGATTTTTGGATCAAGAGAGATTCGTCTTTGGCTAAAGAGTAGCAGAAACCTGGGAAATGCAGATGACAAGCTTTGTTCTAGGTAAAGTAAGAGATCTGACTATGGAAGACTGTGGGTGGGAGAGATCTTGTTCAAGTGAATAGGACTCACATATTCTAATCTGAAGGCCCATACAGACCCAGATGGGAGCCGGGGACATTTACCAAGACATTGAGCTCTGAGCTGCTCATAAGCTGGACCAGCCTGGGCAGGACCCCTGTGTTGACCACTTGGCCGATGCGCTCATTGCAGCCATCGGTGAGGTAGGACAGGGCCCAGCAGGTATCCGAGAGAACCTCACTGTCTTGGTGCTGCAGGAGGTGGGACAGGACAGGCAACATTTGCTTCACGGCTGTCTTGCAAGGGTAAGGATTTTTGTTTCGGCACAGGTTGGACAAGGTCCACGTGATATTCCGCAGAAACGTGATCTGTAATAAGGAGACTGCTTCCAGCATTGGGTGCAAAGAAGGAAAAATGCCAACAGCTGTGTGTCCTTGCCATCCCTGATCAATATTATTGACCAGTGTGGAGCAAGTATTTGAGCTTCATGCAGAATATGTTCTCGATAGTGATGCATACAGAGGAGACCGAGAATGAGCTTTAAGCTTCCTTTTCAAATGTTAGGTGGAGGTTTCCTCATATTCTTCAAAATGTCCCTCCCCACTTGACTCAGTTGATGACCTATTTTATTTTTCATTGACAAAACAAAGGCCAAGCACGAGTTACTTGGTCTGCACAACTGTCACTCACTCCACCAACATGTGGTAACCACATTCCTGATCTTTGTTCAAGGGTCAGTCTTCCTACCCTGCATCTGGATCCCATTTTTGCCTTTGAAGATTCTATCCCCACCATCGCTTTTCTGCATCCTTCCCACACTCTGGGGCCCACCTCTCTAGCCATCATCCTGCTCCTACTTTTCCCAGAGTCCATCTCTATTCACTGTCTACCTTGCAGCTTCCCATTTGTTCTTCCACCCCTCTGGTCATATTTCTGCCCCTACTTCTTTGTACTGGGTGATGAAATTGGTTTCTTCCAGGCCACCAAATCCAACAGCTGCTTTTTCAATTCTAAAGTTACTGTCCCTCTTAGCCTTAGTTAGTACCCCTCTTGAAAAACCTCTTCTTGGCACCTATGACACCAAACCTGCATTTCTATTGCCAAATGGGCTGTTTCTTCTCAGTCTTTGGGGCAGACTCTGATTGTTAGAGCCTGAGACCCTTGGTCCCAGGCTCTCCTTATATTCCAGGTCAGGGGTTGGCATATTTCTTCTGGAGAAGGCCAGAGAGTAAACACTTCCAGCTTTATGGGCCATAGGGTCTCTGTTGCAATTTTTCATCTCTGCCCTTGTAACATTACCAAAGCCACAGACAATATGGGTAAAAATAAATGGGGATGGCTGTGCTCCAAAAAAAAAAAATTATTTACAAAAGCAACCAGCTGGCCCCTGCTCTAGTTGATCCTGCCCAGCTTGATGACGTATGCATGCACGACTATCTGGACCTGCATTAACCATCTACCTGATGTTGCTGTGATGATGCCTCTCACTCACCTCAAATTAATATGTACAACTAAGGCTCTGATTCCTTCTTCCTTCCATCCTTCCCATTTCTCTAGGAGAATAGTCATCCAAACAACCTAACACAAAACCTTTCTTCTTCCTATTCCCCATGTCCAGCATGGCAGCATTCCAGCTCCCTCCGCTATCACTTTACAAACAGCCAGAAGGGTCTTTCCAAAAGATCAGATCACTTCATTTCCTGCTTCCCTCTGCCAGCATGTGGGTGTCTAGGACCCTTGCCCTACTTGTCATCTTGCACTGCTGTCTCTTTGCAAACTCCCTGGTCATGTCAGCCATTTTCTGATTCCACAATGTCAGGTTTTCTCTCTCCTTGGGGGATGGGTATTCCCTGGGCTTTTAGAAGCTACCTTCTCTTCATTTCTGTTTGAGACAAATCTAGAACCAACATTTATCCAAAGGGGTCCCCTATTGTTGCCACATCAATCAACTTTGACTCTAAGCTTCAAACGTAGACCTAATACCTAGGATCAGAATAGATGACCCATTAATTCTGTCTGTGCCCCTTGAATGGAGAGCTTAAACATCTACTTTTGTAGGATTATAAGCTTAGAAAAATTTTAATGGACCTCTTCCAATGCCCCCTGAGGAAAAATCAGCATTACTGGCCCTTGGGGCCAAATTCAAGTCAATCTCTGTCCCATGTGATATTCAATCCTAGGCCTTGCTTATAATTGCTGTCATAAGGGACAAGGTAGCAAGCATATGACCTAGCATTGACTTAAAAGTACTTCCCCAATTTCAGAAACTTGTTACCTAGCTAGTTTTTCTACTTCAAAGACTCTTACTGGTATGGTTGATGAAACCAGGGCCAGCAGATGTGGAATGGCATTGCTCGAGATAACGATGTCTCTGAATTCTGAGCCATCACCTACAAATAGATAAGAATGTGACAATTAAACAGGGAGCGGAGAGAATCCTGGGCTAAGTGACTCATTTTTTAAAAGGCTGTACAAAGGGAGAGAAGCCACAGTATCCCTGGGTTGGACAAGTACATAGTATAGGCATGAACTAGATCCTGGGTCTCCATCATGTCAGTTGGGTAGATAGGCCAAGTGTGAAAAGCAGGCACTACCCAGCAGTGATCATTATAAGTAGTCTGTGGACACATAAAGGAGGCAGCCAGTGGGTCCAGGAAGTGCTCAAGACTCTAAATACTGGTAGCACTTCACAGCATGTTCCTCAGGAAGATGAAGGAGGCTATTGCAGGCCAAATTGTCTTCCCAGGCGACTTTGACATGGGGTGGAAACTTGCAAATGCAACTCAGAACCCAGTGTGGGGGAATGGGTAGATGCTAGCCACCTGCTGTCCCACTCAGGCAAGAATATACCAATTTGAGACCTTAGAAGTCTCAGTTTATAATACTCCAACCACCAAAGCAAGGCATAGGTGACTTTATACCACCCAGTTTTGCCTGTTCCTTACTGAACCAAGCAAAATGAAGGACAAAGTCTCTGCAAATGGGTGCTTGCTTTCTGCAAGCATTTAACAAGCAGACTTGTTTTATATTCTGTGTTTGTTAATCCCAGTATCTGAAGTCCTTGGAGGTCTAATCATACTGTTTGTTTTTGCTGACTCAGTCATGGTGGGTTGTTGATTCTCTGAACTTGAAACTGCTAATATTTGGCTGATCCTAATTTGTCAAAATCCTGAGGGGCCCAATTGAGTTCGTATCCTCCCAAGAGCATTGTATTTATATTCAGCCAGGAATCCTGGAGCTTCCAACCCTGCAGCACTAACTCCTCATCTTATGTTTTCCTGGACCATGCAGGGAATATAGCATCAACCCCAAATTCACAAGGCCTTTTAGGACTGCATTTACAGGGACTTGTACCCCACACTGAGGAAACATTTTTTTTTTTTTTTGCTATGTTTCCTTAGTAACTTTCACTGGAGATAGAATTCTCTCAGGGTCCTGGGTTATGCAAGGGTCTATTATATATGCTGTATGAGTCAAAGACTTTTCTTTTGTTCTTGAAGCCATTAAGACTTGAGGCTGTAGGACCCCGGTATTGACAGACCTCACTAGACAGCCTATAGCTTCAGCACATACTGGATCATTTGGTTGCCACTTTAGTTTTTGGTCTCTGAACTGGACTCTGGATTTTGAAAAAGCCTGTCATACTATTCTCAGCTTTTCTAGATATTTATACTGAGTGTATTGAATCTTTATGCTACCCAGAGAACTCCCATAGCATGCCAGATGCCCGGCCCACTGGCTTCCTACCCCAATGGGAAGAGGGGAGAGTCTCACCTGCTATATTACCAAGGGCCCATACTGCCTGCTCGCACACAGTCATGTGGGGGGAAGACAGGAGCTCAACCAAAGGTTGTATGGCCCCACCTTCCACAACAGCTTGAGTCTGCTCGGAAGTCCCTGAAGCAATGTTGGTCAGAGCCCAGGCTGCCTCGAACTGTAAGCAGGGATGAGGTGACAACTTCAGGAACTCCACCAGCCTGGGAATGAGCCCTGCTTCAACAATCAGTTTTAGAGGAGGGTTCTTTTCCTGGGACAGCATTTTCCTTTGTAATGAAAGGGAAAAATATATATAAACAAGTCATGTGAGGCTGATATTAAGAACCTCCTTTATAAGTGTTCTTGGCATTCCTAGCTATCAAATGAGACTAACATCTGGGGCCAGAGCTACTTAATATCCTAACGTCCAGCCTGTAGCACTTTGCAGTGACAAGGCAATATTTTTCCCTTTAGGTATTATCTATGAGCTGAGATCCCTATAGAGGCCAATTTAAATTAAGCAATTCATCTCTGACAACACTTGCATATCTTAAGTTGTTCTCAAGGATGGTGTAGAGGAATAATTTAGTCTTGCTTTTGAATGGACTTGCCTTGTCTTATATTGTGTGGGCATTTTGCCACTTCCACAAAACCAAATAGGCCACTGGAGCTCATTTCTAGCTAGGAACCTATAAACAGCAGAAGTTTGTTTGGTGATACCTGGCTGCCTGGGTGGCCTGGAAACATAGGTCTGGATCTGAGGTATTCACACCATTGATTATTTCTTGCAGGGTGAGGCTGACCTGCAAGGAGACACACATTCAGGTCAGAGTCTCTGCCCAAAGGAATAATGATGGTTATCTAGTCCTGCCATCTATCTGATGAGAACAGGCTGGCTTGGACAAGATGTCCCAGTCTGCACATTGGTCTCCATTAGGGGAGAGAAGAACACTTGGAGGTCTTATAGATCTCATGGATCTGTGGGATACTCCCTATGCTCTGGGGAAGGGGTCATCCCTATCATCACTTGTATCCCCAACAACTTTTCATCCCATGCAGTAAGAACATGATGATCAGCAAAAATGGCAGAGTAAGGACCTCCAAAAATTCCCTCCTCCATAAAAACAAGAAAACCAACACGAGTAGTTCAACCTTCCAAACTCCAAAAATTGACCAAAGGCTTGTAGCAATTTGTTTTATTTGATCCAAAAAGAGATTATTCAAGAAAAAGAGCTAATTTCAGGAAGAAGAATTCTAGGAAACAAAATCTATCAACATATGAACAGAATTATACATCATGACCAACTGGGATTTAATCCAGAAAGGCAAGGGCAGTTCAACATATGAACATCAATATAGTAGGACTTATTAATGAGATGGGGGAAAAGTACACAATCATCTCAGTAAATGCAAGATAAGCATTTGACAAAATTCAGGCACACTTCCATGATAATAAACATTCAACAAGCTAGAAATAAAAGGCAACTTCCTCAACCCGATAAAGCCATCTAATAAAACCCCACAGCTAGCATCATACTTAAATGGTAAAGGATGGAAAGTTTTCTCCCTAAAATCAGGAACAAGACAAGGATGTCCACTCTTGTCACTTTTATTCAATGTAGTATTGGAAGTTCTAGACAGATGAACTAGGTAAGGGGGGAAAAAAAGTCATCCAGATTGGATTTTCCAGATTGGAAAAAAAAAATAAAATTTATTGCTATTTGCAGAATTCAAGAATTTGAAGATGGAAGAGCCTAAGGAATCTCCACATATACAAAAATAGAGGTTCAGCTAGGCTTCAGGATTAACATATAAAAATCCCTTGTATTTTTATACATCAGCAATGAACAATCCAAAATTGAAATTAATAAAATAATTTTATTTTCAATATCAAAAAGAGTAAAATACTTGGGAATAAATTTAGTAAAAGTAGTACATGGCTTACATACTGAAACTATAAAAAAAATTAGGGAAGACCTAACAAATTAAAAAATACACATGATCATGAATTGGAAGGCTTAACATTGTCAAGATGGCAATACTCTTATAAACTGATCTATAGATACAGTGTAATCTCCATTAAAATCTGAGCTATCATTATAGAAGAAATTGACAAGTTGATTCTAAAATTCATTTGACAATGCTAGGGATCCCAAATAGCCAAAATAATCTTGAAGAAGAATTAAATTGGAAGACACTTCCCAAAACCTACTACAGAGCTATAGCAATCAATTCTGTGTTGTGCTGACAGAGGATAAACATATTGATCAATGGAAGAGAATCCAGAGTCTACAAATAAACTCTTACATTTATGGTCCGTTGATGTTAGACAAGGGTTGGAAGACAATTCAATGGGGGAGAGGATGGTCTTATGATGTTAGGACAACAAAATATCCACATGCAGGACAACGAAATTGGACCCCTACTCACACCCTTTACAAAAATTTACTCAAAATAGATCAGGTCAAAAATAGAGAACTAAGGTCTAAAAATAAGAACTAAAACCATAAAACTCTTAGAAGGAAACTTAGACATAAATCTTTGTGACCTTAGATCAGGCAATGAATGGATTCTTAAACATTATACCTAAAGTATAAGAACCAAAGATAAAAGTAGACAAATTGAATGGTTTCAAAATTTAAAACTTCTGTGCTTCAAAGGATTCTGCCAAGAAAGTGAAAAGAATCCACAGAGTAAGAAATATTTACAAATCATATATCTGGTAAGGGTAGGATAAGGGTAAGGGTATCTAGTCTCCAGAATAGACAGTATAAGGAACTCTTACAACTCAACAATAGATGAACAAATCACTCAAGTTTAAAAATGAGCAAAGGCTTGGAATAGACATTCCTTCAAAAGATCTACAAATAGCCAGGAAGCAGATCAAAAAATGATCATCATCAGTTGTTAGGAAAACATATCAAAATTTTATAACAATATAGCCCTTTGTACCTACTAGATGGCTATAATATGAAAATGGACAACAATAAGTGTTGGTAAGACTGTCAGAATGTGATGTAATTGGGTGATCTGATGAGCATTGGGTGTTATATGCAACTGTTGAATTGTTGTAACTGATGAATTGTTGAACTCTACACCTGAAACTAATGATATACTATATGCTGAATTTAAATTTAAAAAAGAACATCAAGGGATGCCTGGATGGCTCAGTGGTCGAGTGCTTACCTTTGGCTCAGGTTGTGATTCTGGGGTCCTGGGATTGAGTCCTGCATTGGGCTCCCTCCCTGCGGGGAACCTACTTCTCCCTCTGCCTAGGTCTCTGCCTCTCTGTCTCTCTCATGAGAAAAAAAAAATCTTTAAAAAATGAAAATTAAAAAAAGAACATCAGAATGTACAATGGTATAGCTACTTTGAAAAATAGTTTGGCTATATATTTGTTTCCTATTGTTTTTTTTTTAAAGGCTTTATTTTTTTATTTATGATAGTCGCAGAGAGAGAGAGAGAGAGAGGGGCAGAGACACAGGCAGAGACACAGGCAGAGGGAGGAGCAGGCTCCATGCACCAGGAGCCCGACGTGGGACTCGATCCCGGGTCTCCAGGATCGCGCCCTGGGCCAAAGGCAGGCGCCAAACCGCTGTGCCACCCAGGGATCCCTGTTTCCTATTGTTACTGTAAAAATTACCACAAATTTAGTGGCTTAAAACAACACATTCTCTTACAGTTCTGGGGGGTCAGAAATTCATGATCAGCTTCACTAGACTAAAGGAAGGGCTGGCTCTTCCTGGAGGCTCTGAGGGAAGAATCAGTCTTCTAGCCTTGTTCAGCTTCTAGCGGGGCCACCTCCATTCCTTGGCTTGTGACCCCCCTCCCTCCATCTTCAAAGCACAACATGTTAATCTCTGCTTCTGTTGTCCTATAACCTGCTCTAACTTGTCCTTCACCCTTATAAGGACCAACGTGATTGGTCCCATCCAGCTAATCCAGGATAATCTCCCCATCTCAAGATCCTTAATTTAATCACACCTACAAAGTCCCCTTTGTCCTACAAAGTAACATTTACAGGCTCTTGGGATTAGGAGATAGAGGTTTTGATGGAGGGAGTAGGGTGAGACACTATTCAGTTTACCAAAGGTAGTTCCTCAAAGAGTTAAACAGAATGATCATAGGACCCAGTAATTCTACTCCTAGGTATACTCAGGAGAATTGAAAACATGTCCACACAAATACTTGTGTACAAGGCAGCATTATTCATAATTGCCAAAAAGGGGAAACACAAATGTCCACCAACTAATGAATAGCTAAACAAAACATGGTATATCTATACAATCAGCTATAAAAGGAATAAAATACTGACGCATGCAACAACGTGGATGAAACTTGAAAATGTTAAACTGAGTGAAAGAAGCCACGTATGGCAATTCAGAGAATGCTTACAGCCATTCCATTTGATGGCAGCTACTATGTCAATGGATCCACTTGCCCAGATTGAACTCATCTCTGCCCCATAAGAGTCCTAATCCCAAGGGTGCAATGATGGTTAAGGTGGAACATAGGTGGGGATGGATCATCAAAGACACGTAGATACAAGGCTAGTGGAGTCTAAGAGAAGAAACTTCCCCATCAGAGCATTCCAGAAAGGATTTTCAAAAACAATATTGGCCTGCAAGTCAACCCAGAATTTGTACTGAGTGAGGCTGAGGTGCATGGGGAATGGAAGACAGAAGACAGCATTCCGATCCTAGGCAAGCCGTTATATATTGAGTGACTAGATGATTCTGAGAGAGAACCTTCCTAAGCCCTCATTTCCTATTTCTGGCCAAGTGGTGGCAAGTGAATTTCCATTAGAAACATCATCTTGCCTACCCCACCCTGCTTAGAACATAGATCCCAAACTCACAGTCACAAAGGTGACAGCCCTTAGCTTTCTGAAAACATCAGCTTAGTTCTAACCGTGAACTCTCCATTCCTCTCCTTAAAGACCCTCAATGAGAACTTGCAAGTTCTGAATCTATGAAACATCTTCAAGCCAGAGAAACTAGCTAAGGACGTATTTCATACACAATTCTCATGAACACCACATTCCCAGTGTACCCCTTTAGTTGGTTGTTCAGAAGCTGGATCAGTGGAGAAATTGGCGATATTTCTTCTCTTTAAGGCCTGCTCATCTTTCTTGGCCTTCCGGAGTTCCAGGCTGACTGCTATCCTCTGTTGCCGCCTCATCTAGTGAGGAAAAGAAAGAATTGAAGCCCTTAGAGTAGGGAAGTTAGCTTGTCACCACATTTAGCTCTTCAAAGCTTCAGATTCCACTTTTACAGTTGCAACAGGCTGGAAGAGTTAAGATCACACAGTAAATAGTCTCAGCATGGTTTACCTCCTCTGCTTTCTCCCACTATACCACATCCAGAAAAATAGTCAACCTTCTGCCCAAAATGAAGGAAGTCTATCTACAATCTTGGCAGGCTAGGACTCTCTCAGCTGGAAAGCCATGTGAGCAAAGCATCCCATTGCCCCGAGTCTGAACACATTTTCATCAATGCTGATTAGTCCCTGAAGAGCAGGTGGGCCTCCCGACCGTGGGGATCCAGGCAGGGCTGGGAACTGGGATGTCACAACCCACATGTCCCCTGACCATTTCCACCATCCATCAACAGGTCATTCATCTAGTCTTGATTTAGTCCCAGGAGGTTTACTTGGATGCCAGACTGAGGAAGATGAAAATTAAAAACAGAATAATATACCTTTTTTTCTTAGATCAGAAGAAACCCGTAGACTTTATAGTATTGGGAGTCCTTGGGAGAAATGATTTATCTTTTAGATCTCCATTTTGGTATATTTGCTTTGTCATCCCCATGTCCTGATCCTCCATTCCATTTGTTTTTTTTTAATAGAGGGAGAGAGAGAGCACGTGAGCATGCATGCACATGAGCAAGGAAGGGGCAGAAGGAGAGGGGAGAAAGAATCATAGGCAGGCTCCACCCTCAGTGCAGAGCCATCAGGCTCACTACCCTGAGGTCATGATTGGAGCCAAAAGAAAGAGTCAGGACTCTTAACCGACTGAGCCACCCAGGCACCCCTGCTCCATTCCATTTATGATGCATCTCAACCATGAGATTTTCACTGCACTGCTCCTCCAGAGAGTGAAGCAGTGGCTGGGTACTCACAGACACATCTTTGCCTCGGTACTTAAATTTTCTCAGCCTCTCTTCTGGAGCATGTAAAGTCGGCATATTGACTCGAAGTGGTAAGCCACCTGGAGGTAAAGCAATTGCCAGGAGATAGTCAGCACCCAATGTGTGGGTTTCTATGTCATAGCTATCCTTGCTCTAAGCCCTGGAAGAGCTCACAGTGGATGGAAGGGCAGACTCAGGATGTCAGCCTCCCCAGGCATCACCACCCGGGCTCAGTAGGCAATGAGCACCATGGAAGCCAGAGGAGATCGGCTGTGGGCTGCAGCAGTGAGGGATACCTTTTGGAGGCACTTCAGCTTGAACTGGGCCTTTGATGGCTAGGGTAGGCTGGAAGGGAAGTATAGAACCCTCTCATGTGGCTATATCTATGTAGTTCTGTACGAAATGTCTGTGTAGGAACTGGTACCCAACCGGGACAGGAAGTTGACCCTCTTCTCCCACACCCAGTCCACCAACCCTTAGGTCACAACGATCTCAAGCATAATCTGCTCCTTCTAATTCTTTGGTTGATTGCCTCCACCCTGGACCAGGCCACCATCATCTTCCAGCTACACAATGGCAATTGCCTCCCACCTCTTCCCCCCACCTCTACCATTGCTGTATTCCAATCTGTTCTCCACACAGAGGCCACGTGATCTCTTAAAGATAATTTCCCCTGCTTCAAACCTCTCTAGTGGCCGCCACTGAATTCAGAAGAAAACTCAGACTCTCTAGGATGCCCACTTTGTGTGAGCTGGGCCCAGCCTTCTTCACCTGCAGGAACATTTTGAATTCCTATATAAGAATCTAAGTATCTTCCCAGTCGGTTTTATATTCTCCATAGCTTTTACCAGCACCCCAAATTTTCTTGGTTGTGCATCTTTCTCCCTCTCCTCCCAATGACAACGGGGTCATATGTGTCTTAGGTAAGATTCCTCAGCCCTTTCATCACGCATAACAAATAGTAAGTAGGTACTCAGATATTTGTTGGATGAGGGTAGTGGGTGATAGGTCACAAAGGGAACCGATCCCTAATCAGAGGAGGTTATTCAAATCAGGCCACATTTTAACCTTCTCCAAGGCAGTGGGCAATGACATTTCTTACAAGTATGCAATGAATATCCATCTGTTTCCAAGTACATGGGATGAGCCAAACTACATTGCAGAGAAGGAAACACTGGATAAAGATGACCAGAGTCTATGGACTCTAGTCTTGAAGATAGAACAGCTGGGAATAATTTTGTTAGGAAAGACTAATTTAGACACATCAATTTGAATGAGACAGTTTAAACACAGAATTCCAGAAGTAGAGAGCCAAGACTGAGGTCTTAAGAAGAGAGATAGACTTTGTGTGAGAATAGAATAATAACTCAGTCTTGGTGACACTCCTTACTATGGCCCAAAAGAAAGAACCACCAGCAAGGGACCAGGAAAAATAAAGGAATTTGAGTCAAAAGAATGATAATGTCAAAGAAGGGAATTTGAGTCAAAAGAATGATGGTGTCCGAGGCACTTGCAGTAATAGCAGATACCAGGCCATGGACAAGTCCCTAAACAAAGTGCTGCCAGTGGACTAAGCCTCAGAATAGAGGCACAAGAAGCTCAGACTAGAGAAGAACTATGTCCTATACTTCCATCTACCTTTAAGTAGCCTCAAATTCTGCTCCATAAGGAAGAAGAGTTGCTTTTTAGGACCAAAAGGTAAATCAGACACTCCTTTTTAATTTTTTTTTAATTAGGCTCCACACTCAATATAGGACTTGAACTCACAACAATGAGATTAAGAGTTGCAAGTTCTACTAAGCCAGCCAGCTGTCCCCAGAATATCCTTTAGAACACTTTCTCAAAAGAGTTTTCTAGTTGCTATGATAGCCAGGGTCGAGAAGATTATCAGCTGGAAACTGAGATTTAGGTCGGATGTAGGCACTATACCCTACATCTTCAAGAGATAAGACACAAGATGGCATTTTCAAAATCTGGAGTAGAGTAGTATTAGGGCTCCAGTTCAGGGAGCAATGAGCAAAATACATTTATCACATGCCAGGAATGTCAGACACTTGGAATTAAATGAAGCAACATTAATAGTAAGGTAGAGATGGGGCTCCTAGGTGGCTCAGTCAGTTAAATTTCCAACTCTTGATTTCAGCTCAGGTCTTGATCTGAAGATCATGAGATTAAGCCCCACATCGGGCTCTGCTCAGGAGGGAGTCTACTTGAGATTCTCTCTCTCCCCCACTCCAATTGCACAGGCTCTCTCTTGAGCTATCTAAAATAAAATTGAAAAAAAAATAGTAGGGTAGAGATAGCCCCATTTTACTGGTAGGGAAACCACCTCAGATGTCACTTCCCACAGAAGCCCAGAGTGCCCACAGCTGTTAAGCTTCAGAGCCAGGACGTCAGCCTAGATCCCCTAGACTCCCGCATCCATGCTTTGGATCACTAAGCTTTGCTGCCAATAGTCTGTAAGGAGTTCTGATGAGGAAAACAAGTCACCACCATTGGTGGCACTTAACACACGTGGGGATGTTGGAAAATAGGAAAGCATGTGTTTCCAGCAAGGGAGGCCACTTCTGAAACATTGCTACACGTTGCCACTTCATTGCTATCTCTCTCCCCCACTGTCTGGGGCCTGACCAGCTGGGTCCATGAGATCCTCTGAATGTGCCTAAGTTTGAATGAAAGGTTCTTGTATCTTGGGAGACCCGAGACAGTGTCTGGTTCCAGGACTATTCCACAGGATCCTCTGCCACAGCCCAGAACGTGTGGCCATTAAGGAACCTTGGAAGTAAGTCAGGGGTTCAGATGATAGCCAACTTCCTTCAAATGTTCACTAAAGGCCAGTATGGCACAAGCAGAAAAGCTCAACTTCAGATAGAACAGGATAGACCCCCTTTACCCACTGGGGAAGGTCGTGAAGAACAGTTTGAAAGGCACAGATTTGGGGCCACCTGGTTTGCTGAGCCAGTTAAGCATCTGCCTTTGACTCAGGTCATGATCTCAGGGCCTGGGATCAAGTCCCGAATAAGGCTCCCTACTCTGCAGGGAGTCTGCTTCTCTCTCTCCTTCTGCCTACTGCTCCCCCTGTGCTCTCTTTCATTCTGTCAGATAAATAAATGAAATCTTTAAAAAGAAAAAAAAAAAGTCACGAATTAACCAAACCACTCATTTGGGGACAGTCTGCAAAATCAACTGCAAAGCGAATTCTTCTGGCTTTCACAAGTTTCTCTAGTCACAGCTCAAAGTGTGCTTCCTTCCCCTCACATTGCTATTTGTGGCATCCAGGAGAGCCACTATCCTGCCACCCTTTAGCAGTGGCATGAAAGAGCCAAGCTGGAGGCTTTGAGTTGGGTACACGATCAAAGTCATAACCTTTTGTCATTGGTTCCCAGAGATTGAGATCCAAAGAAAGCCAAATTGGATATTTAGGCAAGCATCACCAACATCAGGGGATTCACACACACACACACACACACACACACACACTCACACACATCAAGGCTCAGGCCAGCTCTGCTGCTCCCCGCACACTAGGAGGCTCCCACCCTGGGTGTCAGGTGGCAGAGGCCCTGCCAAGGGACCCTGGCTGTGCTCACAGTCTTCCAGGATACTGAGCTGCTCTTGACCTTTCATTCCTTTTGGACGAAGGGAAACTGGGGACTCCTAAGTCTTATTCATGGCACTGAGTCACCTCCTCTGGTTGGAGCACTACAGGCCATTTTTAAAATACTTTTCTAGATCTAGCCAAGCTTTGACTTTTCACATCTTTCAAGAACTGAGAACTGGTTTAAATTAAGATCAAGATCATCCAAGAGTTGGCTTCTAGGAAGGAGTATTTCTCTGATTTTACATTAACACACACTCATGGTATAGACGATTTAATACCTCAGAAATGTATTGAGCATTAACTCCCATAACCTAGTTAGCTTCTAAAAACTCACACACATGCTGAGCAGCTAATTATAGAAGGGGAGTTTCATAGACATGATTTGGCCACACGTTTCTCCACTTGCCTGTACTATGGACTTTTTTTCTTTTCTAAAATTTAAGTAATCTCTATGCCCAACTTGGGGCTCAAACTCATGACCCCTGAGATCAAGAGTCACATGCTCTACACACTGCACTAAATAGGTTCCCTAACTCTGGACATCTTTTGATGTCTGTATGTTCAGATCTACATCACTAACTGCCACTTCTTCAAACTCAGTAGGGGTTTTTTTTTTTTTTTTAGTGGAATTTAAACTAAAACTACACATGGGGTTAGAACGAGGGTCATTCCTTGGGAAGACCCACTGACCTCAGCCCCAGTGTAGCAGGCACAGCTGAGGCAAGAGTACAGGGATGAAGAAGCAGCCATGGGAGTGTGCACACCTAGGGGGAGGGACCCCACCTTGGCATTCATGGGGCTTTACCAACATGGACAAGGCATGTCCAGACACTGAGTGTGATGCAGGAGACACCCAGTGAGGTATCCCTCCAAGGCTCACCCTAGCCCAGAGGGGAGGCAGAGGTCACAGCAAGAAAGGAGGCAGGAGACCGGGCCCTCTTTCCAGTGATCCTACCTCAGGGCTTGGGAATGCTCTGGAAGTGGATAGAATCACCTGGGGTTGATTCTCAAGGGTGAATATGTCCCAGGAGATATTTCAGGGCGAGGGAACACAGGCAAAGGCACAGACACCTGTGTGTCTCTAGGCTTCCCTGTACCTGCCAGCTCCCATCTGGGCTCTGCAGAGTAAACGGACACCCAGCAATTGCCACATCCTCCTTACCCACCCAGAAAACAAGCCAAGCACCACTTAGCACAATTTCCATAAACCAACCCTGAGCTCAACACGGAGAGACCCAGCCTAGGCCTTCTGGGGATCGTCCCAGTGAGCGGGCCACTGGCTTTTCTGGGGGGGCAAGACTGTAGCAGCCAAACCCAATCCCCAAGCAAGAGCTAGGTGTCCTGTCAATACCCAGACAGAGGCCTCTGGGAGGACACGGCCACACCAGGAGCTCTTGACACCCACCCACTCATCACTCACCCGCAAGAGAGCCACAGCCTCCAGCCACCCCCCAGCCACCCTGGCAGCCCTTAAATGCCCTCAGAAGGCAGCAGGTGTTTGGGGGCATTTGGCCCTTCCCCCAGGGTTGGTCTCTGACCTAAGTCAATGGATCTTAGCTCTGGATGCACATTGGAAGCACTTGGGGAGCTCTGAGCAGCCTACCACCTGGACCCCAGCCCCGAGGTCGATTGAGTTGGTCTAGGGGGAGGCCTGGATCTCCAGGTGCTTCTCATGTCCCAGTGAGGCACAGACAGGAGTGGGGGAGCATCACCCTCCAGGAAGGGGTTTGCATTCTGGGCGTTTAAGGCTTCTGGGATCCAGCTAGATTGGCCTCTCCTAAAATTGGAGTATTAGGCTTAACGCTGCTGAGGAACAGTTAACAAATGTTTGTTCTTAAGGCAGGCTTTGGATCAAAATGGAAATTGGAACAAAATTTCACATATTTATTCAACTGTGGCACCTGGCTGGCTCCGGAAGTAGAGCATCCAACTCTTGATTTCAGAGTTGTGAGTTCAAGCCCCACACTGGGCATGGAGCCTCCTTTAAAAAAAAATATTTGGGATGCTGGGTGGCTCAGAAGTTAAGCATCTGCCTTTGGCTCAGGTTGTGATCCTGGGGTCCTGGGATGGAGTCCCCTATTGGACTCCCCACAGGGAGCCTACTTCTCCCTCTGCCTATATCTCTGCCTCTCTCTCTGTGTCTCTCATGAATAAATAAATAAAATCTTTCATTTCACATATTTATTATTATTTTAATATATTTCACATATTATTATTATTATCTTTTATTTATTTATTCATGAGAGACAGAGAGAGAGAGGGAGAGAGACGCAGAGACACAGGCAGAGGGAGGAGCAGGCCCCATGCAGGGAGCCCAATGTGGGACTCGATCCCGGGACTCCAGGATCACACCCTGAGCAGAAGGCAGGCGCTAAACCACTGAGCCACCCAGGAATCCCCAAATAAAATCTTTAAAAAAATGTTAAGGGGCATATGCTTCTAGAAACTTTGGGGTGTCTGCCTGGCTTAGTCAGTGGAGCATGCCATTCTTGATCTCAGGCTTGTAGGCTTGAGCTTCACGTTAGGTGTAGAGATTACTTTAAAATGAAATCTTTTTTAAAAACCCAAATATTTATGGAGTCCTCATTGTGTGCCAGGCCCTGACACACAACAGTGAATAAGGTGACCTGGTTCCCACCCTCCTATCAGAAGCAGAGATGGGCCCTCCCAGCAGAGGCAAAGCAGGACCACAATTGGGACAACACAGGCAAGGGAGGTCAGGGAGGGCTTCCAGGAGGAGGTGGTGCCAGAACCAAATCCTCAGGAAAAGCAGGGATTAGCAGGTGAAAAACTATGAGAAAAATGCTCCAGGCTGAGGGAACAGCATAGGAAAAGGCACTGAGGCAAGAAAAATGGCCATGGTTCTCCCGGGAACAGAAACCATTCAGGATTGCCAGAGGGACAACAGGATCAGGTGCTAGGCAAAGGTGACCTGGTATACAGGGGAGGGGGCAGTGGGAGCCGTCCACCCTGGTCCAGGCAGTGAGGGGTTACACTGTCTGTAGGGGATGTTAAACCAATGATAAAACCAACTACAAGTCTGGTGCTTTTTATCATCATGAGCCAGGAATTCTGAACAGTGTCAGTGAGCTTCACCACCTCATTACTCACTTTGAAAGCTTTTGAGTCTGGGGAGGGCAGTGGGGAGACGACCCCCAAGGCTTCAATAGTGCTATTTGCATGGCTTTTGCTTTTTTATTATGGAAAGTTCCAAATCTGTAAAAATAAAAAAAACACTACAAACAAATCCTCAAGTACTGGTCACCCAGGTTCCATAATTACCAACACCATCTTAATTTTTCTCCCACCACCTTTTTTTTTTTTTCCCACCACCTTTTCAACTTTGAATGTATCAATATTTGTTGGTGTGTGTGGGTTTTATTTTATTTTATTTATTTATTTGAGAGGAAGAGAGAGAAAAAGAGAGATTGAGAGAGAGTACAGGCTCATGAGCAGGGGGAGGGATAGGAGATGGAGGGGAAGAGGGAGAGGAAGAAGCAGACTCCCCGCTGAGGCTCCCTTTCCCAGGACCCTGAGATTGTGACCTGAGCCAAAGTCAGATGCTTAACAGACTGAGCCACCCAGGCGCTCCTATTTGTTGGTGTGTTTTAAAGGAAATAGAATTATATCAGTTCACCCATAAATATTCAGAATGAATCTGTAACACATAAAGATGAAAAACTAAAACCAAAATACCACAATCCCTCCTCACGAAATCCACAATCCTTTTAGTGTGTCATTTCAGAATATTTAGGCTAGCCTTGGGGAGGTGAGAGGCAGATTCTCTCCAGGACAGGGCCAGAGGGAGGAGGGGCAGGCAGGGGGTGGGGGTGGTTGGTGGCACCCTGGTTCCTGGAGGGGAGGAAGGGGAAAAAGCCAGGCTCTGAGTGAGTGAAGCATGGAGTTTCAGGGTTGGACGCTCTCATTCAGGTGCCTGGAGGACATTGAGGTGGGGATGCAGTAAAAGCCAGTCTGTTAATGCTGGGGCAGGACTCGGTGACCCACTGGACGTGGTGGTGGGTAACAATGACAGAGACACATAAACTGGTGCTATAGTTTCCTTTTTTTTTACTTTTTTTTTTGGTGCTATAGTTTCAAACTGAGGTGGCTGATGAGTGGTGATTATCAGAAGAGAGGGCATTCAGGATGACATATAGGAGGCCTGAATTTGTGGGGTCAAGGCTATCAGAGGGACTGGCCCAGGCCCCCAGCTCTGCTCCTTATCATCTCTGTCCCCTCTTTGGTTGTGCCCCTTCCCCTTCAGGCTTCCCTGTCACACAGCTTAGAGGGATCCCTTTAACATGGATCTCAGGTTATACCCCTTTGCTGCTCAAATACTTCAGCATGCTCCAACATGCCTACAATCACCTACGAGGCCCTCTGTGCACTGCCTTACCCCCCCATTCTGTTCCTTCTAGCCTCACTCCCACTCTCACTTCCAGCCATCCCACCCTCCTCATTGCCCCTCAAAGGCATCAGGTCCATGCTGGCCTCAGGGCCTTTGCACCTGCTGTTCCTGATGCCTCCTTCACTTCCTTCAGGTCTTAGTTTTTAGAGACCATTCCTGGTCACCCTAAAATCAAACCTCACCCTGACTTTGACCTCCACCTTGCATTCCTGTCCAACTGCCTAGCAGTACTTGTTAAGATTTGAAATGCAGAACATTTACTTGCTTATTTCCCATCTCCTGCTCTACCACCAGCCCCCCAGAACTATGTCAGCTCTATGAGGGTGGGGGTGTTGCCTGTTTTACTCACTGCTTTATCTCCAATGCCAGGAAGAATCATTGCTCATTATATTGTTTGAATGCATAAGTGGGCACACTGGCCAAAGCCAGGCTTTCCCTCTTCCCCCACTGCATTATAAGTGTCCCTCCTCCAACACCCACAATGTACCCAGGATGACAATGGGCATGCTCAATAACCTTCCCAAGCCAAGCATCAAACTGGTGTTCTTTGAATAAACCTAATCAGCGTGCACAGGAGGGCCTTCAGGTGCTACGTAAAGAATTTAGAGAAGCAGGAGGAAAAGCACTTTGGATGGAACCCAGGTGCTCAAATGGAAGTCATTTCATCCTCGCCTACACCTAAGCCCTGATCATGAGTAAAGGCCACACCATCCACCCGGTGGGGAGCCCACTCCCCATCTCCTTCCTCCCTCAGCTTCACCCTCCACTGAGCCTCAACCTCTGTTCTGCTGACCTGTCAAGGTGACACTTGCTCGCTGGTCAGGTGACACTGTCCTGTAACACCCGTCCGACAAACTCTTAAGTTAAATTTTCAAGAAGGAATTAGATGGATGGGTTTACTTACCTGGTTTGTTTAAGTAAACCTTAAGTGCCTCGACTCCTCTGATGTAGTAGGAATTACCAATCCTGTTTCCTGGGGCAGGAAACCGAGGCTGCCGATATTAACATGACGTGCCTGGGGTTACATGATGGAGGAAAACCGGGTCTGTGTGGTCCCATCTTTGCCTCTGCTCTGGGCTGTGCTGGGATGGTGCCTGATTTCCTTCCTAACTCCCTCCCTCCCCTCTTCCTTCTTTTATGGTGGTAACATACAATATAAAACTGACCATTTTAATCACTTGTGAATATACAGTTCAGTGCATGCAGTACATTCACGTTGCTGTGCACCTGTCCCCACCATCCATCTCCAGAACTTTTTCAACTCCCACACTGAAAGTCTGTCCCCATCAAATGCTAATTCCTCAGCCCCCTCCTCCCCCGCCTCCCATACCCCTGGACGCTCAACGTTCTACTTTCTGTTTCTATGAGTTCGAGTCCTCTAGGGACCTGACGTAAGTGGAATCATACAGTATTTGTCATTTTTGTGACTGGCTTAGTTACACTGAGCATCAAGCCCCATCCGTGTTGTAGCAGGTGTCAGAATGTCCTTCCTTCTGACTTCTTTCTTTGAAACAGGAATGCATTTTTTTATGTTGTTGTACTTAACATTGTTATTCATGGTGGCATCCCAAGTGCAGGGGACAGGGCCCATATCCTCCCAGGCAGGGAGGAGTATTTATCGTTGACTTTACCTATAATGGCCAGTGCAGAGGATCCCTGAGTGGCTCAGCGGTTTGGCACCTGCCTTCGGCTCAGGGCATGATCCTGGAGACCCGGGACCACGTCGGGCTTCCTGCATGGAGCCTGTTTCTCCCTCTGCTTCTCTCTCTCTCTGTCTCTCATGAATAAATAAATAAAATCTTTAAAAAAAAATAATGGCCAGTGCAGGGTGGTAATAAAAGCAGACTGGTTTCTAGTCACTTTTCATTATTGTTTCAAATCCTCAACAGTCAATGTACTGCCTTGTTCTCCTATTCTTGGCCAACTACTCCCACCATCCCCCCAACTTGGTACATCACGGATTATTTATAAATGCCTATTCATCATATTATGATATAAAAAGAGTTTAAGAAAAAGAACCCTGGAATTGGAAAGCTGATGTAACAATTCCTCAGGGGGTTCAGGAAAAGTTCTGTTTGAGGTCAGCCTTTGGGAATCTGCTGGCTCCTGACAAATGCAGCCTTCGACTTGCTTGGCCTCTGCATGTGAGAGCGTGTGTGTGCCTGTGTGTACGTGGACACACACATGTGTCATAAAGTCCCTGGGGTCTAGAGAAACTTTAACTTCCCAGGATGATGACCCTTATGGAGCTAATTTTAGATTCTTAGTAGATGCTATTTGGCCCAGAAGCAGGAGATAAGGAAAGGGGATGTTAAGGAAAGTGAAAGGCAGGGTGGGAAGACAGCAAAAGAAAACCGAAGGCTTATTATTCATCCGTCTGCGAGCTCTCTGGTAAAATCAGAAACTGAATTCCTCAGTGCTATAGTTACTTCCTAAAAGCATGTTCTATTTATTTAGTGGCCTGGTCCAGCCCCACTGCTCCCAAGTCTCCTCATCTGCCTGATTATTCTAAGCATTTTCATTTCTGGGAGGATGGGAGCAGTCTACAGATGTTCCTCCTCTCTGGGCCTCTGAATAGGAGAGGCACAGATCACACCCAGAGCCCACGGTCACGTGTGGCTTTCATCTGAAGCTCACGTGACTAAGGAGCTGGGCCATGGACAAGGCTGTGTAGGGACCAGCTACTTGGCATCCATTCTGTGCTGGCTCCGCAAGGTGCAGGAGTGGATCAGACAGGGTCCCTGCTGCCAAGGAACTTAGAACTCAACTGTCATCACTTGAACACCTGGGCTCTGATAATCACGAGATCTTCCTCTCTGCATTAGTATCTCATCTTGTAACAACTTAGTGAGGTGGATATTATTATGATCCCAGATAAGGAAGTGAGGTAGGTATTTAAAGACAGCACTGTGTGTCCAGTGCAGTGCTTCCACTCCCTGTGATGGCTCCATGAAAGACATGTGGTGGACATGTTCTCCTCACAGAGTACTGGAAAATAAGGTCAAGGTTCATCCAACCCAGTCCCTGGCTCCAGAAGGAGCACCTGCTAAGTGGACAGATGGATGAGTGAATGGATAGATGATGGATGGATGGATAGATGGATAGATGGATAATGATGGATGGATAATGAATAAATGGATGATGGTTGGTGAGTAGATGATGGTAGATGATGATGAATGATGGATGGATGGATGAATGAATGGATGGATGAGTAGATGATGGATAATGGATAAATGATGGATGGACAGATGATGGATGGATGAATGAGCGGATGATGGATGGATGATGGATGAATGGATAATGATGGATGGATGGATGGATGGATGGATGATGAATAGATGAATGAGTGGATGATGGATGACACATGGATGATGGATGATAAATGGATGGATGGATGGATGGATGGATGAGAGATTATCCAGCTGAATTGGGGTTTGAATCCACCTGGGCTTTTCAGACACTAGGCTTTATTCAACCTTGGGAGACTCACAGAAAGTAGAGACTCTCTCTTTTGGAAAAATAAGAATAAATGCTTCTTGACAAAGAGGTGTGATGCCAGGGGCATGAAAAGTTGGAAATATTTTTAGATATTTTTGAAATAATAAAATAAAAATGGTACTTCAGTGCCAAATAAAATCAAATTGAGATATAAGTCTAAGCGCAATATGAAAAAGAAAGAAATTCAGCTGGAGAAATTGATTTCCAGCAGCTTTGACCCTCATATTTCTGGGATCCCATGAAATTCACCATTAATGAAGAAATCTCCAGTTGGCTTGGAATTGGAGAAATCCTTGTCCAGGTCCTGGGTTGTCTCTGCCTCAGGAGGAAAGCACTGTGTTCAGAAGAGCCCGTCTTAGGCCCTCTCTTTCAGAGCCTGCAAGGAAGATTCCAGCAGTGGCCTGCTGGGGCTCACCCTTCCCTGAGATGACCCTACAGGATTCCAAGGGTCTCTGGGGCAAGAGGCTATTTCTGGGTCCCAGGCTCTGTATCCATGTTTGGTCTTCAAGGAGCACACTGTGAACTTTCCTCCACCTGCCAAGGCTTCTTCCCGCAGCCCTCCTGGGAGGACACTGATCCCCTTTCCTCCAAGATGGCAAACAACAGCTGAGAATGTAGCTTCTGGACCTTACCAGGAAGTGCCCTGCAACCACCACCCTGGGGCACAAAAATGAAGGGAGCCTCTTGAGACACATCGATCAATGTTTGTTTCCTTTTCTTTCCCCTAAAGAAATAATTCCAGATCCTGAAAACAGTCCTTCTCATTGAAAACACTTTAGACAACAATGATATGTTTAAAGAAGGTTTAACTTGGGGCACCTGATGGTGGCCTGGTCAGTTAAGTGGCTGCCTTCAGCTCAGGTCATGATCTCAGATTCCTGAGATAGAGCCCTGTGTCAGGCTCCCTGCTCAGCAGGGAGTCTTCTTCTCCCTCTGCCCCCTCCCTCTACTCATGCACTCTCTCTCTCTCTCTTTCTTTCTCTTTCTCTCGTTCTCTCACACTCTCTCATTTTCAAATGTAAGTGAAATCTTTAAAGAAGTTTAACAAAAAAATCACTTGAAATCCTACCACCCAGAGCTAGTAAGTTTGACTGAGCATCCTTTCAGACAAGCTCCTGACACATCTGTTCACACAGTGCCATTTTGCAAAAATGGCTTCAAGCTCTTCTATATTCTTTCTTAAAACAAACAAACAAACAAAAATCCCAGTGGTATGCAGTGGGCTTTGTTGAATGCCAGTAAATATGAATTCACACTGTCAGTTTAAAAAATATTCATTGTACTTTATTTATATTTACATTATATTATTTGTTATTATTTATATTTACTCTATTAACTAATTCCCTGTGGATGGACATTTAAGTTGTTTCCAACATTTTGTGGGGGGCCATCTCAAAGCTGCCTGAGAAAGAGGAGAGAGTAGGAAGGATGACCCTTGGGCTTCTATTTTTTTTTTTTTTTAATTTTTTTTATGATAGTCACAGAGAGAGAGAGAGAGAGAGAGGCAGAGACACAGGCAGAGGGAGAAGCAGGCTCCATGCACTGGGAGCCCGACGTGGGACTCGATCCCGGGTCTCCAGGATAACGCCCTGGGCCAAAGGCAGGCGCCAAACCACTGCGCCACCCAGGGATCCCACCCTTGGGCTTCTAAAGAGGTTGACCAAGGGGCTGAAGCGGGAGCCTGGGCAGTGCCTGGGGAGTGTGTAGCTCTGGGCCCAAGGCTAGAGGTAGGTGCCAGAAGCCTCAGGTTTGTCTCAGTGGCTTTTCCAGATCAGAGGGTTCCAGAGCCTGAATTACCTACCCTAGGGGTCTGGGTCCAGCCCATCCCTATTCCACCAACCTAACAATAACCCACACAAACTGTGAGGAATGTGGAGCTGGGACAGAGAAGTGGCAATGTGATGCCCCCTAGGGGGCAGAGATCAAGCTGCTAAGGACATAACTCTGCAGACACCTGCCGAAATCAGCTAAGGAACATGGAGGCATGATAAATATATTCCAATTCTGTTCCCTCCCTTCCCACCTCCAGCCCCAAACCAAGTCATCAGAACTCATGGCTCCAACTCTTGACCTGGCTCAGAGGAGCCCAACATGCTCTATGGAAGCATCCCAGGAAATAAGCATTAGTAGATAAAGGTGGAATTTCTTGGGGTCTCCATTCTGTGTCACTTGGGAAGACCCTTAACAGGTAGGCAGTATAATCCCACTTAAAGCATTTTCAAGACAATCCACAGACTAAGAAAATTTTTACAAAGTACATATCCAGCAGTGGTTTTGTATCTAGAATATACAATTCTTGAAATTCAGCGTTTAAAAAAAAAAAACCCACAACTACCTGATGAAAAAACACAGGCAAAAGATCTGAATGAACACCTCACCAAAGAAGACATGTGGGTGGCAAATGAACATGTGAAAATATGCTCAACATCCTTAGTTGGGGGTAATTAGTGAAAAGTTTAAGAAAGCATTTTCAAAAAAAAATTTTTTTTAATTAAAAAAAAAAAGAAACATTTTCAAGTCCATAATCCCACTTGATTGTTCCATCAGTTCTGGGAGATTAGTAGTCATTTATTATTATTATTTTTTTTATTTCCATTTCATAGTGTAGAAATGAAGGCTTGTGGAGGTTAAGTCACTTGCCCAAAGGCAGAACTGTGACTCAAAGCCATGGAATTTTTTCCACTTGGGAGGTTCCTGTATTCTTTTTTTTTTTTTTTTTAAGATTTTATTTATTTATTCATTAGAGACACAGAGAGAGAGGCAGAGGGAGAATCAGGCTCCCCAGGGATTGCCTGATTTGGGACTCGATCCCCAAACCCTGGGATCATGACCTGAGCCAAAGGCAGATACTCAACCACTAAGCCAGCCAGGTGCCCCAGGTTTCTGTATTCTAAGAACATTCTAGAAACAAGCACTTAGTATCCAATTGGACAAGGCCACACTTCTCATTTTAAGCAAGGACAGAAGACCATGCCCCAAGCACATATCCCCGCTTACCACCACCATGGATAGACAGGCCAGCCTCAAACAGGAGAACCTAGCATAGGCCTGCCCCTCTAGGTGCAGGAAACGTACCAAGTGAGTGACTGTTGAATGTCCAACAGTAGGGGCTCTCGTAGGCTGGAACCTACCCCTGTGGACCTTCTGCAACTGGCCCTTTGCTTCATAGAAAGGGATGCTGTTCCAAGAGCAGCTGGTTTCCAGCCCAGGGCCTGGCACACACAGCAGGAAAGCTGTAGCTTTGGCTTCCTGGCCCTGGTTCTGGATGGGAGTTTGATTTTCTTCAACATACCTTGACTGAGAACTCTGTTATAGCTGAGATTCTGGGTCCTAATCCTGGGAGTGGGGCACTGAGTGTTGGGGTCTCAGGCTGGCACAAGATTGACCAGATACCACTCCTCCACTTTTATCTTCTGTGTCTCCTGTGCCCTCCCCAGCGTTTCCTCCAGAGGCCAAGGGGCCACAGTGCAAAGCCCTCAAAGGCAGATAAAGCATCTAGTTAATTGTCAATCAGTTGCCATAGTCTAGCAAAGAACTTAGTGCAGAGCTCACAGAACTGGGAAAAGGAAGGAAGGTGGGGGACGGATTGACACATAAGGGCCAGCAGCTCTATTTCCTAAGCTAGCTGTTTGCAGGCAGGGCCCAGTTCTCCGTATATTAAAGTCCCGGTATTTCTGGATGTAGATGAAATAATAATTCCCATCTCGACTACTATCTGAACACAGTATTGTACTGTGTTCCCACCAGACAGTTCTGGCTTTCACTCATGCAACAGATATTTATTGACCATCTAATAGATACCAGGCACTTGATGTACATGAACTCACTTCATTCTTGGAACAAACCTAGCTGGTAAGTACCACTACCATCCCCATTTTACAGACAAGAAAACTGAAGCATGGAGAGCTCACTAGAGGGGCAGACTCAGAAAATCTGGTTTCAGAGTCCAGTGTTTGATCAACATGCTCTGCTTCCCAGGCCAACCCCAGCCCTTGCCATGCTTACATTCTACAAGGGAAAGAGCCCAGAGATCTAGTATATCCGTAATGCACTGCTGAGAGTTGTAAGTGCTAGAAAGAAAAATAGAGCCATGTCGCAGATGCTGACTCACTGTGTGTCTTTGGGCAAATTGCTTCACCTCTCTGAGCACGTTTTCTCATCTGCTAAAAGCAGGTCATTACTCATCGGCCCCACCCATCTACCCAGACCCTTGGAAAGATCCAAATGGAGCTAATGGACACGGGAACCCTTTGTTCTTATCAGTGTATCAATACCAATCCAGGACTCTAGGGATTTCCGCCCCCCACCCCCGGGGGATTTAAGTCAGCTTGCTCTTAGAGAAAGGCATAACTAAACATCCAGATATCTTTATGAGCCAGGTAAGTCCAAGTCCAAGGCTATTCTTACTGTATTTTTAAAAGCAGATAGCATTGTGTGTACCCACCTGCTTTTGGAAGATGATAGTTACCTGACACTTACTTTGAAGGCCTTCTCCTGGCCAAGCACTCTTACAGAAATGGAACTTTCTAGAACACTGGCCACTAAAAACTCCCTGGTGAAAAGCTCAAGAGAGACAGAATGGCATGTGCTAGAGATCTTGTGTTTGCTCCCCATCCATTCCACCTTGTGCTATGTCCTGGGAGGCTGACCTCCACTCACTGCCTCCCCACGTCTCTGCTCTCTAGCCTCTGGTTGAGTGCGGCCATAGGAGATGTGAAGAGGAAATGGGTGAGTAGGTCAGGAGATTCAACCAAGAGCCTGGCCCCTGTGGGGTCTGGCTGGGCAGTAGCCAGGCCATCCCCACGAGGACTACACTCTTCCCACTTTTCCTACACTTTTCTGGGATGTGGTGGCTTCCCCACTGGCTCTCCACAGCCCCCATCAGTTCTCCTTAACCTTGCCACCCCTACTTAAAAATCTCTCCTTTAAGCTCCAGACTGTGACCCCATGGGAGTGTGCTCTCTCCTACTGGGGCCCAGGCTGAAAAATCTCCTGCCAGGGAACATTCCTTCCCAGAATCACTGTGAGCAGGGTCCTATTTCTTCTTGCTGACCCCTGCTTTCATCAGCCAGAGGATGAAGATCGTGTGGGAGTAACCTGGAAGTACCCTGGCTTTGGCTGGGGCATTCTAAGGATGGACTCTAGACCCCAGCTCCCCCTGCAGCCTCTCCTGGATAACTGTCTTCTAAGGACCCCCAGGAAGTGGGGTCTGGGAAGACCTCCTCTCCTGCTCTCCCCAGAGAAGCTCCACCTATATCTGTTGACAAATCAGACTTCTGCTGCTAAAAAAAAAAAAAATTAAAAAGAACCCTGTCAGGTGACCAGAATTTGGGGAGCAGCTGATTGGCAGGAATGGCACCTCAGCAGCATTGACCTTAGCCATGCTTGGAAGCATCTCAACCAAACTCTTATTTTACCTTTGGGGAAACTGAGTCCCTGCTTGAAAGAAGTGTGGTCCATCCTCAAGTGTGAAGTATTCAGGCAGAGCAGGTGCTAGTGAAGATTCCATGTCATAATTGCTTATTAATACAATTCTTCATTGAAAGATTCCAGTTTTCAGAAACACAATAATAATGCCACGGGGATCAGTTGATAAAAGGAAGCCTCTGCAAACATTAATATGTATTAAATCAAAAGTCCAGTGGTTATTATCTTGGTAAAGTAGCTGCTTCCCAGGCACAAACCCAGAGAGACAAAAAAGGAAATCAGCTCTGTGCTCACTGACCACTAAGATGGGTTCCTCTTTCCTTTAAGAGTGAATTAAGGCATCCATAACCTAAATATAAAATCTAAAACCATACAACTCTTAGAAGAAAATGAAGGAGCAAATCTTCATAACCTTGAATTTGGCAGTAGCTTCTTAAATGCGATGCCAAAAGCACAAGCAACAAAAGAAAAAAATAGATAGCTTAGACTTTGTTAAAATTAACTTTTGTGCATCAAAGGGCATTATCAAGAAATTGAAAAAGCCTACAGAATGGGAGAAAATATTTGTAAACTACGTATTTGATAAAGATCTAGTATCTAGGGGCTCTTGGGTGGTTCAATCAGTTAAGCATCTCACTCTTGATTTTGGTTCAGGTCATGATCTCAGAGTGGTGAGATCAAGACCCCTGTCAGGTTCCACACTGGGTGTGGAGCTTGCTTAAGATTTTCTCCCTTTCCTTCTGCCCCACCCCCCCATCACTCTGACACACACTCTCTCTTAAAAGAAAAGGATCTAGTATCTAAAATATATAAAGAACTCTTATGACTCTACAACAGAAAGACAAACACCCAATTAAAATATGGGCAAAGGACTTGGATAGACATTTTCCCAAAGATATGCAAGTGACCACTAAGCACGTGAAAAGATGCTCAACATCATCAGTCATTAGAGAAATATAAAAACCGAAGTAAGATACCACTTCATACCCACTAGGATGACCATAATTTAAAACAAAACAAAAAGGAAAGTAACAAATGTTAATGAGGATCTGGAGAAATTGTGAAGCACTGGTAGGAAGGTAAAATGATGATTCAGTCGCTGTGGAAGCAGGTGCTTCCTCAAAAAACTGAACATAGGGGCCCCTGGGTGGCTCAGTCAGTTAAGCGTCTGGCTCTTGGCTTTGGCTCAGTTCGTGATCTCAGGGTTGCGGGATCAAGCCCAATGTCTGGCTCCCAACTCAGTATGGAGTCAGCTTGAGATTCTCTCTCCCTCTGCCCCTCCCCCCACTCATGCGCATGTTCAAGTTCTCTCTCTCTCTCTCTCTGAAAATAAATAAAATCTTAAAAAAAGAAAAAAAAACTTGAACATAAAATTGCCAACTGATCTAGCAATTCCGTTCCTAGGTAAATATGAAAAAAAATCTAAAACCAGAGCTCAAATAAGCATAACCGTATGTTCATAGCAGTGCAATTTGCAATAGCCAAAAAGTGGGAATAACCTAAATGTCCACCAATGGGTGAGTGGATAGAATGTGGCAGATCCATACAACGGAATACTGTTCATCCATAAGAGGGAATGAGGTCCTGACACCTTCTACGACTTGGATGAACTTTGAAAACATGACGCTAAGTGAAAGAAGCTTGGCACAAAAGGTCACATGTCATACGATTCCATTCATATGAAACACCTACAGGAGGTAAAACCATAAAGATAGAAAATAGATTGGTGGTTGCCGGGGCTGAGGAGAAGCTGTCTAAGGGGTACCAGTTTTCCTTTCGGGCTGATGAAAATGTTTTGAAATTAGGTGGTTGTTGTATAACATTGTGAATGTAGTAAATGCCATTGAGTTATTCACTTAAAATGGTTAATTGTATGTTAATTAAAAAAGAGTGGGAGGGGGTAGAGATAAGGGTGGAGGCAGAGCCAGGAAGAAAGTCCCCCAGGCAGTTTCTTCCTCCAGATCCAGAGGCCATCTCTGAGCTGGAGAAGGGGACAAAGGATACATAGAGTCCATCCTTCCCCCTGACAGATGGGAAAGGCAAGCCCAGCAAGGGCAAGGACTTGCTCAAGGTCACAGAATGTGTGGGAATCCATGGAGGAATTGGAGGCAGGGCTTTAGGACTCAGAGCTGGCACTGCATCAGGATGCCTCTCCTTGCCGTGGTGGGCTGGAGGGGGCCCATGGCCATGATCAGATGAGTGAAGTCCAAGCTCGCATGGGCCTTCCAGACCAAACAGGTCCTCAGCCAAATGCTTATCTGGGCTCATCCATGCCAAAGGCTTTGGATGAGTCAGCCCGGGTCTTCCTCCTTGAGAGTCGACCCCCTCCATGGGCAGAGTTCTGGCTTTAAGCAGAAAGCTCATTAGCCAACTGTTCTATTTATGCCCATAGCTTACACCCCTGGGCTGAGGTCATCAGTTTCCCCACAAGGGCAATGGGAGGAAGGGGAATGTCCTAAAATGACAGCATTCACTGATCCCCCCTGAGGGACCTGGGAGCATCCAGGCAACTCTGGAAGGTGAAGCCAACTGAGCCACCAGAGCCCTGAGGAGCTCTTTTCTTTTTTAAGGTTTTGCTGGCTCAGACCTGTTGAGCAGGTATAAAAGGGAATGGCCAGCCTCTGCTGGGCACCCAGTCTCTTCCAGCGTGGTCTCAGGTGGGTATCATGGGGGCTGCCGGGAGAGATGGGAAACAGGGAGGTGGGTGCTACGGAGGAACCACCCGAGGAAAGTGGGTGTAATGATGAAAGATTAGCAAGGGGGAGCAGGAGGTGAGCATTTCTTGAGCACTTGCCTGCCCCAGGGTCTGCAGAGTGAGCATTTCATGCAGTGCTCCAGGGACCTGGACCCATAGGAGAGGAGGCAGCTACCAGGGCTCATGCTGCATTCTGCAGTGAAACAGCAGCAGTTGGGATTCGAACTCAGATCACCCCCACTTCACTGCACCATCTGCCTTCCCTGGTTGAGGGTGGGGGAGGAAGGAGGTGCTGGGTTTACCCAGGGTACAATCCCAGCCCTGTCCTTCCCACACTCTGTAATGCCTCTCTGCATCTGTTTCCCCCTCCTCCACCCCACCCCAGGACCCTTGCAGCTTTTGCATTCTTCAAGCTGAATGTTTTCTGTTGTGTGGTTTATGATTTTAAAAGGGGGGGGGTGTTCTTAGGGGTGCCTGGTTGGCTCAGTCGGAAGAGCAGGCGACTCTTAATCTCGGGATCTTGATCTCTTGAGCCCCACGTTGGGTGTAGAAATTACTAAAAACAAACTTAAAACATTTTTAAATTAAAAAAAAAAGTGGATCTTAGCTATCAAAGATGCTGGAGAGGGCTGATTTCTGGAAGGATGAGAGTAGCTTAAATATGCAGGGGGGCCAGGGAGGTGGGCTCACTACTGACCAAGAGACCAATGAGAGAAGTGGGACCTGGTGTCTGAGGCCTGTACAGACCAGGCCTGCCTGGTCCCAGGGGTCTGTGTTCCAGGCCCCCAAGGCAGGACAATAGAAAAAACCCCTTAGCTTGTGGTTCCTGGCAGAAGCTCCATTAAAAAAAAAAAAAAAAAAAAAAAAACCTAAAAAACACAAGCAGTCTAATTGGAATAAACAAAGGGAATTTCTGGCCCTTCTTCCCACATTAGAACAATTTAAAAAGGAACCTAGCCCTCAGACACTGAGCAGTTGCTTTGTTTTAATGACAAGTCTAATGCATTTTAATCTGACTTTGCTGATACTTGCATTTTCTCTTCATGTGGATTTTGGTCTCATTTCCCTGGTGACTTCCATCTGTGTTAAACAGAAGCAGGAAAATGAGGCAGCAAAAAGACAATGCAATTGAGCCATTGGGGAAAACAAATGACAAAAGGAAGTTTATGTTGAGCAATCCTCTCTTCCAGAAAGAGGGAGGGGCGAGGGCCCACGCAGCCACTGAGCTGCCCAAGGTGACTGTGACAGAGCTGAGGGAGAGTCACATCTCCTGGGTGCTGGGTGGACGGCTGGATGCTCTCGGGGACACGGAAGACTCCCAGCCCAGTGCTCCCCAGGGAGGAGACTCAGGATGAGTCAGGCAGGGTTATAGTCTTAGGCGGTGGGGAAACAATTCAATCGTGATTTTCACTACCTTTAACTGAAATGTATCATTCCCCACCCCACTTTATAATACAGGCAACAAATCTCAGCAATACCTGTGACTTTGTCCTCAATGAAAGCCACTGTGATTTCCTATCACTGGACAACGTCACAGAGAGATCGAAAAGATTTGTCGGTTCAATCGTTGCTTGAGAACAACGCTGAGCTGTTAGACCTGTGGTCAGATCATGTCATTTGATGTGTTAGTGAAGGAGTGCACATGTTACTGTATCACGCAGGTTTACTATTTTGTCAATTATATTTGAATACCATTTGTTTCCTTGATGATCCTATGCATTTTACTACCTGAATTTAAAACATTAATTTTGTCCGGGGGGAACACAGACATCACCAGATGGTACAGGATGCCCACCCCCTTCCTCTCATTTGTTCTCATTTTCTATGAAATAGGCCAGTTTTGGGGTTGGAGAACCCAGGCTACAACCAGAACTCTCTAAGCTGGACCCCACAGAGAGATGAGACCGGGAGGAAGTGTCTGGCTTTGCTGCCACCTCTTGCCTCTCCTGGGTCAGCCTCTTTTGGAAATACCGGAGCCCTTGACAGGAAAAGCTGGAGCCCTCCTGAGGATAGCTCGGTGCAGCAGGGTCCTGGGAGGCACAGGCCTGAGACCCTGCATCTCCAGCTGGCTTATTTAGAGCTGGAGGCTGTACTTGGTCTCTAGAACAGCATTGCTGGCAAAGGGGCTGAGAACGACACCCTCCCCAAACTTTTGAGAAGGTTCTTCACTCCTAAGACCAACTGAGATGCCCGACTTCTCCCTTTGCTACCACGAGTCCCCAGTTCTCCTTCCTCGTGGTTTGGTGAAATTGTCTGGGTTTGGTGACCAAGAGGCCCAGGCCTGAACCCAGGCTAATCATCCTAAGAGAAGTAATCATCCTAAGAGAGGTAATCATTGAATCTTGGCAATTTTCAGTACCAAGCATTTGCTTAGCATTTGGCAAAGCCCGTAGACCTCAGCTCAGATTAGTATTTTTAAATACATTTAAAAAAACTACATAGGCTTACAAAGGAAACCAATTGTATTAAAATATAGTTATCAAAATATTTAAACGTTAACCTGTGATGTAGTCATTAAAAGTATACTTCTTTGTAAGTGGATTTAAATAATATCTAACTGAGGGTCTAATAAGACTATAATTTCAAAGTTGAAATGAGAGTAAATAATATTTTGAGATGTCTGCAACCATGCTAAAATGAAAGGAGAATAGCTGTGGTTTCTCTTGGGGACAAACCCAACAGAAACTGTGTTACTGGGGTACCACTGTGCCTTGTGGCCTCTGTTCATACCTTAAAGGGAAAGCGAAAACCAAATAGTAATTGTTTTTCTTCCCCAATTTCATGGTTAAGAGCCTTGCTTTAATCTCCCCAGGCTCTTGTCTTCTCCATAAAATGAGGAGACCCCTACCTCACAGCCTTAGCGTGAGGGGCATATGAGAGGACAAATGCAAAAGTGTTTTGTGGTTGGTGGGGGGAGGTGGGTACAGAATTCTGAGGAGCTATTACCTTATTTCGTATTCTTGATTATTAAGACCTAATGGCACCAAGACACCCAAAGTGACATGAGAGAAGCAACCCCATTTCTCTCGGGGCTTTTGTTCCTGCCTATACATCAGTCTTGGCAAACTTGTTTTTCCCTACAGCACCCAGGGAAGTCCTGGTTCCCTCCCTTGGTTCTTTTCTGCTCCTCCCTCTGCCAAGCCACGATGCCCGGTGGATACAAAGGTGAATGTGGGGATGATGTGGACCCCATGCCCTTCCTGGCACCTCCAGAAAAGGAGAGGATCGAAGCCATGAACAAGCCCTATGACATCAAGAAGTCCTGCTGGGTCAAAGACGAGAAAGAGGGCTTCATCGCTGGGGAGATCCAGTCTGAACAGGGTGACCAGGTCACTGTGAAAACAGTCAACAACCAGGTGAGTGAGGAAGAACCTCTAGGATGAAATGATCTTAGGGAGTGACAGATACCCGGGCTCTGCTGTCCATTCACAAGAGGCAGGGTGATAAGAAGAGCAGGTGCCGCTGAGTCCTGTGTCCTAGGTTCAAGCTCAGACTTGGCTACACTCAAACTGTGGCCCCGGGCAAGACACTTCCCCTCTCTGAGCTTTGCCTCCTTCCCAATAGAGATTCTAACATAGTAGGACACATGGAAATACTTTGTAATGCTCTGAAATAGTACGTGTGTGCACAAGATTGTCAAGGAACTTACGTATCTTTAAAGTCCCAAACAGCTTTCCTGTGGAGTGAGAGTGAGCATCCCAGCGTCAGCAGTTGCACTGTGTGCCAGGAACATGAGGCAGGGCCCAGAACATTCTGGCTGACCTGGGGAGCTCTTCACCTATGCGCTCATAGATGGTGCCTCCCGAGCCCCTTGCTGCACGGCGGCCCTGTGCTAGAGCTGGCTTGTCCTGGCCTGTGAGGGCCCAACACCCAATGCTAAACAACCAGGGGCTTTGCAGCCAAGTATTAAACCTTTGGCAACTTGATGTCAGCCACGGTGGAAATATTTACATTGTGGGAATTAACAAATAATATAAATCAGGGATTTTCCCCCTGTATAGCTAGGTTACAAGCACACCACTCTCTGCTGGTCTACATTGTGTCTAATTGTGGGGGTGACTTGAGACAGTGGGCAGAAAGTTTGGTTCATTAAACCCCTATCCTGCGGGAGACTCCTCGTAAGGTGCTGGACTTGTTTAATCCTTTCAATAATCTTATGTAGTAGGATTTTAGGAGTTCCTATTTTGTAAAGGATCAAGGAGGCCCTACGTAACTTGCTCACGGCCACAAAGACAACAAATGATGAGCTCAGATTCAAACCTAGCTGTATTGGGCTCAATTATTGGGCAGCAGGAGTGCAAGGTGGTCCTTGGTCAATAGCAGGAATACAAGATGCCAGAAACCTTCTGTGATCAGAACTTGGAGCAGCCAAGCTTCACTTTGTGCTTTGCTTCACTTCAAGGGGAGTGGCAGCAGGGAGATGAGGCTATTCCTCCATTCAAGGGGGTTGGAACACAAAATTCAAGCTTACTTCTGGGAGAACCTTCTTTTCAGAAAGGCAAAGCACTGCAGTCTTTTAAGGAGTAATGTACAAGAATATGGAGCTCCACAGGCCCCAGTTTAGATACACGTTAGGGACAGCACATAACTTCCGTGAGCATCCACAAGTTTGGGACAGAAAGACTGACTCACCTGGTTTCTAAGATAAAGGCAAAGGCCCCTGTCCCCTGCCTGAGCCAAGAGAGAGAAGTGTCTGCCTCAGGGTGAGGTCCAGAGATATGGGAATTCCCAGAAATGGACTCTCAATAAAACTCAGCTTGCTTTACCAGGGATGTGGTGACCATTAGTGGATAGATTTTCCAGAACTGTCAAGGTTTCAAATTATCTGCCTATTGGACTCATAAATTATTAAAAGTCTCAGAAATCCCAGCATGTGTTCAAGCCTCACATCTCAGGCTGTAGGCAGCTCAAAGATGTTTGTTTTCTGGATCACATGTCTTGAGCTTTGGTCCCAGATGCTGGAACTCAAGAGCTGGTGCTGTTTTCATTTACAGATGAAATTGGGGCACGGAGGGAGGATGGGGTTTGCCTGCCATGCACAAGTGCTCCGGACTCCTAACTCCGTGCTACTTTCACCCTGACACATTTACTGCTCAGAAATCATTGTATTATTATTATTATTATTATTGTATTGTCTGTTTGCTTGCTTTCAATTTTATCCTTCAAGTTGGTTTGGTGGGAGCAGGGAAATGTCTTTTTTTTTATAAGATTTTATTTATTTATTTGAGAGAAAGAGAGAGAGCATAAACAGGGGGTAGGGGTAGAGAGAGAAACAGACTCCCTGCTGAGCAAGGAGCCCAAAAAAGGGCTCGATCCCAGGACCCTGGGATCATGACCTGAGCCAAAGGCAGACCCTAAACTGACAATCACCAAGGCACCCCTTATTCATTTGTTTTAGAGAGAAAGCAGGGGTAGGAGCAGAGGGAGAGGGATAAGTAAACTCCATGCTGAGTGTGAAACTCAACGAGGGACTTGATCCCGTGACCCTGAGATGGTGACCTGAACCAAAATAAAGAGCCGGATGCTCAGGGGTTCCTGGGTGGTTCAGTTAGTTAAGTATCTGACTTTAGCTCAAGTCATGATCTTGGGTTCCTGGGACCAAGCCCTGCATCAGGCTCAGCACCCACTGGGGAGTCTACTTCTCCGTCTTCCTCTGCCCCTCCTCACGCTTGTGCTCTCTCTCTCTCTCTCTCTCTCAAATAAATAAGTAAAATCTTTAAAAAAAAATAAAAATAAAAGATTCAGATGCTCAACCAATTGAGCCACCCAGGCGCCTCCTTTTTTTTTTTTTTTTTTTTAATGAAAAAGTTCACTGCTGTTCAGAAACCACCACCAATTCTCAAGGCAGAGAGCCAAGAGTCATATCTCTGCAAGTGTCTCTAGGATTGATGAGCAAGTTCTGATCAGCTATTAGAATGGACTTGGCAGGTGGCATCTGATTATTAACTGCTTAGTTAATAAGTGTGTAATATGAAATAAAACCACATATTAAGTCATTTACAAAAAAAAAAAAAAAAGAATGGACTTGGCAGGAAGAGAAGCAGGGCCCACAGGTGCTCTGAATGTAGGGATGGAGCTTATAAGGTATTTTACATGATCTCATTTAATACAGTTCTCCCAGCAACCAGCCAAGGAAGCTACTGTTATTCCTATTTAGAGGGGAGGCAGTTAGGACTCAGATGGCTTTGGAGATCTCTCCTCAGCCCAAGCTACACAGTGGGACATGGCTCGACCAGGAGTTGGTCCTACTGGTCACCTGACTCCAGCTCCTTACAGGATACCAGAGAGTATGTGGTACCTTGTGCCAGAAGCCCATATGGCTGTCAATACTGTTTCCTAATTCCTGTTGTATCTTGACACTCTCCCACCCAGACTGTCACTGTGAAGAAGGATGATGTCCAGCAGATGAACCCACCCAAATTCTACCAAGCCAGTGACATGGCGGACATGACTTTCTTGAACGAGGCCAGCGTCCTGAACAATCTGCGCCAACGTTACACCAACATGAGGATCTATGTGAGTGCCTGGGGCTAAGGGTGAGGATGAGGGGTAGCTACAGATCTTCTGCCCCTCTCCTGATGGGGAGGGCACAGCAGCTGCTCCACCTTCCCGCAACCATCACACAGTATGGCTCAGATAAGGGCACAGGGACCGTGCTTTTGACACATTAGAACTTCCACTCTCAGCCTTCAATGTCTCAGTGATGGTGCCATCTCCATGGGCAGCTGATATACCTTTTGCTGAGGTTATCATCTGAGAGTCTTCCTCCGCACCACATCCCTGCAAATTCTCCCATCAAAACATTATTTTCCCTGTTAGATGTCATCCCCTGTCCGCCCATCCTTCCATCCATCCATCCATCCATCCATCTGCTGTCTTCCCCACCCTCACCCTCAGACAGGACTGGCAGGAAAGGGTGACTCAGCAGCAGCAGTCCCAGGGTGATACAGTATGTGTCATACTCTCAACTTAAGCGGGGTCTATCTCATCTTTGTTTCTCCTTCTTTGGATCGTTTTCTATTTAATAAGATTCCTTTTAAAAACTCAGTATGTAGGGGCTCCTGGGTGGCTCAGTTATTGAGTATCTGCCTTTGGTTCAGGCCTTGATCCCGGAGACCCAGGATTGAGTTCCACATGGGGCTTCCGCAGGGAGCCTGTTTCTCCCTCTGCCTAGGTCTCTGCCTCTCTCCTGTGTCTCTCATGAATAAAGAAATCTTACAAAAAAAAAAAAAAAAAAAAAAAAAACAACTCAGTATGTATATCTCAGCTATCCTAAGAAGAAGCTGGGGAGGAGGAGAGAGGTGTTGATTCCCATGTAGGCCAAAGTGGAAGGTTTTTTTTTTAAATATTTTATTTATTTATTCATGAGAGACACAGAGGGGGGGGGGGGGGCAGAGACACAGGCAGAGGGAGAAACAGGCTCCAGGCAGGGAGCCGAACATGGGACTTGCTCCCAGGTCTCCAGGATCATGCCCTGGCCCAAAGGTGGCGCTAAACCGCTGAGCCACCCGGGCTGCGCCAAAGTGGAAGGTTTTAAAGTTGAACTGGGTGCACCTGGGTAGCTCAGTCAGTTAAGCATCTGCCTTTAGCTCAGGTCGTGATCCTGGGGTCTTGGGATTGAGACCTGTGTCAAGCTCCTGGCTTGGTGGGGAGTCAGCTTCTCCCTCTCCCTCTCCCTCTCCCTCTCCCCCTCCCCACCGTTTGTGCTCTCTTGTGCTCTCCCTCTCTCTCAAATAAATAAAATTTTTAAAAAACATCTTTGAGGTTGAACTGGAAAGAGTCATGGAACAGGGCAGGGGGCAGTGGTATCAGGTGGATGTGAGTGTCCAGCAAGGCGAAGGACAGTTAAGAACTCATGGATAGGGACCCACAGACGTGGCCATTCTCTACCCTCACTTATTCTCCCCTTGGATAATTTCTTCTACTACCTCATGGTTTCTCTGATTTTTTTTTTCTTTTTAATGGGACGATTTCCTTACAGAATTGCCTTGTGATGAAAAGAGAAGCTGGTGCCTCTTCTTAAGAGTAGATCAAACCAAAAAAAAAAAAAAAAAGAGTAGATCAAACCCAGCTGCCTGCCAGAAGGGGTTGTGCCTGCACAGGGAGGACTTTGCAGCTGTGAAAACACCCCAGAAGTCTCTCTGTAAACTCTCATGGAAAATCTCCCAGACATATTAAATGGATAAAGCAAGATATAGAACAGTATTATAGAAAGCTATCTTTTGTTTTAAAAACAAGAAGGGGGAGTGATAATGTATCCCTGGATCTGTATGTGTATGCATCAAAAACCGTGGAAGGGAGTGTTAGCAATTAACACATGCTTACCTGTGGGAGGAGGAGGCAGGCACTGAACTGCTGTGGGGATTTTTTTTTTAAGATTTTATTTATTCATGAGAGACACAGAGAGAGAGAGAGAGGCAGAGACATAGGCAGAGGGAGAAGCAGCCTCCCTGTGGGGAGCCTGATGCAGGACTCAATCCTGGGACCCCAGGATGAACTATGAGCCTTTCGGGCATCCCAGTTGTGGGGACTTTTGCTACATATTTGCCTGTTCAGTGACTACCTTATCTATGCAAATAATTAAATCAAAAGAAAATGAAATAAATATATATGACAGTGAAGGATTGTTTTTCTCACTGACTAGGTGCTCAGATACAGATTTTGCCTCCAGGAGGGGATGCCACTATATCTCTGTAGGCTGGCAGTGCCCTCCAGCCAGGCTGCTCTAGGGTGGGCTAGGGCATAGAGGGAGGAAAACAGCAGGAGAAGAAGCCAGCTGACTGTCTTCCTCTCCTCCTGCCAGACCTACTCGGGCTTGTTCTGTGTGACAGTCAACCCCTACAAGTGGCTGCCCATCTATGGAGCCCGCGTGGCCAACATGTACAAAGGCAAAAAGCGCACAGAGATGCCACCCCACCTCTTCTCCATCTCTGACAATGCCTACCACGACATGCTCATGAGTGAGTGGGGTGGGGCCTGCTGGGGTGCTCAGGGTGGGTGACAAAATCTTTAGAACCGTGTGCCACCCAGTCCCAACCCTGACTCCATACTACCCACTGAAGTTCTTGGTTAAGTGTTGAGAAGCAGCAGCGTGTGACCAGGTACCAGCGCTCAGTGAGGGTGCAGGGCATCTGCTAAGTACCAGCCCCATCTCACACCCCATCTCACTTCAGCTTCACAAAAATAGGGGATGCCAGGTTAAGTAACCGACCCAGAATTCAAGTAACCACTTGTATGATCTCTGCAGGACTGCATGGTGGCCCACAAAGTGATTTTTATTATGTTGCTTGTGATTGGGTAGCTATATAGGATGGGGTTGATGGAAACAGTGGCCAGTAAATTCTTGGCCCTTCCACAAAGGTGAATGCTGCAATGGCAGGCATGTAGTCAGGGACCCTGCAGGATCTAGGGCTTTTGGCTTCTGCTGGTTGCTGCAGCCCCCCTCCAAGCTGGGTGAAATACGGGGGAAATGCAGACTGTTTGGCCAGAGTGATGTCAAACGTCTAGTTTCTAAGTGTTTCCTAATTACATCTTCGTGTTGCTGTTTTCTTCTCTGCAGATCGTGAAAATCAGTCTATGCTAATCACGTAAGTGTCCCTTCTGTCTCTCGGTCTCTATACATATAATTAAGTTTGTATCTTATACATGTAATTAAGCCTTCTTAGAATTAATTGGTGGGAGTTTGTATGGAAATCTTCAGGCTGTGAGTGGGCTCAGCAGGGTGTTAAGGCTGCACCTGTGAACTGAGGGTGGCTTCTGTGTCCCCCACTCCCCCTCACCTGTCTGTCCCTGTCCTGGCTGAGGGATGAATCACAGTAACACTCAGCCTGCACCTTTGATTGCATTGCCTCTCTATGGCCAATCCCCTCTTTATGCTTCCCTCTTCCTATTTCCCACTTGCAGTGGAGAATCTGGTGCTGGGAAGACTGAGAACACGAAGAAGGTCATCCAGTACTTTGCCAATGTTGGGGGGACTGGCAAACAGTCCTCAGATGGAAAGGTAGGGCTGACAGGCAGGCTCAGAGTGTGTCACCCTAGCCCGGCCTGTTCTCAGATGTACATGGAGGGGACACACGGGAGGGCACACATGGGAAGGTGCACAAAGGAGGGCACACACAGATGGGCACACACGGAAGGGCACACTTAGAGGGCACACACAGCAGAGACCATGTGACCCTCGTAGCTGTCCTGTGGGTTCGGGTCATCTTACAGAGGAAGAGACAGGCTTGGAGAGAAAGGTGAAACCACCTAGGGAGAAGGAGCCCAGGGACCTGGGTCTCCTACAGGATATATTCTACTGCCCCAGAAAATGCAGGTGACAGAGCCATTTGTGCTTGGCAGGGAAGAAAGGGGCATACCAGCTCCTCCTTCAGCTGCCTCTGCAGACCCTGGGGCACAAGGAGCAATAGCTGAGCCAGTGGCAGCTGTAAACACTGACAGAGAAAGGGAGAGTTGGGGAGGAAGACCAGGGATGCCCCGGGAAGGGGTTTCAGGCTCACTCAGGAATCTCTCCAGCAATAGCAAAGTATAGAACAGATGAGAAACAAGGCCTGTCATCTGACAGGTGCCCCTCCAATGTCAGGACAGCAGAGGGACAGTCATCAGGTTGGTGGCCCTCTTCCCAGGTTCCTTCCTGCCCTGATTTCCAGGCCTCCCAAGGCCCTTCCTCTCTGGGTTCCTGGCTCAAAAGCCATAGGCCTTTGAAAGGCCCGAATCACCAGGCAGCACCCAACCTTGTGTTTCTCTCTGGGTCAGGGGTCCCTGGAGGATCAAATCATCCAGGCAAACCCTGTGCTGGAGGCTTTTGGGAACGCCAAGACCATCAGAAACAACAATTCCTCTCGCTTTGTAAGTATGAGCAGCAACAACAGGGGCCCCTAGTGTTGGTGGGACAGGGGCCACCTGGAATGCGGGGATGACTATCCCCTCATTCCAGGTAAGGAAATTGGGGCTGATTTAAACATGCAAATGGAATGAGGCAAGTCACAGCATTTCCTTCCCACAGACTGTTAAGGTCTTAGCTGTTGGAGTCTAAATTGAACAGAGCCCACATCAGTATTTAAATCAAGAAGCTTGAAAGGGGAGACTAGATAATAGGGTGATGGAGAGGCTGAGAAGTCAGATGGGGGAGCCAGAGATTCACAGCTGTTGGAAGCTGAGGATGACTCCCCTCATCCCTCCCCTGCACCACCACCCTGTCTGGGGGGATACAGGATATGTGCTGTCCCTGGCGCCCTGGTGGATCCTGAACTACCTCAGCCCTCTCATGGGAGCTCTACCTCCGTACTACCTGAGGTGCTGTCCATGGAGGAGAAATGCCCGGGGCTTCCCTCCTGATTCCTGGTCTCCTGCGGGGGCAGAGTGGGGGGACCTCACTGCCTGAGCCAGTGGGCTGGCAGGGAGCCTAGGTAAACAGGACTGAGCTGGGAGGAAGGGAGGGCAGGTAAGAAATAGCGGTGACAGGCAGGAGCAGCAGAGATGGAGACACCTATTTCCAGGAGAATTTATCGGTGGTTCTACCAAAGGTCAGGGAGAGGGATGTGGTATCTCAGTAAGGAGACTCAGGATGTACCCCCTACTGCTGCTGGCCAAACTCCCCCCATGCCTGCCTCTAAGCAGATTTCCCAGCAGTCCCAGCTCCTCCCGCTGGTGCTTCTCTCCCCCACAAATGCCCTGTGGGGCTACCCCACAGACCCTTAATTTTACTCCAAGCCCTGTCCATCTTCTCTACTGTGTGGGAAATCGCAGCTCCGCATATAGCCAGCCACGCACGTGTGGCTCAGTCACACTCCAAACGGCGCCCTTGGAATTCAGGGGTCTGCCAGTAAGGGACTGTGGCCCAAGCTGGCCCATGTGTTGGTCTAGAACTCCGAGCGTCCTCCCTCACAACCCTCCTCTCTCTGCTCAGGGCAAGTTCATCCGAATCCACTTCGGAACTACGGGCAAACTGGCTGGAGCTGACATCGAGAGCTGTGAGTCTGGCCCCCTTTGGAGGGTTCTTCTGGGCGGACCAACTACAGAATGTGTGAGCCCCAGTGCTATCTCGTGCCCAGGGGGCTGGCCCTGCTCCTGGACTCCCCTATGTGGGCAGTCAGGCCCCTAGAATCTGTGTCTGGGGCAGAGGGAATGGCCCTCTAGACTGGCTACTGCATGGGACTGTATGGAGAGGGGAGCCCGTTTGCACCCTGCATTCCAGACAGAATGGGACTGTATTTATGGGCGTGTTTGTGTATTCCCTTCCAGATCTCTTAGAGAAATCTCGTGTCATCTCACAGCAAGCCGCTGAGAGAGGGTACCACATTTTCTACCAGATTCTCTCTAACAAGAAGCCCGAACTTATTGGTAAAGATCTTTATGTCTGCCTGCCTGCCCCTTAACTTGCTTTTCCTCTTGTTTCAGTGACAAAGGTTCCTGAGGACAGTGCCCCCTCCACCCTGGGTTCTGCAGGAATCCCTCTGAGTTAATGCATAGGTTACAGGGAACTTTCTCAAAGTTTTACTCACATCTTGCTTTCCTGCTTTTGGCAGAGAGTTTGCTCCTGGTCCCCAACCCTAAGGAGTACCACTGGGTGAGCCAGGGCGTCACAGTGGTGGAGAACATGGATGATGGGGAGGAGCTGCAGATCACAGATGTGAGTGGACCTGGCAGTGCAGCTGGCAAACAAAAGGAAGAGCCAAGACAAACCATGGGGCCCTGCATGCACTGCCACCAGAACTAGGGTGGGGGTTACTCAGAGCAGCCAGGTAGCAGCCCACATTCATTCTCCCCCTGGAGATCTCTGGAGCCACAGGTGGCATTTATCTCAAGTCTGTCGTAGCAAGAACTGAACTAGGATCCCATGGCACCTAAGGGGCCATCTAGTCCAGCTCAGCTAGAAGCGATGCTCCTGTCACCTCAGTCCCCACTGCACCCTCCCTCTCCTTCTATGACACAGAGAACTTCTGTGAAGGTCTGACAATAGAATCCATTCCTGATGCACCTTTGCCTTTTTCTGTCCTGGTACCTAGCATGAAGACTTAGCAATAATAATGATAGTAATGATAATGTGACTCCCCAGTTGTTATTATGTATCAAGTACTCACCAGGTGTCAAGTGTTGGACTGAACATTTACACATCATTCTGGTTTATCCTTAGGACCACCCATCTCCCCCCTTTTGCAGATGACTAAACAGACACTAGGGAGGGTAAATAAATACAATGACAACATAGCAGAGTGTCTGGCCTGGGCTCCTTGGAAGAAAACAGATGTACCTCTGGCCAGGGAGCGTCTGACCTCCAGACCCCACACCGTATCAGCGTGGCCCATTGGTGCCAACCCCACGACTGCAGCACCATGGCCTCTCTTCCATGGAATGAGAAGCCAGGAGTTTCTTGCCTTTTCTTTCCTGTGGCCCTGCAGGTCGCCTTTGATGTGCTGGGCTTCAGCGCAGAGGAGAAGATTGGTATTTATAAGCTGACTGGAGGCATCATGCATTTTGGCAACATGAAGTTCAAGCAGAAACCCAGAGAGGAGCAAGCTGAAGTGGACACCACGGAGGGTAGGTGTTTGATTGGGGCTGTTCATGGAAGAGGCAGCCAGTGGTAGGGGCTTCTGGCTCTCTGAGGCTTCATGCACATTTCAGAGACATGCCATAAGCCAAGAATGTTCCTTGGACACCCAGACATCAATAATCTCAGAGAGAGTCAGAGCCATGATTTTGGTTTCTGCATTCTGCTTTGCCACTTGGCCTTGAATGAGTGTGGAAACCATCTCGGACATCTGTTTTCTCATTGGCAACACATAGTCTCTGCCATCCCACCCTCCGTTCCTAACCCCAAGAGATGATGTTGGGTTTCTCTGGGGCAGGGCATCATATTTCTTTCACTCACCTGCTTTTTCTGTCCCTACTCAGTGGCTGACAAAGTCTCCCATCTCATGGGCCTCAATTCCGGGGAGCTCCAGAAGGGCATCACCAGGCCCCGGGTCAAAGTAGGCAATGAGTTTGTGCAAAAGGGCCAGAACGTGGAGCAATGCAACAACTCTATCGGGGCCCTGGGCAAGGCCATCTATGACAAGATGTTCAAGTGGCTGGTGGTCAGGATCAACAAGACCTTGGACACCAAAATGCAGAGGCAGTTCTTCATTGGCGTGTTGGACATCGCTGGCTTTGAGATCTTTGAGGTGTGCCTGTCCTGGCATTCTCTTTCTGCTTTGGGGTGATCGTTTTTCTTTTAAAAGCTACTTTTCACCACGATTCTCTCATTTCTCATCTTGGACCTGAAGTGGGCCAATCTCAGGTGTTTGCTCTTGGGTCTCTGACTTTTGGCATCCAGAAAGTTCCATCTTCATTTGTATGGAGCCAAACCATAAAGAATTGTGTGAACATACTGGATAGAATGGGTGGCAGGCTAGAGCTGGCCTGTACTGCCTTACAAGGGCTGATTGTTAAGTTTTCAGGAATTTTTTTTTAAATATTTTATTTATTTATGACAGATACAGAGAGAGAGAGAGAGAGAGGCAGAGACACAGGCAGAGGGAGAAGCAGGCTCCATGCAGGAGCCCGATGTGGGACTCGATCCCACACCCTGGGATCATGCCTTGAGTCAAAGGCAGACACTCAACACCTGAGCCACTCAGGCATCAGGAATCAAAGGCAGACACTCAACAGCTGAGCCACTCAGGCGGTTTTCAGGAATTTTTTGATCTAGTTGACATCATTTTGATACCCTTATACCATGAAATTGTCCAACACTTCAAATTAGGCTCTTTCTTTTTTCTTTTCTATTTCTATTTCTTTTTCTTTTCTTTTTTCCTTTCCTTTCCTTTCCTTTCCTTTCCTTTCCTTTCCTTTCCTTTCTTTCTTCCTTCCTTCCCTCTCCCTCCCTCCCTCCCTCCCTCTCTCTCTTCCTTCCTTCCTTCCTTCCTTCCTTCCTTCCTTCCTTCCTTCCTTCCTTCCTTCCTCCCTCCCTCCTCCTTCCTTCCTTCCTTCCTTCCTTCCTTCCTTCCTTCCTTCCTTTTGTTTTTGAAAGACAGAGAGTCAGCTGATATACCAGCACAACACTGTGGCCTCCCACTTCTTTCCTGCACAAAAGAGACTCAGGTCTCAACAGACTAGTGTTGTGGGTCAGGAATATTTTACCTTTGTAATTGGAGGCAGCATGATTAGGAGATATGGTTCTGGACTCAGGTTGGCCATCAGCTAGCTGTGTGGCCTTGGGAAAGTAGTTACTGAGCCTCAGTTTTTTCAACTCTAAAATGAACAGGCTGGAAGAGATGACCTATAAAGCTCATTTCACTCCATTATCCTACTATTTTAAGATTTCCACTGGCCACAGATGGATTCTTTTTAAATCAACTTAGACCAGGGGCACCTGGGTGGTTCAGTCAGTTGAGCATCTGACTCTTGACTTCGGCTTAGGTCTTGATCTCAGGGTTGTGAGTTCAGACCCCATGTTGGGCTTCACACTGGGCATGGAACCTACTTAAAAAACCAAACCAAACCAAACCAACCCCACCAGTTTAGCCCAATTTCTTTCAGACTCTAAAAGGCTAATTTGACTGCCATCTACAATAGAATCATTTAATTTCATAGGTGGAAGGAGGCTTCAAGTTTCCAGACTGTGCTCCCTGGCTTTCTGGGAAGCCACTGATGGCCAGCAGTGGAGGGATTAGGAGAAAGGAGGATGATCTGTGCCAACAACATAGTGTGTGCAATAAACAAACAGGGTTTGAATCTTTGCTTGGCCACTTCCAAGTCGTGTGCCTCTCTTTCTCCACCTATTAATGGAACACCAATCATTCTTGCCATATAAGGTTTGAGCAGGTGTGACTTGGCACAGAGTCTGGCACATGGGCGTGCTCTGTGATTGCAGTGGCCCCCTCTGCTTTAACCTATTTTTCCTGAGGATTTCGGGTGAGATTTCATTAAGAGAAAGCACTCTCTGATTTTTTTAAAGGTAACTTGTAAACCCCTCAAACTCCTTCATCCTATAGATAAGCATTAAAAAAACTGCACACAGAGAGCTGTCTAAAGGCACACAGGGTCAGAAGCATAAAGCCTCTCAAATGATTTCTATGCTAGAAAGAAAGTGATTCTTTCCACAATGATTTTAATTAACCACATGAGGTGGTATTTGAGGTTTGGGCCCCCCAGACCCCAGCCCTCACTCTCTTCTGCCTCTCTCCTCCGCAAGCCTGCTCCGCAGGTTCTATGTTGCTCTGTGCCTTTGCAGAGGAGGGTAACCGAGAAGGGCTTCTTGCAGGGCTGATGAAACCCTGCCTGGTGGTCAGCATTCAGGCATCTGGGGTAGCACCTGAAATGGTTGGCCCTCAGCAGATTTGAGCTCTGCCTGTGACTCGTCCCTCAGTCCTGGTCCCAGGGAGGCTCTGTCTGCGTCCTGGCTGATGCCCTGCTCTCTGCCCTCCCACCCCAGTTCAACAGCTTCGAGCAGCTGTGCATCAACTTCACCAATGAGAAGCTGCAACAGTTCTTCAACCACCACATGTTTGTGCTTGAGCAAGAGGAGTACAAGAGGGAGGGCATTGAATGGGTCTTCATCGACTTTGGCCTTGACCTACAGGCCTGCATTGACCTCCTGGAAAAGGTAACCTGCTGTTCAATGGTGAGGGTTAGAGAGAGGTGAGGGCCCTGACTAGGGCATGCCTCAGAAAGGAACTTCACTGGGGTCTATGGGGAAGTGACCTTGGTAGGTCTGACCTCTAGCTTCCTCTCTGCAAAATGGGTACAGTAGTTTTGCAATGACCACTGTTAGTTGGGCTGTTAGATGCCTCAACTCACTGGATCATCACAACCTACCATTCGTGTGTGTGTGTGTGTGTGTCTGTGTGTGTCTGTGTGTGTGTGTGTGTGATGTATTATAACCATTTTGCATATGGGAACATTGAGACATAGAGAAAGGAAGTAACCTGTCCAAGGTCATACAACCTGTGAATGGTAGAGTCAGGTTCTGACCTAGTCAGTCTATTAGCCACCCCTGTAATTACAACACAGGGAACGTTTTAGCAAATGATCTAGTTCAAGAATATATGTTTTGATCCAATGCAGAAAAGGGATAGAAAAAGGATATTAAAAGGGCAGATGACAAAATCCGAACAGTCTGCTCAAAGTATTATATCAATGTTAATTTCCTGGTTTTCATTATCATTACTGAGATTGCGTTAACATTTTGAGAAGCTGGATGAAAAGCATGTAGGAATGCTTTGCACTCTTTTACAAGCCTAAAATTATTTCAAAGTAAAAACTTAAAAAATAAAAGAAAGAAATAACATATGTCGTCTCTGAGGCTCAGCCTCGAGGCTGTCATAGAGAATCTATCAGCAAGGCAGCCAGAGGTCTCTGATGTGAGACCAGCCTTAACCTCCCAGGAAAAGAGTCTCCAAAAAACAGGCTGTGTGCACAATCCACCTGTCCCCTACCACTTACAAATGCCTTCCTGTCCAGCTGTCAGAGAACCTGAAATGTCCTCATGTTTGAGCTTTGGGATTAAGCATTGCCCTCTTCCAGAAATTTTCCTTAGAAATCCAGCCCTCCATAGGTTGGGGGAGTGATGAGGAGCAGCATTTATAAGCATTTATGAGCTTGCTTGTTCTGTGAGAAGAGACCTAGAAACCCTATAGCCAGGAATGTCATTGAGGGCAAAAGCAGATAAGAGAGAGTTAAACACAGAAAGGACAGGTGGCATTGACTTTACCATTTTCCTGAGGGCTAAGCCTGCCTGGCACCACTATTCAGGAGGGATAAGCATTTGGGGAGCTATGTAGCCCCTGCATACCCCCACTTCCCTTCTGTTAGATTCAATGAATCCTAGCCTCTTTCAAGTCTAAATGGCTTTAGCATTTGAAGACCAGACCATGGAGCTACTGCACCATTACCAGGGGTCCTTATCCAGAGTTCTGGCTGCCACCTGGGTGTCTGGGACATCCCTCCCACCACTCCCATGCCAATACCTGAGTGGCCCCATTGGGGTCCTGTGACCTCCTCTAATACCATTTATCATTTTTCCCTTCTAGCCCATGGGCATCTTCTCCATCTTGGAGGAACAGTGCGTCTTCCCCAAGGCTACCGACGCCACCTTCAAGGCGGCCCTGTATGACAACCACTTGGGCAAGTCCAACAACTTCCTCAAGCCCAAGGGGGGCAAGGGCAAGGGGCCCGAGGCCCACTTCGAACTCGTCCACTATGCAGGCACTGTGAGTACCCCTCAGTGCCCCCTGTGGCCACCTTCCTGCTGCAATCAGCTTGGGTTATTATAGGTCTTTCCTGCCATGCTCTTCCTGAGACTTTCTGCCTCCAACTAGCACAGCCAAGATAGAACAGCGTGATCAGCTTGGAGAAATGACCTCTGATTCATATTTCTTCATCACTTCTCCCTCTGGGAATTCCAAAACAATCAGGGAGCAGGCACCAGTTCATCCCTCAGACCCACCAGGGCCACACTATTGTCTATGGCCCTTGATTTGATGGCTAAAGCTAGATCTTGGACAGAATTTACTTGCAAAAAGCAAAAAGAAATTCCACGACCCCAGCAATTACCCCCAATTGATTAACTTATCTCTCTGACTGCTCACGGCCACCAAACCAACAAAATGACATCTCCAAACTGGCTTTTTCATTCATGACAAACGTAGTCCTTGGGGAAGAAGGAATTAAGTGCAGCCAGGACTCAGGTTCTATTTGAATAATTGATAGGGGAGACGTTTGTTCAGCTAGCTTTCAAGAATGAGTTTGGTTTCCTTGGGATTGCAGTATTGCCGTAAATGCCAATGCTCCTGTTACCACCAGAGTTCGTTGAGCCTCTGTGGGTTTAACTGCAGAGAAACAGCAGCCTTAGGACAGAGCTGTCAGGAAAGCTGCTGTTGGATTGGGCACTGGAGCCAAGATTTTATGATCTCATCAACCATAACAATACCAATTACTTGCAAAATGAATCACGCCAGTGCCTAAAGCAAACAGCTGATTGTGGTGCACTACCTCACCTCCCACAATAAAATGCGAAGAGCTCTGGATCTGTAGCAATGGAATATTCAAAGTCTAATGGGGCCTATGCCCTTCTAAGAAGGCCTGGAGGTGATGAATGTCTATACTACATAAGAGAAGGAAAGCCCAAAAGTTTTAGCTTCTTATCTGCTTCCCTCAGTTCCCTATGCTCATTGGAAGAATCTGAAAAGTGCTTCCTCTTTGCCCCTCCAGCTAGGGCCACGTGGCAAAATGGGAAGCAGAAATGAATGTATTTCCAATTACCTGAGCACATGGAGCCCCTCTTCCACCAGGCAATGGCCAGGGGATATGTGCCCTTGAGCAAGGAGAGACCAGACACCCTTGTAGGGAGCTCTTCATGTAGCTCAGGATTTCCCTGGTCAAGGCCAGTCATTCACATCAAGGGCTGAGGCTGGATGAAGGTCAATCCACACCTGGGTAGAAAAAGAGCCAGAGGTCAGGCAGGCTCAGAGTAGCCAACAAAGCAAGACATGCAGGAGAAGGTCACAGCCTGACAGCAAGTACCTGGGGAGTCCTGGTTTGTTGGAAAAGCTCAGAGACAAGGGGCTTAAACAGGCAAATTGAAAATGCCCAAGAAAGCAGATAATGAGGCTTCCACTTCATCCTGTGGTTCAGGGATGCCCCCAGGACTCCAGAAAAGTCATCAGTAATAACCAAAGCCCAGGAAATGGGGTTTCAGGTTGACCCTGGAAGCCCAGAGCAGGCCAAAATGTAGGTAGAGGTTCTGGCTGTGGGACCTTGGAAGATTGAGGCTGGACCTGAAGGTAACCACTGGCACTTGCCCCTCCTCCAGGTGGCTTACAACATCACGGGATGGCTGGAGAAGAACAAAGACCCCCTGAATGAAACAGTGGTGGGTTTGTTCCAGAAATCATCCCTGGGACTCCTGGCCCTTCTCTTCAAAGAAGAGGAGGCTCCAGGTACAGCTGACCCCTTGTGTCTGGTCTCCCCATACCAATGCCCATTAGTGACCAAAACGGAAATAAGGAAACAAAACTCTCTCATTAAACTCTTGCTAAATGGATGAATGAATGACAAGTTGCTTGAGGTAGGCCGTGGACAATGGTGCCATGGAGAGATGCAGATGCATCCTGAGATTCCATCAACTGCATTGATCGCTGGGCCCGTATCACCTGCAGGTGGAGCGATACTGCTTTGGAAGAGTTGAGGCCCAGATGCTGTGTGCTTATTTTCTGCTCCCTGTTCTCCTCTGTCTGAGGCAAAGGCCAAACCCAGCCCTGCTTCCTATACCATGGAGGTCATGTGACCCACATGGAAACACCCCGGGTGGAAGTTGCCCAATGTGGCTGCCACTTGGAGGGGCAAGAACTGCAAATTTCCTTGAATTCAGAAATCTTTTCATCATCAACATGCAATTCCTCCAGATGGTCTGTGGGTTCTTCCTTCTCAGGCAATGGGAACAGTTTGTCCCCTTGTGTAGCCCTAAATCACAAAGGGTTACATATTCTACAGAGATCTAATGCTCTTATTGACAATAACCACAGTCATCCCATTTACCCATTCACTGGTAGATCTCCCTTTCCTGTTGTGAGGGCCCCACCTTACCTAGTCCCAAGAAAAGCCTTTTTTTTTTTTTTTTTTTTTAAGAGAGAGAGAGAAAAAAAAATTGAGAGGGGCAGGGGCAGAGGGAGAGAGAGAATCTCAACCAGACTCCCTGCTGAGTGTGGAGCCCAACTCAGGGATGGATCTCAGGACCCTGAGATCATGACCTGAGCTGAAACCAAGAGTCAGATGCTTAACCAGCTGAGCCATCCAGGGGCCCCCCCAAGAAAAGCCTTTTTAAACCAGAGAATGCATTTCCTTGACACAGAACACTTAGCAGAGGCTGCCTGTCCCAGTGCTGTGTTCTAACATGAAACATGCTTGTCTTTCTTCCTCAGCTGGAAGCAAGAAGCAGAAGAGAGGGTCTTCCTTCATGACAGTCTCCAACTTCTACAGGGTGAGCAGGGGCTGCCCCACAGGCCACTTTGCATCCAGTGAATCCTCCCCTCCTCAAACCCTCCCTTCTAATGGGGTGGTGGTCTGCCTGCCACCTCACAATGCAGGACAGGATGATTTCATTTCTATGTCTACGATTACCTCTTTCATCCAAGGAGTCTGTTTCCTTCTGAAGGGGTCACAGAACCACAGGACCTCAGACCAGGAAAGACCCTTAGGGATGGTTCCACTTAACCATGTCATTTTAAACTGAAATCCAGAGAGTGGTATCAATGGACATATCAGTACCTAAGATCTTGAGTCCAAGAGTTGGCTGGCAGAAATTCTGGGCTGATCACAACTTCCACAGATTTGGGGCACTACCGGGGATACGTTCCAAAGTGCAGAAGGGCAGCCACTAGCAAGATGTTGCCCAAAGATAGATTTATTTCTGAAGGATCTGGCTGCCCTAAGGCAGGACAGGCTATGTCATTGGAGGTATCCAAGCAGAGGAGGAGGGACCATCCAACGGGCAGGGATTTGTCCTCACAGGCACCAGAGTTTCCTTCTAGTACTAAGACTATGATGAGCCATCATTGATTCAAGAAGGGCCCTCCTTACTGAAAGTCATGTCACCTTGGGCCAGTCCCTCTGAGAGGACAGGCACCGACCAAGATGATATCCATTGTGACAGCCACTAGCCACATGTGGTGGGTGAGTACTGGAAAAGAGGCTGGTGTGTCAGAACTCCATTTTAATTTTAAGTTTTAATTTAATTAATTGAACTCTAAACAAATACCTCTGCTGAGCATGGGGGTCCTGCAACACCAACACTGAACCCTGCTCAGTCTTTCTGTTTCTTTTTCCTCTATCACCAGGAGCAGCTGAATAAGCTGATGGCCACCCTCCACAGCACTGCTCCCCATTTCGTCCGCTGTATTGTCCCCAACGAATTCAAGCAATCAGGTACATTGTGGGAATGAGTTTCCCTGTGAAGTTAGTGTTTGCTCAAATTAAGTACCCCCCTTTTACTAGTATAGTGAACACATATAGCAGTTTAATTATTTTTGAGGGATCCCTGGGTGGCGCAGTGGTTTGGCGCCTGCCTTTGGCCCAGGGCACGATCCTGGAGACCCGGGATCGAATCCCACATGGGGCTCCCAGTGCCTGGAGCCTGCTTCTCCCTCTGCCTGTGTCTCTGCCTCTCTCTCTCTCTCTCTGTGACTATCATAAATAAAAAAAAAAAAAGAAAAGTTTAATTATTTTTGAAATATGGAGTACTGTTTCTCTTTTTTGCCTCCCTGTCTTTCCACCAATTTTTCAATTGGACAATTTTGACCCACTGAAACAATAACAGTTAATAAAAATAGCTAACATTTGTTGAGCGCAAGCTGTAAGCCAGGTATGAATTAAGTCCACTTTAAAAAAAATTTTTTTTTAAGATTTTATTTATTCATGAGAGACACAGAAAGAGAGGCAGAGACACAGGCAGAGGGAGAAGCAGACTCCCTGCGGGGAGCCCAATTCAGACCTCGATCCCAGGACCCTGTGATCACAACCTAAGCCAAAGGCAGATGCTCAACCACTGAACCACCCAGGTGCCCTTAAGTCCACTTTTAATCACCAGGGATGATTGGGGCAAAGTGGTGCACCAAAGGATCCCCCCCAAAAAATGGATCATCTAGGGACACCTGAGTGGTTCAGTCAACGGAAAATCAGACTCTGGTTTCAGCCCAGGTCATGATCTCAGGGTCCTGGGATTGAGCACTGCATCGGGCTCCATACTCAGCACAGAGTCCCTCTTTCTCCCCCTTTGCTCCTCTCCTTACTCAGCACATGCACTCTCTCTCTAATAAATAAAATCTTTTTAAAAAATGGATCATCCAAAAGTCATGTTCTAGCTGCTTTGTAAAGCAAAAATCATGTTCACCAGCTGGAAGTCACATTCGGGAGACCCTTTGGGTCTTGGCTGAATTGTGGGGCCCCCTGAGCAGTGATGGGAGGAAACTGGGGTCAACAATATAGATGCTCAGTTAGCTTTCTGCAGTGGCAAGGAGTAGCTTGTCCCACCCGGGAGCACTGACAGCATCCTGTGCCCTCCCTCTTGGCAGGTGTGGTGGACGCCCACCTGATCATGCACCAGCTAGCTTGTAACGGAGTCCTGGAAGGCATCCGTATTTGCAGGAAGGGCTTCCCAAACAGGATGCAGTACCCAGAGTTCAAACAGAGGTGAGTGGTGTCTCTCTGATACCGTGAGTATAATTCTCAGTTTCCAGGACTGACTGATAAAGAGTCCTGTTGTAGCAGACAGTACACCTCACAGCAGATACCACCTCACTCTCATTACTTTAGTATGCACTGGCCTGACTTTCAACTGCCAGAACCTGCATTTCTTTGCCTGAGGGCTTTCTCTGGCTCTGGAGCTTGCTTTGCTACTTGGCAGGCTGAATGTCTCAGGAAGTAATGCCTCCCCGGGAGCAGCCCTCCACCAATGACTAAGGACAATTGGCATATAAATACTTCAACTCCCTCACTCTTCTGGTGGGCTGACTATGAGGCATGTTCTGGCTTCCAGATAAATGTCTAACAATAGGCTCTCCAGGTTAAACTTAAAAAAGATAATAAAAATAAAAAAGCCCTGATGTGTAGTGTCTTTGGATTTCCATATAAACACTCCCACGACTGATTTCGAGCCAGCGATGTGACATCACTGAATGTGGGGTTGGAAGAGATGCACACAATTGGCTCTTGCAGACCAGTGGGAGCTATTCCCAGTGTCCCCTAGCAGCATCAAGCCCCAGCTGCCCATTGTGATAACTGGCCTTATAACATGGCTCTTATTAACTTCCCTGACCCCCTTCCCAACTCTGCCAACGCCCCAGAATAAACTGTTTGCACTCGGAACTTTGTCTCAAGTCTGCTTCTAGGGGAACCCCAGCTAAGACCTCCACCTCAGTGATTATTTTCCTCCTTCCTGCTAGAACGTATGGCCACAGATTGATGGACCAGGACAGGTCACTGGAGGTCATCTTATCCAAGCCCTCTGAAGGCTCTAAGCAGAGAAGGACTCTAAATCACAAAGAGGGTTGCTGGCATGTCAGGAAAAGAGACACTTCTCCTATGCCTGAAAGAAAAGATCAGGAAGGAAAGATTTTGGTGTCTTATTTCCAGGAGCACCTGCCCCCTGAACTCCTGACCTACACCAATGTTCACTTCTCAAGGTCTCCTGCCAGTCCCACCCCACTGCCTGCTGTGGGCATCTTTAAAATAGGTCTAAGCCATGATTCCAAGGCCATGTAAAGATCAAAAGCATGGATGCACTTCCTGAGCTGCCAGCTTGGCATGATGATGACCGTCATTGTCTCTCTCCCACCAGGTACCAAGTGCTGAACCCCAACGTGATTCCTCAGGGATTCGTAGACAACAAGAAGGCCTCAGAGCTGCTGCTTGGGTCCATTGACCTGGATGTGAATGAATACAAAATCGGGCATACCAAGGTAGGGCCTTCCCATGATATTCCCTCCCTAGATCACTCAGCCTTGTCCCAAGAAAATGAGCTTCAGGGCATAAATTCCAGCCCAGAGCTGACCAGTTGCCTGCCTTGGGCAAGCCCCACAGCTGCTGAGAGCCCCAGTTTCCTCCTCTGAAAAAAGCAGAGCTGATACAGCTGATCTTGTGGAATTTGGAGGGTGATTAGCAATAATGTGGGTGAGAACCCAGCTCAGACAGGTATTTAATAAGTGGTAGATGATTTCCTAGGCCTGTACAAGGCCCGGTCATGAAGCTGTGTGTGTGTGTGGTGGGGGGGGTGAGGTCTGAGAGTGAAGCACCATCATCCCAGCCCACCCACACCCAAAGCTCCAGCCCTGAGCTGGCAGGTGAGTCGGGCTTGACTCACAGAGAATGCCTGATCCTGACTCACAGGGCCTGGGCTGCCCTGTGTCTGCCCCACTTCCTGGCCCCGCAGAGTCCTCTTGGGATCGGAAGGGCCAGACAGGCAAATGGGCCAAGGTGTCCATCTACAGCTGCCCAAGCACACTGCACCCAACATGACAACCAGGATGATCCAGGAGGAGTACTAGCTTTGCATTCGGGAGCATCAGGCTCAAAGCCTGCCTCTGTGCAGCCCAGAGCAGGTCACTTGCCCCTCTGGGTCTCATGAGTGGCATAGGCAAGCACAGCTTCTCCACAGGCCTGGTGGAGTGCATGGATGCTCCAGGCTGTGTGTGCAGCCAACACATCTGGCCACTTAGCAAATGCTCACAGAGCACCTCCTGTGCCAAGCATGGTTCAAGGCTCTAGGGATATACCAGTGAACAGAACAGAAAGAGTACCTAGCTCCCTGGAGCTCACTTTGTGGTAGCAAGTGTTGGCAGAATTGTTCTGCTCTAGAATCTGCCAGAACTGTTAGCTTTGGCGTCCTTTACAATTAAGACATGCTGTGTATAACTAATTTGACTTATAGGAACACTTCAGGTTTTGTCACAGAATCACTGAATACCAGCTGCTTCCCCTAGTTCCCAACTTTGAAGGATGAGAAACTTGAGGAAGCCTGGACAGGGGCATGGAGCTGATGTGCCCAATTCCACAGAACTAGGCAGGATGGAGCAGGCCTCAGGCCCTATGACGCTGCTCACAGGAAGGGGAGATGGGGCTGCTGTTGCCAGCATTTGACACAGCTACTGGCAGGGCAAACGGACTGTATTTTGCTGTTGTTCAAGGGTTGCATTGGGAACCTCGGGTCCAGATAAAGGCCTGGGGATTCTGGGGACAGATTTCCTCCCCAAGGATCATCTAGGCTCTGGTGGCAGAGGCAGGACAGAGAACAGGATGATTCTGCCTGTAAACTGTGTCCCTATCCCCATCGTTGGCTCACGTGGGCCCTACCCCCAGCCACACGTTCACCTCACTGCTCCTAAAAAGGACACACCTCAATGACAAGCAATTCTGAAATATCAAGAAGCATTTTATGAAATCAAGCCCAAAGTCTCAACCCCACAATGGCTAGCTCTTTGGGTTTTTGTGGGGGAGGAAGGCATGGAGAAGGAGCATTCTTTTCCATTCCTTTCCTGTTTCCATAGCATCCACATAAAAGATTTAGTTGGGGGCTCTGCTCCCTGCCCCAGTGTGGGGAATTGCAGATTCTTGGGGCTGGGAGGACTCAGGGTCCTGTACTCCCATTGAACAGGAGGGGAGATCAAGACCTCCCCAAAGAGAGTGACTTGGCTAAGGTTACACAGCACATCCAAGGCAGGCTGAGGCTAGGAATAGGTCTCCTGTCTCCTTCTGTCCTTCTGGAAGTTTCTATCATGTCCTACTTGAAGCCTATGAAGATGTGTTACATTATGAAACATATTAATAATAAAACAACCACTTGTGAGCCCACTTAAAAATCCAGAACTTGGGACGCCTGGGTGGCTCAGCAGTTGAGCGTCTGCCTTCAGCCCAGGGCATGATCCTGGAGATCCAGGATAGAGTCCACATCAGGCTCCCTGCATGGAGCCTGCTCCTCCTCTGCCTATGTCTCTGCCTGCCTCTCTCTCTGTGTCTCTAATGAATAAATAAATAAAATCTTTTAAAAAAAAATCCAGAACTTAATCTTTGCATCTCTTTCCTCTCCTTCCTCCCCACCCCCAGGAATAACCTTTGTCCTGAATGTTAACCATTCCTCTGCCTTTTATTTTTTATTTTTAAAAAGATTTTTTTTATTTATTCATAAGAGACAGAGAGAGGCAGAGATATAGGCAGAGGGAGAAGCAGGCTCCCTGTGGGTAGACCAATGTGGGACTCAATTCCAGGACCCCAGGATCACGCCCTGGGCCGAAGGCAGACACAACTGAACCACCCAGGCGTCCTAATCCCCCTGCGTTTTAAAAAATAGTTTTATCACATATGTGTATGGCCCCAGATTTTGCCTGGTTTTGAGCTTCATGGAAATATCATACTTGGTTTATTCTTCTGTAACATGCTTCTAACACTTCATCATATTTCCAAGATGCATTCTCGTTGGTTGGTACATGACATTCATTCATTGTCACAGTCCTTTCATGCTGCCTCAGACAGCCATTCCGCAATTACTCTTTCTCCTGCCCTTGGAAATTTATTTTTCCCCCTGCAGTTATCAAGAATGCTACTTTGAATATCTTTGTGCATGGTCCTATGTAGGACAATGCACAATGTAGAGCAAAATTCTCAGCCTTAGCTATACATTAGAATTATTTGGGGAGGGGTAAAAATACCAGAGCCTCGCTCCAGAAATTCTTCAAAATCACCTGTGTCCAGCTATCAGCATCTTTCCAAAGCCCTCCAAGCAGAACGATGTGCAGCCAGGGCAGAGAAAGATATGTTAATGCTGAGGAGGACAGTTGCCTGTTTCAGGATGTGCAAACATCTAACTTGATGAAGGAATGCCAAATCGTTTTCTCAAACTGTTGTACCAACTCACCGTCTCCTTGATCCACAACCTAGCCAACACTTGCCTTTTTGGAAGTCTTGAAAGTTGCAGGTGGAAGGAGGAATGATTGGTATCTTGTGACCTTAGTTTGTATTTCCCAGAGGTTAGGTGTTTCTTGTTTTTTCTTTTTTTTTTTTTTTTTTTTAATTTTTATTTATTTATGATAGTGAGAGAGAGAGAGAGAGGTAGAGACACAGGCAGAGGGAGAAGCAGGCTCCATGCAGGGAGCCCGACGTGGGATTCGATCCCGGGTCTCCAGGATCGCGCCCTGGGCCAAAGGCAGGCGCCAAACCACTGCGCCACCCAGGGATCCCTGTTTTTTCTAACACATTGCAAAGCTGCCCCTACTTTCCTGGGGATGTGTCCCACTCATGCACAAGAGCTTGGTGCCCAAAATTGTGCAACATTGGTCAAACTCTATATCCTTTCTACAAAGTCAACATCACCCTGCCCTCATTATCCCCTCTTCCCACTCCCAGATCCATAGGGGATCCATAGGGGATCATGACTGTCCAAAGGCTATTTTGCATGACGGTAAAGAGGGAAGGCCCTTTGCCACCCTGACTGTTGGGCAGTCACTGTAGCAGTGAGGATTATGATGATCTCACATTTTACTTATACCTTCACAGTTTATACAAGACTTTTCCTCCCAATATCTCTATCTAATCCTTACTGCAACCCTTAGGGAGGGATCAGCATCCTCATTTCACAGATGAGGAACTGAGGCCCTGAAATGTGAGGAGACACATCCAGGGTGCCCAGCTAGTAAGTGCAAGGCCAGGGCTGGGGCCTGTAGGAGGATCCAAGGGTGAGAGAAAACAGTCACTGGGGCCAGCAGTCGCCCTGCTATTGGAGGTCTCCAGGCCAGGGCCAGCTATTCCTGAGGGGCCTCAGACACCAGCGCCAGATGGGCTCTCTTAACTTTTAAGGACCTCTTGGAACCTCTGGTACTTTGACTTAAAACTCCCAAGTGGCTGCCACTTGGTGACAGCTGGGCTATTTTCAGATGAGTGTGTCCTTCCCCCAGGTATTCTTCCGAGCGGGCATCCTGGCTAAGCTTGAGGACATGCGGGACGAACGTCTGGCCAAAATCATGACAATGTTGCAGTGTCGCCTCCGGGGTTTCCTTATGAGGATTGAGTTCAAGAAGATGCTGGAACGAAGGTAGCCCTCACAAGCACCAGTGGGGCAGAACCACAGAGGCCACATTCACCCGCACAGAATGAGCAGAGACCATGCCACACACACTGCAGTCAGCTCCATTAGCAACACTGGGTAGTGAGATGAGGGAAGGGTGCCAATGTCTTCACTGGCCCAAAGAACCCTGTTTGGAGCCTGTATTAGTTTTCTGGAGCTGCCATAACAAAGCACCACAGCTGGGTGCCTTAACACAGTGGAAACATTTTCTCACTGTTCCAGAAGCCAGCCCATCTGAAATTAAGGTGTTGCAGGCCACACTCTCTCTGAAGCTCTAGAGGAGGACCCTGTTTTGCTTCTTTTTTTTTTTTAAATTTTTTTAAAATTTTTATTTATTTATGATAGTCACACAGAGAGAGAGAGAGAGGCAGAGACACAGGCAGAGGGAGAAGCAGGCTCCATGCACCGGGAGCCCGATGTGGGATTTGATCCCAGATCTCCAGGATCGTGCCCTGGGCCAAAGGCAGGCGCTAAACCACTGCACCACCCAGGGATCCCCCTGTTTTGCTTCTTACAATTCTGGTGGCCCTAGGCATTTCTTGGCTTGTGGCTGCATCATTCTGATCTCTGCCTCTGTCTTGGCAAGGCCCTGCCTCTGTGTCTGTGTCTCCACACAGGCTTCCTTCTTATGTGGACACCAGGCATCTTGGGTTGGGGGCCCACCTTTTTCCAGTATGACTTCCTCTTAACCTAAGTGATGACATCTGCAAAGACTCTATTTCCAAACCAGGTCACATTCACGGGAACTGGGGGTTAGGACTTGAGCATATCTTTTTGGAGGGGGACACGATCCAACCCTTAACAAGGGCCACCTAATATAAACCCTTCTCTTGCAGCCTATAAGGCACTTCCCCTTATTGATCAGTGTGATGATACTGTGACTCAGACTACCCTGGCTGGCCTCTAGCTGACTCTGGCTCTTTGTGGTCCTAGTAATAATAGCAGTGATGAGCCAATAACCACAATAATGAGTTTCTGATATCCACCAGGCCCTCCTTGACCCCGGCTGAAGGTGGGGACACCAGTTAGGGACTGAGGGTAGGACAGCAGCCCAATCCAACCCAGGGCCTTGGCACACAGGAGGTCCTCAGTAAATGACAGCCCAGTGAAGCTGCCAGGGACAAGGAGGTAGATTCCAAAGATTGCAGATGGATAGGATTCAGAGTGTAATGGGTGATTGAAGAAGGGAAATGTAAGAAGAAGTGAGTGGTCTGTCTCAGCCTTGTGCTGTCTGGGAGGCCAGGCCCTGACACCTGCACTTTAATTCACACAACCCCGGATTCCTTTTTTGCAGAATCGGCCTGAAAGTCATCCAGCGGAACACACGCAAATTCCTGGAGCTGCGTTTCTGGGGCTGGTGGAAGCTCTACAACAAGGTAGGGCTCAGGAACAGGCCAGCCTGCTGCTGCCCAGGAGGACAGGGGACCTGAGCTCAGCCTGGGTGGGGGAGCCTCTCGGGAGTAGGAGGCCACAGGATGCTGCAGGGACAGTCCAAAAATGAGATGAGGAGGAATCCAGCCTCCTTCCAGACAGAGGCTAATTCCTCCCTGAGGAAGACATCAGTGTGTCTTCCCACCTCATCTCATCCCTGAAAATAGCATCCTGTTAGGATGGAAAGCATTCCCTACCCCCAGACACACACACACACACACACACACACACACACACACACACACAGAGTAGGCTTGGTTACCAGCACCTCCCCCTGGACATGTCGAGGCATCTTCAACTCCTTTAGTGAAGTCCAGCTTTAGAGGTGGAGTGACCTCAGGAAATCCTGGGATCTGACCTCCCTGTTCCCAGATTCTTCTGAGACAGCAGAGAGAGCAGTGAGTCAGCCAGGTGGTGGGGCTACAGGACCTCCAAGCAGCCAGCCTACCCTTAACCAATGCAGGAGGCCATGAGCCATCCTCCTGATGCAGGTGAAATCATACTAGGTGATGGTATGCACACCTTTGGCCCCCATTCCAGGGGAACACAATGCTGGGAACCAGAGGTGGCCGGATGCAGAGCTGCTGCATTCCGGAGACAGGAGGATGGTGTTGTTTCAAGGGGAGCCTTGTGGAGTGGGGGACAGGCTCCAGGTCATCTCTGTGGCCTTGAGGCCCCTACGGCTCATGTAGAAGTTTCTTTCTACTCCCCATGGGAAAGCACTATCTAACACAGTGCTAGCCACAGGTTCAAAGGAGAGATAGCAAACTCTGCATCTCCAAAGGCCAGCCCCCTCCTGGGCCTGAGATCGCAGAGGAGTCCAGATGAGCATTTCTCAAAGTTCAGTTATCGTTGGTAACTTCCCCACTTGTTCTATGACTGACCTCCTTTTCTTATGTCAACTCACTTTTTTATTCTGAAATTTGTATTTTAAAAGGAAACTTTGTATCCTCATCTGCTTTAATCTCATCCTAAGCAAGCATTATCCACAAAATGGTGGATGTGATGAGTGCTTTTCTGTTTTTTTAAAAAATTATTTCAAAAAATGTATTTAATTTCTTATTTTTAAAAGTTATTTTATTTTTTAAGATTTTATCCATTTATTCATGAGAGACACAGAGAGAGAATGAGAGAGGCAGAGACACAGGCAGAGGGAGAACCAGGTTCCATGCAAGGAGCCGGACACGGGACTCGATACCCGGTCTCCAGGATCGTGCCCTGGGCCGAAAGCAGCTCTACACCACTGAGCCACCTGGGCTGCCCTAAAAGTTATTTTTAAAGTAACTATGTAACAATGAATATCTAAGGATTTCTGTGCAATGCTAAATCTATCCCACTTGTGCCTTTGGTATTTGTGTCACCCTCTGTGAAGCTCCAGACTAACAGCCTTTAAGATTCTTCCAGGCAGGGGGCACCTGGGTGGCTCAGTGGTTGAGTGTCTCTGCCTTTGGCTCAGGTCATGATCCCAGGGGCCCCTTTGGGCTCCCCACAGCGAGCCTGCTTCTCCCTCTGCCTGTGCCTCTCTCTCTGGGTCTCTCATGAATAAATAAATAAAATCTTTAAAAAAAAAAAAAGAAAAAAAAAGATTCTTCCAGGCAGGACACCACCCACGGTCACAGATGAGGGGTCAAAGCCTGGAAACTTCCCCGTTCTTTACTAAAAATTAAAACTTCAAAATAAATAAATAAATAAATAAATAAATAAATAAATAAATAACTTCACCAATTAAACATGGCGGAGCAAGGTCCTGTTCCATTGAGTAAAACAGTAAAACTAAAAATCCTTTACTGTTAGTTTTTAACTAAGCTCTAATATTATTGAATATTAGAATCCCCATAGGATTGATGGGGAAGAAAAACAAACCAGGTTGCAGAGACTTTTACTGAATAGAAAGTGTTACATAATTGTGTTTATGTGGACCTGCTCCCGTGGTATCCCACGTCCCCACAGCCCAGGCTGGCAATGAGGCTTCCCTGTCATCTTGGAAGATAGGTGATGCCTTCTCCCAAATCCATCTCCACAGGGCGTTGGCCCTCCGGAGAAACACATCCATTGATCAGGAAATACCCTGAGGGCCTGTCCCACCTGTTCTGCTCAAAGCTGCAGGGACACAGGAAAGCAAGAGGGAGGTTTTTGAGGAGCTAGAGGTCTAGCAGGGCAGAGAAGTAGAGGTGGATGGAGCTGATGGACCCAGGGTCCCTTGCAGGGTAAGAAGGGCCAAATGCATGTAGAGGTTAGGATGGGTGCAGCGGGTACAGAAGAGTAGTGAGTAGCTACTGCAGGCCAACACACAAAGCAGGCCCAACCATACAGAGATCAGAGCCAGAGGGGCGGAGGCCACGAGGCAGAACTGCAGCCGAGCTGGAGTGGGGTGGGCAAGGCTTTGTGTGGGAAGACCATGTAGAGGGCTGGGACTTCAGGCTGGGGACCAGATGAAAGAAGTGAGAGAGAAAGACTGAGAATATACACAAGACAGAGAGACAGAAAGAGAGAGAGAGAGAGAGAGAGAGAGAGAGGAACAAGTAAGGGAGAAAGGTGAGGAAAACCAGGGTTCCCAAGCACACACAATTTACAGAGCATTTATAAGTGCTGGGCACAGCTAGACACCAACAAACACCCAATTTGGTGTCTCTTAGGATCCAAGAGCATCCTGAGGATTGGTTCTAAGCAAGGATGGGCCTTCTCTGTGGAGGCTAGGGCTGCTTTAGGGCAGCTATGGAGAGGCTCCAACATCACTGCTGCAGCATGAGCTTTCCACCCCACCAGGGGTGTGAAGTCCCACTGGAGGCTGAGCCCCACAGCCCACCACTGTGCCCCCCACACCCCCTAAAATGGTATGGTGTTGCTCACCACTCAGGTCAAGCCGCTCCTGAACGTGGCTCGTCAAGAGGAGGAGATGAAGGCCAAGGAGGAGGAGCTGAGGAACGCCATGTCCAAGACACAGGAGCTGCTCAGCAGGGTAAAGGAGCTGGAGGAGAAGATGGCCACGCTCAGCCAGGAGAAGAATGACCTCACCATCCAGCTCCAGGCCGTATGTGGGGGCTGGGGTGGGGGGGCGAGATGAGGTGTGGGAGCTGGGGGCCCTGGCAACTACCAGGATTCCAGGGTCACCGAGAGTCAGACCTAGGGAGGGAGGGACAGCCTTCGAAGAAGCTGTGTAGGAGCAAGGTCACAGCAGTAGAAGGACCACCCATTGATAGAAGCACCTTCCTGGCCTCCACCCCTTTATGCCTCACACGATTATTTCCCTTAGCTTGCAGACAGAAAAACTGAATGTCAATAATGTTATGCCATGAAGCATAAATCACATAGTCTGGTTGGACTCTCTGGCCAACTGTTGTCTCACGCCCCTGACCCCATCTTGGGGAGACCCTGATGGACACCCAGGTTGTCCCTCTTCTGCCACTTCCTGTCCGTTTGACTTTTGACAATTCTGCTTCCCCTGCCTATCAGCTCCCACATTCCTTAACTGTAGCTTACAGTAACACGTGCCTGGCTGGCTTTGCGGGGTTGTTGTAAGGAGGACTCGTGGATGGGAAGTGGTTTGTTAACACAGAAGTACTAAAATCAGCACTGGGAGTCATTTGGGCAGATAGCCCAGGCCCCACTGACAGATGGAGGCATAGGCACATCCAGGCTCAGCAGATGGGATGGCACAGCCTGAAGTACCAGTGCTGTCCTCGACTTCTCCTGGACCACCTCTGCTAAAACCTTAACTGGGATTCCGTTAAAGTGCAGATTTAAATGCAACAGGCCTCAGGGGAAGCCTGAGATTTTTTGCATCCCAACCGGTTCACAGGTGATGCAGCTGTCGGTCTGGGGATGGCCCTGCTAGACTGTGTTTTGTCACACACATCGCATGGAGCTTGGAGATAGTGCTCAGACCCCTTTGGGACTCCTTTGACTGGTGGTGTTCTTTCTTCCTCCAGGAGCAAGAGAACGTGATAGACGCCGAGGAGCGCCTGACCCAGATGATGAAGACCAAAATGGACCTGGAGAGCCAGATCTCAGACATGCGGGAGCGGCTGGAGGAAGAGGAAGGTACAGCAGCCTCCCTGAGCGCCACCAAGCGCAAGCTGGAGGGGGAGATGAGCGACCTGAAGCGGGATCTGGAGGGCCTGGAGACCACGCTGGCCAAGACGGAGAAGGAGAAGCAGGTGAGGGGGCCCTGGAGCCTGACCCCGCTCCTTATAAGAACAGGGAACCCTGTGGAGGGGTCATACCTGGAGCTCCCACAGCAGCACTGCCCAGGGCCCTAGCCACCTGCCACATGGGGCTATTTTAACTTAACTCAATGCAATTTAAAATGTGGTTCCTCTGCTGACCTAGCTGCATTTTGAGTGCTCAAAAGCCACACGTGGCTAGCGCTACCACGTTGGATCGTTGGATTGTTGGATCGGCAAGTCTGGTGGGGCCCCAGAGCCTACTCCCTAAGGCACTGCTGACATCTGAGGACCGGACTTTGAATAACAAAGCCTAAACTGGTGGCTCTCACTACCCTAAGATTCCTACTTGGTTGGTTGGGGTATGCCCTGGGCGTTAGCATTTCTCAGGCTCCCAAGTGGCTTTGGACTACAGCCAAGCTGAAGAGCCCCTCTCTCCGAGCCAGTGCCTCCCCTGAGGGCGTTTCCAGCCTTAAGGGCCTGTCTCTCTCCTGCCCCCATTTCCAGGCCCTGGATCATAGGGTCCGCACCCTGACTGGGGACCTCTCGCTCCGTGAGGACTCCATCGCCAAGCTCCAGAAGGAGAAGAGGGCCCTGGAGGAGCTGCATCAGGTAGGCAGCACTGGCTTCCCCTTGGCAGAGCAGGTGAAGCTTGGAGACTGGAGACCTGGACTCAAATCTTGGCTTTGCTGCCCCTCTGCTGGGGCCTGTTGGGGAAGTCACCAAGTCTCCCAAAATCTCGGTTTCCTCATCAGTGAAGTGGGCACTGTCATGTCTTGTTGCTCTCCTACCCGGTTCGTTGTGAGTGGGGTGACTATAATTTATCACCCAAACTAGGACAGTTTGAGTGAAAGAGGGCAGCAGGCATGAGCAGGATGGTTCCAGATGCAAGGTATGTCCCCAGACACATCAGGATGAAGTGTGGTGCGTGGAAGTGCCCTGTGAATGCTAATGTACCAGCAAACCCTGATCCATCTTGGCAACAAAGGGCATGAGCTTTTGCCATGGGGAGACTTATTCAAGTGTTACGGGCTCAGGCTCCTGAATGCAGAGCCAGCTCTGACCAGCCACCAGTGCTGACTGTGGCACAGACCACTTCCCAGCTCTGGAGATGCAGGTACACAGAGCAAGCTGAAGCCCAGAACCAAACCATGGACCCCATTGCCATGCTTGCTGATACCGTGAACACACAACAGGTTCTCTGAATACCTTACTCTCCCACCTCTGGAAATATTTCTCCTTAGACTGGAACTCTCAACCACTTCAAACTCAGAGCCTCCCTTCTATAACAAATATGGTCAATTCTCCTTACTCTAGGTAGTCATGTTCTAAAAAGTCACCACAAACACTGAGGTAGCAAATACTGAACCTCAGTTTTAAGGGGTTAGGTTCCTGCAAGCCTCTGGTTACATTTTTGTCAGCCAATCAATACAGAATACATAGGATTACAATCAATATGTTACCTTGTTTTATGAACGTTTCTGTTGAAAGACACTATTTGGTCCATATTGTAGATTCCTGAACATTGAGCTCACAGTCAACAGCCCTATATTTCGCACCAGAACAAAGCTTATCTGGCATACAAATTTCCTCTGTGAGGGCACAGCACAGCCTTCTTGTGCTTGGGAATACTAGACAGCACAGCAGCACTGTGCATGGGGCCATGTTATAAGCAAAATCACCAAAACAAAAACCATAGCACTGAAAAGACTGTGAAAAAGATACTTGTTTGCAGTCTGAGGAAACCAGAAGGCAGAGCATCACCTTATTCAACTGCAGCTGGGAATGCGCACTCCAGGAGACTCCAATTTTTTGCTGCCTGCGCATGTCTGCAAATGACCATGAAAGCACCACAAGTATTGATTTGGGATTACAAATAAATTTTAGATAGTAGGCAAACTGAAAAATATATAATCTCCAAATAACGAGCACAGAGCCTCTCTTACTATCCTAAAATAAAAATTATTATAAATAACATATAACTTTAAAAAAATCAATAGGGTGCCCTTCTTTTTAAGGGGGGGATGTGAATAGAATGTAATTTTTAATAGATAATGGGGCTGTCGCCATGTAAAAGCTCAGGAGATCCACTAGAAGACGTTGTGAGCAGGAGGCTATCCACCCGAGCCTGCCTAGGTGGCTACAGAGGGTGTGTTGGTGACGCAGATAGCCAAGTGTGGCTGCTGTCACCAATAGGAGTTTACAAAATGGTAAAGAACTCTCAGGGAGATTTTGACAATAACAAATCTTCTCTCAGTTTTCATGGTGGAAAACTGGTAGATCATTCTTTAAAATGTAGTATATACTAAATGAAAAATAAAATAGTTTAGTCATATGTAAAGTGGTACCAAGTGGTGCCAGGTGCTACGTTCAGAAGAGTATGATTATTACTTTATTTACATGAATGCCTGGGTGGGGCATCAAGTGTGTGGACTGCAGAATGATTCCTCATGGTGCTGGACCGTCCAGAGCATGCCATCTTGTCCAGTAGCCCTGGAACCACCCACTAAGTGCCAGTGGGGCCCCCAATCGTGGTGACATCCAAAAGCCCCCCACAAATTTCTGATATGTCCCATGGGGAACCAGAGTCTCACTGGCCATTGAGGGGCCACCTGAAGCTAACAGGTGCTTGGGTCTGCCCCCAACTCACCTGACAGTAGGGGCAGGAGCATGGTAGCTGTCCACTGAGCTCAGAAGTGATGACCGAGAACCAGGTCTATTCAGCTGCTCCTGCATGGTTCATGGGACACACGTTGTGTATCTTTTCCTCCAGAAAACCCTTGATGACCTGCAAGCTGAGGAGGACAAGGTGAACCACCTGACCAAGACCAACAGCAAGCTCAGCACCCAGATCCATGAGGTGATGCCCTGTTGCTGTAGCCAATTCTATACCTCAGGGGCTGGGTCCATGCTGGGGCACAGAGCCCACAGACACATTTGGGGAACTGGACTGACCCATGCCCCTGGGGAAGCGAGGGCCTGTCTGAGGCTACAGCTAAGGAACCAGGCCCAGTCTGGTTCCTTATCACATTCTGGTCTCAGACTCACCTCCCACCCCCACTTTCTCTTGTTTTTGTTGTTTCTGCAGCTGGAGGATAACTGGGAACAAGAAAAGAAAATCCGGGCAGAGGTGGAAAAGGCTCGTCGGAAAGCTGAGAGTGACCTGAAGATGACCATTGACAATCTCAATGATATGGAACGGTCCAAGCTAGACCTGGAGGAGGTGGTGAAAAAGTATGCTCATGCAGTCCTTTATTCTGCCCACAACAACATTAGCAGTATCAAGCACTTCCTGGATGGTGCCAGGTGCCAGGCACTGTGCTGAGGGTTTCGTGTGCTTTAATGCATGTCCCCAGCACCCACTATGTGCCAGACACTGTGCCCAGCACAGAGGATATAGGAAGGGGACAGTAGGTGCTGCCCATCCACAGGGAGCTCCCAGCTTCACACAGGGCCTATTGGGCGCCAGCAATGAGACCAGTACTACAAGGCACCTGCCCCTAAAGGCAGGGAGTCTTCATAGAAACCCACAAGCCAGGTTTTCAAAGATCACAAGGAGTTGAGGTGGGTACTTTATCAGTATCGCTCCAGCAATAACATGGGAGACAGGTGAAGTGGAGAAAAACTGGAAGCCAGAAAGCAATCAGAAGTCCAGGTGTAAGCTTGAACCAAGTAAGAGGCTGAGGGAATGGAGATGAGGAGTCAGACAAGGCAGGCTCTCAAGGAGTGGAATTTGAACAATACATCTTTGAGGTACATTTTGCTAAGGCAGTTTCAAAGCACCACAGACTGCCAGAAGGGTATGCAGCTACTAGCTCTGTGTCTCAGCATATTTCTTCTGTGGCACACTCAGAAAGTGCACGTGACCTTTACCATCCTACTCATCTACTTGGTCTCTGGTGTCTTAGTTTGCACATGTGGATCCTTGGCACATGGCACCCACTTATCAGAAGGAAAAGTTTTTAGAGGAAATTTTTCCCTAAAAAGGCAAAGCATCCTGGTGATTCTGGAGTCCCTAAAATATAAGCTGTACCAAGAGCAGTGATTTCTGTCTGGTTTGTTCACTGATGTGTCCCTGGAACCCCAAACATAGTAGAGACACAATGAACTTGTACATAGTACAAGTAGAGACTCAATAAACTGGCACATAGTAGGGACTCAATAAACTTGTACCAAATTAAGAAGTGAATGAATAAGCAGATGGAAAGCATGTGCAGCAGATTCTGGGGTTCTGCGGGGTGAGACCTTCTGGGCCGTCTGAAGGCCCGAAACTGGGGGATGAGTGGGTTTCAGCAGGTTCCAGGCTTCCTCCAGCAGCCAAGATTCTGTTCCTTTGCCAGCCAGCTGGTCTCCCCTTAGAACTTTTCCTCAGGAGACCAAACCTTCTCTTGCAGGAGAGATATGGAAATCAATTCTGTCAACTCTAAATATGAGGATGAGCAGTCTCTGAATTCCACACTCCAGCGGAAACTAAAGGAACACCAGGTGTGTCCAGGACTGGGAAAACAGCCCGATGTGGGATTCGATCCTGGGTCTCCAGGATCGCGCCCTGGGCCAAAGGCAGGCGCTTAACCGCTGCGCCACCCAGGGATCCCCAGAGCTCTCCTTTTGAAACGCACTTCCAGGCACTTTTGTTTCCATCAGCTGCTTCGCTGCCTCGGTTTCCTGAGGAGCAAGACTGTCCCAGAGTCCTTGAGACTCGTCCATGTTCACCTCACACAGGCTTATAGTCAATGCCCTTACAGTGATCACAAGGCCCTTGACAATCTGCCCCTGTTTCCTCCCTGACCTTGTCACGTTCCCCCACTGCTCCCCAGCCACAGCCATGCTGGCCCCCCATGGGATCTCACAGCCCCCTCCTGCCTCAGGACCATTGCACACACTCTCTGTGTCCTGTTGCCCTCTTCTTTTGACAGTGTCCATCATATGCTCAGCTCCTTGCCATCATTTCCATACTAAAAGGCCAAGTGGGTAAGTCTGTAATCTCACCCAGAAGAGATGACCCCCTTCTGCTTTACTTCTTTGTCTGCTAGGCCCGAATTGAGGAGCTAGAGGAAGAACTGGAAGCTGAGCGGTCAATGAGAGCTAAGGTAAATGAAATGCCTCTGCACTTTTTGAGCCTAAGGACACAGTGCCTGCTACAGTCCAACCACAAGTACATGCTCACTCAGGAAAGCAAAAGAGGACAGGTTACCAATTGAAAAGGCCTTGTTGATTCTTGAGCACCTCCTGAGCACCAGGCAGTGTGCTACATGAGAAATACTAATTACAATGCAAGACACAAAGATACTATTTCCAGTGTGAGTCCAAGGAGAGAAGGCCAGCAACGTTAGCCTGGGGACTCAGAGAATGAATTCAACAGGCTGACACTGGGAAGAATTTCTAGGCAAAGAGAAGAAATAGCACCTCTCTGCACAGTTATAAGGATGTACAATGAAAAGGAAAGAATGGAAAAGGGTTCTAGGGTGGGGATCCTAGAAGCCAGCAAGCTGGTGGGAGGTGAATCCTAACATATCTAAACTCCAGATTCATCCAAACTGAGCTGGGGGTAAGTATGTGCAGGAAGACCCACTCAGTGCAGGAGAAGGACACAAGCATCCTTCACTGAGTGTATAGAGTGGCAGGCAAAGGGCAGGGCTCCCCAAAAGCAGGCCCCCAGCCTCATGGACACCATGCAGTCACTGTGGTCTTTACCAGAGAAGGAGGGGCTCCTGCATGGCTCCTGTCACGGTCACTCAATCTTCCCCAGGTGGAGAAACAACGCAGCGACCTGTCCCGGGACCTCGAAGACCTCAGTGACAGGCTGGAAGAGGCTGGGGGAGCCACGTCTGCTCAGGTACCATTATCAGGGTACCAAGGAACGCCAATTCCTGCCTGCCTGCAGGGAGAAAAAAATTGCTGGGTGATAAGCAGTTAGTTCTTGCTGAATTCCTGGAGCTACCTTGAGGAGAAAACAATAATAAAGAAGAGGCAAAAGAGGGGCTGGTTTGGTCCCCTCTCTCCCAGGCTCCTTAGCTCAGTGGTGTTGACAGAACCAGGACTGGACTAAAGGCAGAAGGCAGTTCCTCATTGTCTGGTACCTGGCCATAAGGGTAATGAGGGCAGAGGGGGCAGTGCCTGAGAGTGTGAGAACCCCATAGAGGAGGGGTTGGAGGTATGGGTTCTAGATTGGTTGCTTTTCACTGAAAAGCCAGTTGTTTCCTATCTCTAGGAGTTAACTCCCCCTGCAAGGGGCTGTCCTTCCAAGACCAGCAAAGCCCCGGATGTCAAAGCATCAGAATATAGAAAATGAAGACATGGTTAATACAGTGGGGTGACCACCCACACTCAGGGCTGGAATCCAAGCTGAGCCTCTGGTGTGGGATACATCTTTCTCCAACTCATATAAAGGCATCGTGGAGACTGTCAGAAGCCACTTGAAACTCTCCTTCTAATTCCGTGTAGTCAGGTCTCTTACAAATGCAGACTCTGGATCAGAGCTGAGAGCAGAAATGTGGATGGTGTCCCTTAGCACTAGAAGGCTCCCTGGACTCCATGTCCCACTCCCTCAACATTCCAGCCATAGTATGCACACTGTGGAGGGGCCCAGGTGTGGTCGGGGTCCCAAGGAGGAAACAAAATCATCCCCATTGGTTTAAGCAACAGGCACTAAGAAGGGACTATGTTTAGTGATGCATAAAAAGTTAAGGGAGGGGATCCCTGGGTGGCTCAGCGGTTTAGCACCTGCCTTTGGCACAGGGCAAGATCCTGGAATCCCGGGACCGAGTCCCACGTCGGGCTCCCGGTATGGAGCCTGCGTCTCCCTCTGCCTGTGTCTCTGCCTCTCTCTCTCTCTCTATGTCTATCATGAATAAATAAATAAAATCTTTTTTTAAAAAAAAGTTAAGGGAACAACAGGATGTGGGACACCAGAGGGACGGTAGGAAGCGGGGTTATAGGGCTGTGTGACATTGGGAGCCATGGAGCATGGTTCATTCCAGAGGCTCAGGGGGAGTCTGTCCCAGCCTCTCTCCTGGATGTGTGGGTTGCTGGCAATCTTTATTCCTTGCTTGCAGGTACATCACTCCAATCCCTGCCTCTGTGGTCACATGGCCTTTTTCTTTGGTGTCTCCCTGGACCCAAATATCTCTCTCCTCTTATAAGAATGACCAGCCATTAGGTCCAGGCTCTCCCTAATCCAGTTATGACATTTTAACTTGTTTATATCTGCCAAGATCCTGTTTCCAAATAAGGTCACATTCACAGGTATCTGGGTTTAAGAATTGAGCATATCTTTTTAGGGGACACAATTCAAGGCACAACATTACCCAACCAAATCCTATGGGCAACCCACCCAGAGGCTCCAGATTGATATTTCCATTAAAAAAAAATGATATTTCCATCAAGACGTCCTATCAGTGGGGTGCAGAAATATCAAGGCACCACTGAGCAGGTGGGCAGTGTCTGCCCTAAGGAGCCCAGTGCAGGTCATTTCTGCTAAACCCTGGTTCTTCTCTCTCCCAGATTGAGCAGAACCGCAAGCGGGAGGCGGAGCTGCTGAAGCTGAGGCGGGAACTGGAGGAAGCAGCCCTGCAGAGCGAGGCCGCGGCCTCCACACTGCGCAAGAAGCACACGGACTCCATGGCTGAGCTGACAGAGCATGTGGAGAACCTGCAGAGGGTCAAGTCCAAGCTGGAGAAGGACAAGCAGGTCATGAAGGCTGAGATCGACGACCTCAATGCCAGCATGGAGACTGTGCAGAAGTCCAAGGTGAGGGAGGACCCCCACAGAGCCACAGGGAGGTGCCCCAGCATCTGGCCACCTCACAAATATTCCCCCCAACCCCTAGCGAGCCCAAGGCATGTTCTGGATATTGTGAGGGGAACTAAAATGAGCTCATCACAGATCCCACTGGATGGTGTATAACCTTGGCTGAGTTCACAACCTGTGCTTCAGCTTCCGCAACTGTAAAATGGGGACGTTAATAATCCCTACTTCAAAAAAAAAAAAAAAAAAATCCCTACTTCATAGCGCTGTTGTGAGGGTTACAACAGTCCCTGGCATTTAAGAAAAGCTCAATAAATGTGAGCTATTAAGATGACCATTACATTAGGATGACTATATCCTCAAGGAGCAGGGAGACTAGTAGGATAAATGCATACATCACCATAAAGTGATATATGGCAAGAATTTTGGAAAAGCAAGGAAGCCATTAAACATGTGTTTATCAACCATCTGCCATGTGAAGAGCCTTCTTGTGATATGAGGGAAAGAGGGGATCCAAAGGTGAAAAGGGATGATGCTTTGGGGTCCCTGTGGCAGCCAATTTCATACTCTCACAAGGTATCTTCACAGATCCTGTTTTAACTGCACTAATACTAGTAGTATTTTTTTCTTAAATGTATTTTTTGACTTATTTAAGAGAGCGTGAGAAGGAGGATGAGCAAAGGAAGTGGGAGAGGAAGACAAGCAGACTCTAGGTTTCTGTTGGTAGAGATAGCGACCTCGGGTTGGGGAGAAGATGGTTCTGAGACAGGGACATTCTAGAAGGACTAGGGAGGTAGTCTACGAGGCTACACCAGGGGAACTCAGATGGGAAGCAGGGAGGACACGTTCCCCATTTCCACACTGAGTTCATTCTTCCTGAACAGATGAATGCCGAGGCCCACATCCGAAAGCTGGAAGATAGCTTATCAGAAGCCAATGCCAAGGTAGCCGAGCTGGAGCGAAACCAGGCAGAAATTAATGCAGTCAGGACCCGCCTACAAGGTGAGCTCACCCCTCCCTACAGCTTCCTGAGGACCCATTCCTGGAACAGAACGGGGACCTTCAAAGAAACTGAAGGCATACCTGGGTCCTCTTCCCAGAGCTTTCTTGACCTTGGAAAATTCACATCCCCTGTGATGAGACAGGAGATTTTATTCCACCCATTGAGTGTTTCAAGTATCATCTTTGCAGTGTAAAACAGGGAACACTATTCAAAGCATCTCCCCACCAGTTCTGTCAACCACTCTGTGAGATCAGCAGAGGGGCAGTAGAAAAAAAACAATTTTTAAACACTTTAAAACATGACCCACATACTGACAGTGAACATGTGTCACTAATGAAGGAGCCAAAAAACAGTAAACCTGCCTTTGAGGGAACTTGATGGGCAGAGATTTATACAGTCAGTTGGGGAATGAATGCCTACATAACTTGGCTATATAAAACTGGTTAATAATACTGCAACCTCCGGGTTTTGTTTTGTTTTGTTTTGTTTTTTTTACCAGAAGAAATCCTTTGCATCTCCACGACAAAAATAATTTGCAATTTATCACTATTTACTTAATACCTAACTTTACAGAGGCTGGGCTCTGATCTGTGGTAAACAGCAAGCCAAACAAACACGCATTCCCTGAGACAAGTAAACATTCCTTAGGCCAGTTAGACAATGTTCCAGTGTGACACCAGAGAACCTGCTGGCATCCTTTGGCCTTATTCTCCACATCCTGAATACTCTCTAAAACTAATATACCAGATGAATGGATAAAGAAGATGTGGTCTATGTATACACTGGAATATTCCTCAGCCATTAGAAACGACAAATACCCACCATTTGCTTTGACGTGGATGGAACTGGAGGGTATTATGCTGAGTGAAATAAGTCAATCAGAGGACAAACATTATATGGTCTCATTCATTTGGGGAATATAAAAATAGTGAAAGGGAATAAAGGGGAAAGAAGAGAAAATGAGTGAAAATATCAGTGAGGGAGACAGAACATGAGAAACGCCTAACTCTAGTAAACAAACAAGGCAAAGTGGAAAGGAAGGTGGGCAGGGGCATGGGGTGACTGGGTGACGGGCACTGAGGGGGGCACTTGAAGGGATGAGCACTGGGTGTTATGCTATATGTTGACAAATGGAACTCCAATAAAATAAAATAAAATAAATAAAATAAAACCAATATACCCATTTGATGGATAAGAAAAATGAAGCTCAGTGAAATAAGGTAACTTGCCGCAAAACTAATGACTCAGAGCAGAACTAGAAGCCCCTGCTCATCCTCTCTGGCTCATGCACGTCTTCCTGGCCTCTGGCACTGGAGATCAGTTCACAGATGACAAGAGTGTAGGTTCTGGGACCATGACAATTTTTTTCAAACACTCTCTGCCCCACTGTTTCCTTCAAATGTCTTTACTGTATCTCATGCCAGGGGCTGGGACTTCATTATCTGAAGCCTTGTACCCCATGCAGACACCTGGGCATTGGCAATGCTTGGACAATTGCTCCTGCCCTTGCTTAATTTGAGCAGCTTGTATGTAGCCCCTTCCAGCTCAGTTGGCCAAGTCACCATATTTATTGGGTACTTTGGGAATGCTGCACTGGGGGAGCTTAGGATCTAGCTGGGAGGCCAATTTTTCATCCAATATTTCTCCCATTCCCTTCTCACCCAGCTGAAAATGGGGAACTGAGCCGGGAATATGAAGAATCCCAGAGCCGGCTCAACCAAATCCTGAGGATAAAGACATCCCTGACATCGCAGGTGGACGATTACAAGAGGCAGTTAGATGAAGAATCCAAGGTTTGTTTGGGGGTGGGGTGGGAGTGACAGAGCTGCCTTTCTGAACAAAGTTACAGGTTATAAAGATGTAGAAGGAACATGAAAGATATGATTCAATAGCAAGTTGAGAAGTTAACTAGAACACTGTGGCATGCTATGTGTAAGACTAAATGAAACAGATACAATTCCATATACTTGTGGCCAGTAATTGGAACAAAGCAAGGAGAATAAACCCTGATGGTTTGGGTTGTAAAATCAGGTGTCCTTTGCCCCCCCTTTCTTGCTGCAATGTGATCCAATATTGTGTATATCTAAGCGATGGCCCTGGGGGCCATAGAGACCAGTAGGGCCTCTGACAGGCTTGGCTGGTCCCCGTAGTCTCGCAGTGCAGCCATGGTGAGTCTCGCCAACACCAAGCATGACCTGGACCTGGTGAAGGAGCAGCTGGAGGAGGAGCAGGGAGGCAAGTCAGAGCTGCAGCGCCTCGTGTCCAAGCTCAACACTGAGGTGACCACCTGGAGGACCAAGTATGAGACCGATGCCATCCAGAGGACCGAGGAGCTAGAGGAGACCAAGTGAGTGTCACCCTGTGCTGGAGAGCAGGGAAAGCTGTGGTGGGGGTGGTGCCATGCGTCTGACCATGTCAGCCACTGCGGAGGCCAAGACCACAGCCAGGAGAAGGCAGTTCACAAGTTTCTTTTAAAAGGGGTAGGAGAAAAAAAGGGGGGGGGGCGGGTAGGAGATGGATATGAGTCTGGACAGCAAAGCCCACTTTGTGCCCTTAGCAGAATATCTAGCCTTCAGGTTCCATCTTCAAGGCTCTCAACATCGTCTGCCCTGAAGGGCTCAGGCTTCCAGCAGGGAAGTCAGGAGCAGGGCTTCCACCTCCAGGCTGGGCGTCTCTGCCCCTAAAGTGCTTGGGAAGCTTCCACAGGTCTGGTGGGTCTGGGGTGGGGCCTCTGGTTGATGCTGGGAGGATGCAGACCACACTCAGTGGCAAAGGCCCTCACTCTGCTGGTTCTCCTGCTCTGTGGTAAATATCCTCAAATCTTCCTCATTTGCAAACTAGAGAATTTGCAAACCTGCTTGACAGGTCTGAGGAAATGAAAGCGAACACATGCATGTGACTCTGAGCCACCTTCTTGTATAGGAACAGGTTGACTTGGTTGCCCATGTGAAGCCCTGCATGTGAGCCACTCTGTCCCAGGCAGGGAGAAGACCCTGGCCTGCTTGCAGGTGCCTTCTGCCCACTGGAATTTGTGGTGACAGGATAGCAATAAGTACAGTGACCTCCAGTTGACATAAATAAATCTCTTATCAAAAGCTCTTTAGGTGACTCAGGCAGTTAAGCGTTTGCCTTCTGCCCAGGTCATGATCACAGGGTCCTGGGATCAAGCCCCACATCAGGCTCCTTGCTCAGTGTGGAGTCTGCTTCTCCCTCTCCTCCTCCTGCTCGTGTTCTCTCTCTCTCTCTCTCTCTCTCTCTCTCTCTCTCAAATACATAAATAAATATTTAATAATAATTTTTTAAAAGCCCTGTACATATGGAACCTAAATCTGCATCCTGCAGCTCCTACCTCCCGCCCTCCAGCCCTTTTCTGTTGAGAGTGGCCAGAAGATGCCTGGTCTCACTCCAAAGCTCAGGCTAAATCTCAACCCTTCACCTGTCTCTGCCTGGACTTTCTTCCCCAGATACCCATGGTCTTCACCCTTCTCTCCCTCTGGTCTTTGCTCAAGTGTCCCTTTCCTTCTTTATTTTCTCCATGGGGCTTAATATCTCTATGTCTATCCCCCATCTAGAGCAGAAGTTTCATGAAGGCATGGGTCTTAGTCTGTTTCTCTAAGGCCTAGAATGATACCTGACACAGAATAGAAACAATAAATAATTGTTGGATGGATGGACAGTGACTGCTTTCCTCAAAACACTCTCCAATTCATTTGCATCTTCTCCACCGTGACACCAGAGCTCAGCACCACAAACCCAGCCCCTGGCCCATGAGCTACTCTGTTTCCCTGACAGCCTCTCTTGCCCTTGCCCACAGGAGGAAACTGGCCGCCAGACTCCAGGAAGCAGAAGAGACAGCTGAAGCTGCCCAGGCCCGGGCAGCCTCCCTCGAGAAAAATAAGCAGCGACTCCAGGCAGAAGTCGAGGACCTCACCATTGACTTAGAGAAGGTCAGGAGGTCAAACACTCGCTAGGCCCAAGGGACCCCAGGGGAGCTGGATGAAATTATCACATGTCTGGGCTTAGCAAGAAGAAACAGGTGGCCCAACAGGATGGAGCACAGGGTTGGTACTCAGGCCCACTGGACACAGGTTCCTGCCTGAACATGTGTTTATATACTCCGAACTCTGAGATCTTTTTTTTTTTTTAATTTTTATTTATTTATGATAGTTACAGAGAGAGAGAGAGGGAGGCAGAGACACAGGCAGAGGGAGAAGCAGGCTCCATGCACCAGGAGCCCGATGTGGGATTCGATCCGGGGTCTCCGGGATCACACCCTGGGCCAAAGGCAGGCGCCAAACCGCTGCGCCACCCAGGGATCCCCGAACTCTGAGATCTTAACACTCAACAGGCCATTATTCAAATAGTTCTATGATGAGGACAAAACTTAGTCCCAGGAAGTCATGCAACTATTGTCTCTGTTTCCCTTTTCCTCATGCAAACCACATTTCACACACTTTGTGTGGCCAAATACTCTTGTTTGCATCCCTGGTTCAGACTGATCAGCAAGTTTCCAAGCCAAATTAAGTAAGATTTCCACTGGCACACAGCAACCCCATTTTGGTCTAGATAGGGCAATTGCTTCATGACAGCAGTGATGGAGACGTAGGCAGAGGGTCATAACCATATGAGAACCTTCAGAAAAATAGTCCCCAAACCCGAAAAGCTTTTGCTAACCCCCTCATTTAGAAATTAAGCAGAAATTTACAAAATCCAATACTGCACAGCAGCAAATACGTAGTTGCCAGACAGTAATGAAAAAGGTGAAAGGTCTATGAAAAATAAGGTCTGGGCAGCCGGGGTGGCTCAGTGCTTTAGCGCCACCTTCAGCCCAGGGCCTAATCCTGGATTCCCAGGATGGAGTCCCACATCGGGCTCCCTGCATGGAGCCTGCCTCTCCCTCTGCCTGTGTCTCTGCCTCTCTCTCTGTGTCTCTCTCATGAATAAATAAATAAATAAAATCTTAAAAAGAAAAGAAAAGAAAAATAAGGTCTGAGAACAATCAGCTTTGATTCACAAGAAAAATAAGACCAAACCCATTTTTCAGTTGGACAATAATGTATAACACGTAGTAGTAAATTACAGAGAAATAGGTTATGGAGAGTTGGGTGAATGTTTTAAATCTGGGAAGGCTGGGGATCCCTGGATGGCGCAGCGGTTTAGCGCCTGCCTTTGGCCCAGGGCGTGATCCTGGAGACCCAGGATTGAATCCCACATTGGGCTCCCGGTACATGGAGCCTGCTTCTCCCTCTGCCTATGTCTCTGCCTCTCTCTCTCTCTCTCTCTCTCTCTCTCTCCCTCCCTCTCTGTGATGACTATCATAAATAAATAAAAATTAATAAATAAATAAATCTGGGAAGGCTGCCGGTACCCAGATCCCTCATTTTACACCCAAGAAAATCCTAGCCCAGGAAGATAAGATAGGACTGCCCAAGGTCACACATCTAGTAGTAGAAGTCTTAGAACTGGGATGTAACTGGGGTGCCTGGTTGGCTCAGCCAGTGAAGTGTCTGCATTCCACCCAGGTCATGATCTCAGGATCCTAGGATGGAGTCCTGCATCGGGCTCCCTGCTCAGTAGGGAGTCGCTTTCACTCTCCCTCTTGCTCTGCCCCTTTGCCCATTTGCGTGTTCTCTCTCTCTCTCTGTCTCTCTCTCCCTCTCTCTCTTTTAAAATGAATAAATATTTTAAAAGAAAGGAAAAGAAAAAAAGAACTGGGGTGTAACTCTCTCCGGAATCCCTGCCCCACGCTTGTGCCATCCATGTGGAACTATATCCTAGTCCCCAAGAAGTCTGTGGTCACCAGAATTACTAAGGAGGTTGGGGAAGGTAGGCAGGAAGGCAAACGAGGGGAAGGGGCTGGAAAGTCAGACCTCCGGAGAGCTTCCGCACCTCTCCCCAGGCCAATGCTGCAGCTGCTGCCCTGGACAAGAAGCAGCGGGTCTTTGACAAGATGCTGGCCGAGTGGCAGCAGAAGTGTGAAGAGCTGCAGGTGGAGGTGGATAGTTCGCAGAAGGAGTGCCGCATGTACATGACAGAGAGTTTCAAGATCAAGACTGCCTACGAGGAGTCTCTGGAGCACCTTGAGTCTGTGAAGAAGGAGAACAAGACTCTGCAGGGTGAGTCTGAGGCGGGGATAAAGACACAGGCAGGGCCTCCCTCCTCCCAAGTGCATGAGAGGTTTGAGCTCCTGGCACGTAGTAGGTCCCCGATAAATCTGCCTGGCTGGCAAACACCATGTAGAAGCACTCAGGCACTCAGCAATAGGACTTCAAGCAGGTGAGTTACTTGACTGTTCCATGCCTCAGTTTCCTCCCCTGTAAGTTGGAGAGATATTGCCTTCCTTATAAGGTGGTTGTGACAATGAAACATAATATGTGAAATCTTCAGTCAGTAGATTTTGTGTATTGAGCCTTTCCATGTACATAACATACATACACATGTAAGATTTCTTACATATAGGAGGCCTTGGGCTGAGATTTTGTTCTGTTGGATACTATTTGAAAAATGTTACTTATCTGTTGAAGATCACTTTGCCATACAGAGATCTGGCTGCATGATTTGCTTTTATGGCAGGTGTACATTTCTAACCACAAAATTGGTTGCACAAGGGATATCAATATTTTTATTTTCAAGAATGGTTTTTGGATCCCTGTTTTGCTGAGTAGCAAACAAAATCTCAGTCAATACAGGGTTTCCTTATTTCAGGTTAGGTGACTGATGTAGGGTCACTGCAATGCAAAGGGTAGAAGCAAATGGTTCCAGACTATCCCCAAATCTGCCCAAGGTCCTGGTCCCTCCCTGGAGAGCTGTCAGCTTACAGGGGAGAATCATGAGAGCCCAGCATTTGAGGTATGAAGGCTCTGCTTTTGTAACCTCGAAAGTCTAAGTACTAAAGGACTTGAATATAAGTACATGAGTTAAGTTTGGGGAGGAACAACCAAAACACCCAAATCAAGGTTGCTGGACTAGGAGAGGACAGAAAACAGGAGGGAGGTGATAATGAGGCACTGCTGAGGGTCCCTGCCAATGGTCTGGAGCCCTGCCTCCTCCCCTACCCACTCCATTCCCCACCCCCATCCTCTGACCAGCTTCTGGTGCAGATGATAAAACTCCCAGGTAACCTAGGGGTTAAGAGCAAGGGAATATGCACCTCATGTGGCAGGTGAAGCATAGGTGAGAAAAAAAAGCCTTTAAAGTACCTCCAGACTGGTGGGAGCCACAAAGGAAAGTGACTGAGCAGCCTGCCTAGGCTGAGAGAGTGTGAAGCAGCATCACAGCGTTCCTCATGGTCTCAGAGCAGTGCAGTGGGGAATGTTCTAGAAACAGCCATTATGTTCAAGGACAGGTGACGGGAAGCTATGTGGGCTACAGGTGTGTCTATGATGCCAGCACAGGTGGACACCAACAGCTGAGACTTAGATGATGTCACCAGTGCTCTCCAAACCCCACCTGGAATTTAGAAACCCAGGTGGGGAGACCTTGCATTAAATGAGATTTCTCTGAACTCAAGAGGGCTTGATGTAGAAATGGAGTTTTGTCATGAATTAATCAGGACAGTTACATTTCCTGGACACCTCTGGTTGTGGGCTGTTTTGTGACTGCTCCAAGGTGCTGTAAATCCCTCAGAGTTCCTCTGGGTGGGCAACAGAGAGGTCTCCCAACTGAGGAAGATAAGAAAGGCTCTAATCCTTTTCTTGTGAGGTTTTCAGACCTGGTGGTAGGGAGGCAGAGGGGAAAAGGGGCTCCCTGAGAGAAGAATGCCCTGAGTGTAGGCTTCACAGGCCCAGGGAGTCCTGGGCACTGGTCCCAAAGCTGCTCTGTGCTTGCCTGCTCTTCTCTGGTCCTCAGCCTCCCATCTATAAAATGAGGAACTTGAACCCCCTGTTCTCCAATGTCCAAGCCCTGATGCTTCATGAGTCTATGACGTGGAGTCTATTGCTTCTCTTTAGAAACAGTGAAGCTAGGATTGCCTGCTTCTACCCTGACATAGGAATGTCTGTGCCACATGCCATGGCCCTGGGATGCTGGTGGTCCTCATATGCCTTACTGATGACAATATTCCTTTCTTAGAGGAGATAAAGGAACTGATTGATCAGCTGGGTGAGGGAGGACGGAGTGTGCATGAGCTGCAGAAGTTGAAGAAAAAATTGGAGATTGAAAAGGAAGAACTCCAGGTGGCCCTGGAGGAAGCTGAGTCTTCCCTAGAGGTAACTATGTGGCCATTACCTTGGAGGCTGGGTCCTTGGCCAGGGACCACGCACCTACTTGGCCAGAAAGGCTGATGTTTATATTCCTGGCAGGTTGAAGAGAGCAAAGTGATTCGAATTCAGCTGGAACTGGCTCAGGTTAAAGCTGACATTGACCGGAGAATCCATGAGAAAGAAGAGGAATTTGAAGCTACAAGGTATGGATGGGGCTGAGGCATGGGAGGCTGATTTTAGGCAGCATGATGGAGTAGAATCCAGAAACTCAGGCCTCTGCCACCCATTAGTCATGTGACCCTGGACAATTTAGGTGAATACTTTGAAATATAGTACATTAGTGATCACAAAACCCCATGAGATAATGATCAATAATAATAATAGGGATGCCTGGCTGGTTCAGCAGTTGAGCTTCTGCCTTTGGCTCAGAGTGTGATCTCGGGGTCATGGGATTGAATCTCACATCAGGCTCCCTGCAGGAAGCCCATTTCTCCCTCTGCCTGTATTTCTGCTCTCTCTGTGTGTCTCTCATGAATGAATAAATAATATATTTAAAAATAATAATAATAATTCAAAAGTGGACCAAGGACTTGACTAGAAATTCCTCCAAAGAAAATACACAAGTGGCCAATAAGACATGGAAAGCTGCTCACTGTCTCTAGTCATTACAGAAATGCAAATCAGAACTACAGTGAGATACCACCTCATACCTATTAGGATGGCTACCATCCAAAACAGAAAATGACAAGTGTTGGCAAAGGACATGGAGAAACTGGAACCCTTGTGCACTGCTGCCAGGAATGTAAAATGGTACGACTGCTGTGAAAAACAGTATAAAGGCTCCTCAAAAAAATTAAAATAGAATTAACATGATCCAGCAATCCTCCTTCTGGGTATCTACCCAAAAGAATTGAAAGCAGGGTCCTGAAGAGGTATTTGTACACCCGTGTTCATAGCATTATTCAGAAGAGCTACAGCATGAAAGCAACCCAAATGTCCATTGGCAAGTGAATGGATAACAAAATGTTGACTATACGTAAAATGGAATTTTTTTTAAAGATTTATTTATTTTCTTTAAAGGTTTTATTTATTTATTCATGAGAGACACACAAAGAGAGAGAGAGAGAGAGAGAGGCAGAGACACAGGCAGAGGGAGAAGCAGGCTTCATGCAGGGAGCCTGACATGGGACTCAATCCCTGGTCTCCAGGATCACACCCTGGGCCGAAGGCAGCGCTAAACCTCTGAGCCACCGGGGCTGCCCTAAAGATTTATTTGAGAAAGAGAGAGAGAGCGAGAGAGCGAGAGAGCATGCACAAGCGAGGAGAGGGGCAGAGGGAGAGGGAAAGAAGAAAGACTCCTTGCTGAGTGCAGGGCCTGATGCAGGGCTCCATCTTACAACTCTGAGATCATGACCTGAGCCTAAATCAAGAGTTGAACAGTCAACCTACCGAGCCACCCAAGCACCCCTATACAGTGGAATTTTATTCAGCCTTAGAAAGGAAGGAAATTCTGATGCCTGCTACAACATAAATAAACCTTGAGGACTTTATACTAAGTGAAAAAAGCTAGTCACAAAAAGACAGACACTGTATGATTCCACCTACAGGAAGTACTTAGAGCAGTCACAGTCATAGAAACAGAAGGTGGGGGCAGCCCGGGTGGCTCAGCGGTTTAGCGCCGCCTTCAGCCCAGGGTGTGAGTCCCGGGATCGAGTCCCATGTCAGGCTCCCCACATGGAGCTTGCTTTGCCCTCTGCCTATGTCTCTGCCTCGCTCTCTCTGTGTCGCTCATGAATAAATAAATAAAATCTTTAAAAAAAAATAGAAAGAAAGAAAAAAACAGAAGGTGGAACAAGAACAGTAGTTGCCAGGGGCAGGGGAAAAGAAGGATATGGGGAAATTTGTATCTAATGGGGACATAATTTCAGTTGCATAAGGTGAAACGAGTTCTGGAGATGGGATGGTGGCAAGGGTAGCACAGCACCATATATTTAATATTATTAATATATTAATAATATTTATATAATAATAAATAATATTTATATTTAATAATATATTAAATATATTTAATAAACATTAAATATTTATTAATATTTAATATTTAAGTGCACATTGGACGGTGCACTTAATAACGGTTAACATAGGAAATTTTATGTAACGTGCATTTTCCCACAATAAAAAAATTAGGGACAAACCCTTCTGAGATAGGTGTAATTATCCTATAGCTTCCTCATCCCTGCTCTGGGGCATGGGGAAGCTTAATGAGATGGTAGATATGAATGTACATTATTACCTGCAAAGCCACACAGATACAAGTTATTATTAACATTCATGAACCCTTAGAGAACATCCACCACATCACAGAAAAGAACTGATTTGTTGGGGTGCCAGGGAGTGCTAGATTTGGAGATTTCATTTTAATCCAGTGTCCATTGTTGCTGCTTGAGGTTCTAAGAAACCTTTGGACTCAGCACTAGGTTTTGGTTTATAGAAATATGATTTGTTCGGGATCCCTGGGTGGCGCAGCGGTTTAGCGCCTGCCTTTGGCCCAGGGCGCGATCCTGGAGACCCAGGATCGAATCCCACGTTGGGCTCCCGGTGCATGGAGCCTGCTTCTCCCTCTGTCCAAATCCAAAACTGCTCTAAGAAATATGATTTGTTGTGATTCTGAGATGATCAACACATTTGCAACTATCCACATTGGCACCCTGCCTAAACTGCCTGTCTGAAATCTCCCCACACTGCAGCTTCCTGAATTTACGACATACCCCCACAATCACTCCTGAGGGCTGTAGGCTGAACCACTGGGGAGGAAAAGCCCCATGACTCTGCAGCCATCAGGCTAAACCTGACCCCCACCCTAAATATCTAGCTATGCCACAATGTGGTGTGTGTGTGTGAGTTTGCAACAGACTTGAGATATAATTTATACACAGTTCACCCATGGCAAGGGCAAAATTGAGTGATTTTTATTTGTGCAATCATCATTACAATTTTAGAACATTTCATCACCCCTCGAAGAAACCCCATATCCCGTAGCAAACTGCTCCATTTCTCCCCATCCACCCCCACTCCCAGCCATAGGCAACAACTAATGTAGCCAACAACTTTCTTTGGACTTGCTTATTCTGGACATTACATATAAGTGGAATCATACAATATGTGGCTCTCTGTGACTGTCATCTTTCAGTAGAATGTTTTCAGGCTTCATCCATGTTGAAGCATGTGTCAGGAAGTATTTAATTCCTTTTTATTCCTGAATAATACTCCATTGTTTGGGAAGATCACATTTTGTTTATTTATTCATCAGCTGATAGACATTTGTGTTGCTTTCACCTTTTGGCTACTGTGGGTAAGTGTCCCTATGAACATTCATATACAAGTTTTTGCACGGATCTAGGTTTACATTTCTCTTGGATATATATGTACCTAGGAATAGAAATTCTGGTCATATGTTAATGCTATGTTTAACTTTTTGCAGGACTGTCAGATTCTTTTCCAAAGCAGTTGCACCATTGTACATTCTCAGTGCTAAGGACTATAGTTTCTCCAGATCTTCTCCAAAATTTATCATTATCTATTTTATCATAGCCATCTCACCGTGGTTTAGAATTGTATTTCCATTATAGCTAATGATGCCAAGCACCTTTTATGGAGAAATGTCTATTCTAGTCCTCGGCCCATTTTAAAAACTAGGTTGTTTGGGATGCCTGGGTGGCTCAGTGGTTGAGCATCTGCCTTTGACTCAGGTCGTGATTCCGGGGTCCTGGGATCCAGTTCCGCATCAGGCTCCCTGCGGGGAGCCTGCTTCTCCCTCTACCTATGTCTCTGCCCTTCCTTTCTCTGTGTCTCTCATGAATAAATAAATAAAATCTTTAAAAAACAAACTAGGTTGTTTATGATTGAGTTTTAAGATCCCGGGACGCTGGGATCATGCCCTGAGCCAAAGGCAGACACTCAACCGCTGAGCCACCCAAGTGCCCCCCTTAATTTTTTAAAAAAAGATTTATTTATTGCTGGGCGCCTGGGTTACTCAATGGTTGAGCGTCTACGTTTGACTCAGGTCATAAACCCAGGGTCCTGGGATCGAGTCCTGCATCCCGGGACCCGCAGGGAGCCTGTGTCTCCTTCTGCCTATGTCTTTGTCTCTCTCTGTGTGTCTCTCATGAATAAAGTCTTTAAAATTTTTCATTTATTCCAGAGAGAGAGAGAGAGAGAGACTGAGTGTACAAATCAGGGGAGGGGTAGAGGGAAAGGGAGAGAATCTCAAGCAGACTCCCAGCTGAGCAAGGAGCCTCATGCAGAGCTCCATCTTGGGACGCTGAGATCATGATCTTAGCCAAAATCAAGAGCCACCCTGCCTTATCACTTTCTTAATGATCCTCTGAAGCACAAATGTTTTTAATTTTGATGAAGTTCAATGTATTTTTTTTCCTTGGTAGCTTGTATTTTATTTTTTAAGGTTTTGTTTATTATTTGAGAGAGCTAGCATGAGAGAAAAAGAGAGCAGAAGCAGAGGAGAGAGGTAGAGGGAGAAGATTCTCTACTGAGTAGGGAGCCTGGCATGGGATCTGAGCTGAAGGCAGATGTTTAATGGATTGAGCCACCCAGGTGCCCTGGTAGCTTGTATTTTAGGTGTCATATCTAAAAACCCATTGCCTAATCTAGTCACAAAGATGTCTACTTATGTTACCCAGATTAGGTAAGAGTTTTATAGTTTAGGCTCTTACATTTAGGTCTTTGATGCATTTTGAGTTAATTTTTATAGAAGGTGTGAAAGAGGGATCCGACTTTATTCTTTTGCATGTGGATATCCAGTTGTCTCAGAACCACTTTCTGAAAAAAACTGTTCTCTCCTTGTTGAATGGTCTTAACATCCTTGTTGAAAATGAATTGACTGTAAATATAAGGGTTTATTTCGGGATACCCAATCCAATTCCATTGATCTATAGGTCTATCTATATACTAGGACCACAATATCTTGATTACTGTAGCCTTGTAATAAGCTTTGAATTTGGAAAGTGTGAGTTCTCCACTCTACTCTTCTTTTTTCAAGACTGTTTTGGTTATTCTGGGTCCCTTGAATTTCTATACAAATTTTAAGATCAGCTTGTCAATTTCTGCAAAGAAGTCAGCTAGGATTTTGATAGGGATTGCAGTGAACCCCACCTTAGCAATATTAAGTCTTTTGATCCATGAACATGGATGTCCTTCCATATATTTAGATCTTCTTTAAATTTTTTCAACATGTTTTATAGTTTTTCCTTGTATTCATTTTTTAAATCAAAGTGAATCAAAATTTTGTCCCCTTTTGAGACTGTCAAGATACCTTCTCCAATCTAGAAATTGAATACATCTTAAAGTGCTGCAAATCCAGTCATGTGCAAGCACATAGAAGGTGTTCAGGGGTGAAACAGAGGTGAATATACTATGGGACAGGTGACAGGATCTTTGCATGCTATCCATTTATTTCCCTCAATGAAAAAATATTTTTGTGTGTGTTTCATTACCTCCTCTGGTCCCTTTCTATGAAAGGAGATTAACACAGCTTATCTGAGGGCTTTATGAAAATGTTCATTATGTTGATTATGATATAATTAAACATAGTAAATACAATCAACTGATGACTGCTAAATCTAATTTGTATGGCCAAAGCTCACATGTTGTAATTTTTAAAACAGGCTAGCATTTGGATTTAAATCCTGGCTCCATTGCAGGCTAAACCTCTGGCATGTTTTTGTCATCTTAGAGCCTCCGTTTCCTTACAAGGCTATTTTGCATATTACATGAATTGAGATCCCAAAAAATATGTGGTAAACATTGACCTGTTTCTTTTCCCAAATCACAATGCTCCCCCACTCACATGTTTAAGGGGAGATAGAATTTAATTTCAAATATGGTTGCCATGTCCATGTTGATGCTCCCACACCTCTTACCTAGGGAGGCTTAGCACAGCCTGACCAGCGGGCCGAGCATGCCAAGGTCTTCTCTGTTTGGACTTGCAGGAAGAACCACCAGCGAGCAATCGAGTCCTTGCAGGCCAGCCTGGAGGCAGAGGCCAAGGGCCGGGCAGAGGCACTGAGGCTCAAGAAGAAGATGGAGACAGACCTGAATGAGATGGAAATCCAGCTGGACCATGCCAACAAGAACAACAGCGAGCTTGTAAAGACATTGAAAAGGCTGCAGCAGCAAATCAAGGTAGCAACCTGGGAGGAGGAAGAACTAATCACAAAGTAAGCCATTGCCCAGCCTGCAGGCTTCTGGGAAGCTATATACATGTCTGCAGCTTGGATGGAAGCATGGATGTGAAATGTGGGGTGGCTGGCAGTCCAGGGAGCAGGAGACTTGGGGGCTGCATAAACGAAGAAGCCCTAATCACCAAAGTCCATATCCTGGATGACTGAAAAGAGGGAGAAAAAGAGGAAGACAGAATGTTGGTCCTGTCTTGGTTTTTAAAACCATATCTGACTTATTATAAGTGAATTCAGGCACAGAAAAATACAGGACATAATACACACCCATATATCCACCACTCGCCTTAAGACATAAACACAAATAGAGTTGAAACCTTCCTTTATCCTTCTCTGTCATTGGGCTGGTCTTTCAAGCATCTGTAGCTGGATCTATGCATTCAGCACATATTTGTTGGATATTTGACCAGTCTAAGCACTGCATTAGGTGCTAGGGGTATAAGAATAGCCACAAAAAATAAATTAATTAATTATTTTATTAAATAGTAAAAAATAAATTAAAAAAGAATAGCCACAACAAACAGACATCCCTGCAGAAAGACAATAAACAACAAATAAATAAAACTGTAGTATTAAAAAAGGTGATAAATGCTCTGGAAAAATAACAGAACCAGGAGAAAGGAGAGATGGATTAGCCAGCAGGGATATAATGGTCAAGGTCATGGAGGAAGGCCTCCATGAGAAGGCCCTGCTGGAAACACCAGGTGCTCTGTCATCAGAAAAGGCTTGACCTCATGCTAACCGTCCACTAGACAAATCCTCTAGACACCGGGGTCCTGGCCAGCTAAGCTTCAACCTGTCCCCAAGGGCAGGTCTACACCTCACTGTCTCTTCCTCCATGGCCTCCACCTTCCCAGTCCTACCCCAGCACCCCGCTGAGCCCGGTCCATAAAGGTCACAGCACTCTCAGGCCCAGCCAGCCCAGACTTGCCAGGGCCCAACAGGTGGGCTCAAGCCAGGTCCTCTTGACCCCCCCAGGACCTGCAGGTCCAGATGGATGAGGATGCTCGGCAGCATGAGGAACTGCGGGAGCAATACAACCTACAGGAGCGGCGCCTGAGCCTGCTGCAGACAGAACTAGAGGAGGTGCGCTCAGGCCTGGAGGGCAGCGAGCGCTCCCGCAAGCTGCTGGAGCAGGAGGTGGTAGGAGATCACCGAGCGGCACAATGAAGTCAACATCCAGGTAGGATGGCAGCTTGCTGGCAGTGCTATGCAGACTCATGCTTGGGGTACCAGAATGGTGCCCAAACCTAGTAGGGCACCCTTCAGAACTTCAAGGCAGATAGAATGTCTCACTTGGGACATTCTCAGAACACACCTGCAGAGACTTCACTTGTTATGGCAGGAACCCTGTAACATAAATCTTAACCATATTCAGTGCACACATAGAGGGTGAACTACATGCATGATGTTGTCCAGAGCTTTCAAACATTCCCAGACTTTCCTCTGGGGATTCTGATCCACGGGGTCTCTGGTGGGACTCCAGAAATCTAAACTTGTAAATCCAAACTCCTCAGGAGATTCTGATGATTTAGCCAATTTTAAGGATCACCATTATCTTCAATGTAACCAAGGACAGAACTTCAGAACTGGAAGGGATCTAGAATATTGCAAAGTCTGACTTTCATTTTACAAATGAAAAACTGTGACCCAGAGAGTTGAATCCATGGTCAACAATGGGGACTTCCATCTATTGCCAGTGGTAACACCAGTGCTGCTTATGATATAATCCTTTACAAGCACAGCTTAATTCTTACTTAGCATCTTACGTGAATTCACCAGAAGAAAAAATGTGTATGGGACATATAGGGATTGCAACCCCATTGTAGAGAGAAGATCAAAGCTTAGAGGTAAAGAATTTATCCACATAGGTGGCAGTACTAGGGCGTGAACCTGGGTTTTCCCAGCTCTGAGTTCAGGATTGTTCAAGAGCTGCGACCCACCCTAGGCCTAAATGACATTATTCTTGGGCTCCTTGTGACACAAGTTCTCCTCTAAAACCAAGAGCAAAATGCAGGGAGAGACCCTACTCCAAGCAGGGAGCCCAGGGCCATTTCCTGTTGGGGGGTTTGGAAAGTGTGTCTGGGAGAGGGTTGTTTTTCCTTCCTGGATCCAGCAAGGGCTGTGCAGACTTCTGGCTCACAGCGATGTCTTCATTTTCTCCTTCAGAACCAAAGCCTCCTTGTAGTCAAGCGCAAGCTAGAGTCAGATGTCCAACGCATCTCCAGTGAACATGAGGAGCTCATCAGTGAGTTCCGCTCGGCCGACGAGAGGGCCAAGAAAGCCATGACTGATGTAAGTGTGCACACTCCCTGGTGCTGGTGGAAAGGGACCTGGGCACTAAGGCCAGGCTGCCTGCTGAGAACCAGGCCACCCTTGGAAGGGAAGCCCACCCTCTCCCCTCAAAGGTCACTGTGCTAGCGCCTTCCTGGGAGGGCTGTGGGCCTTCCTCTGGGGAGTCTGGAGGATTCTCTGAAAAGCCAAACACATGAAAATAAGGAATAATTACAAGCTACACATGACCATGGGAGAGATCAGAGCTTGAGGCCAGGTGCATGGGTCAGAGGAGCCATTGAAAATGGGCTTTTGTGGATAGACCTTGTGGCAAGGAGGAGCATTCAAATAGCCTTGAGGAGAGCATTAATGAAAGGAGTATCGTTTGGGTGCTCACACGACCCTGAGTGGCAGACACCATGTACCCCACTTTAAAGATGAAGAAGACCCATCTTCAAAAGGGACCCATCTTCAAAAAGATTTTATTGCCAGGCTCCTTGCACTTGACTGAAATGCCAGGAGCTCAGGAACACTGCTGGTCTTATATGGTGCTGTGTCTGGAGAGCACAGACCCATACTCAGTATGCAGATCCTCTGTGAATATTTATGGAATGAATACAAGAATGAGAGGGTAAAATGACTTGCTGAAGGCCGCACAGGGGCTGGATGTAGACCCTCATCTTCCTCCTCCATTTCTGTGCTTTTCCCACCCTCTGTGCTGTGTGCCTCATAGAGGAGACAGCAAAGAGTGGCTGGAGAGCCCCAGGCCATGCTTCTCCCCTCCCACAGGCCGCCCGCATGGCAGAAGAACTCCGGCAAGAGCAGGACCACTGCATGCACCTGGAGAAAATCAAGAAAAACTATGAGATCACCATCAAAGACTTGCAGGCCAAGATGGAGGAAGCTGAGCAGCTGGCTCTGAAAGGAGGGAAACGCACAATCATGAAACTGGAAGCCAGGGTAAGGATGCCCCTGAGCTGAGCCTGGAGAGAGAAAGGGGAGACGTGACTGGGCAGGGGCCTTTTCCCAAAAGACGCCATGCCTGGCACTTGATGAGGGAATGGGTTATTCAGATGCTAGGACGGAATAGGAAATTGAGACAAGAGCTGTAATTTATTTATATAAAGGTTTCTCCTCCTTTTCCCTGTCATCTTTTCCTCAGAATGTGCTCCACCCCCAAGCAGGGCAGGTCCCAGGATTCTTCCTCCATCTCTGTTCCTATTCTCTTTCCATCATTGTTCTTCCCTATTACTAACAACAAGCCTTAGCCTTCACCCTTGGGGTGGCGGAGCTAGACGGGCCCAGGAGGTTTGGTCACCTTGTCCAGCCCCTGTCTCCCCTACTTCCCAGAGGAAGATACCTGAGGCTCAGGAAAGGGACCCATCTAACAACCACAGCAGGTGTATGAAAGGCAGAACCACCTGACCCTCCTGTCCAGGCCTTGCCGGCCCTCTTCTGGGGAGGAAGTGGACATGGCAGCTGTGATATCCCCCAACCCAAGACCACTGAGCTCCCAAGTTCAAAAACCTGCATTCCCTCAGCCACGTTCCTCTCTTCTCCCCTCAGATCAAGGAACTAGAGACAGAACTGGATGGTGAGCAGAAACAGCATGTGGAGACAGTCAAGACACTGCGGAAGAATGAGCGCCGCCTCAAGGAGCTGGTCTTCCAGACGGAGGAGGACCACAAGACCAACCAGCGCATGCAGGAGCTGGTGGAGAAGCTGCAGAACAAGCTGAAGGTCTACAAGCGGCAGATTGAAGAAGCGGTAGGTGCTCGCCGCATGTCTCTAATATACTCTCCCTCCCCAGCCCAGGTCTCAAGACTTGGTTAGAAAGAACCACAGGGAAGGAATCAGGTATTGGCCAAAGAATGACCCCCATGAGCTCCATGTTCATGGCACTTCATTCTCGCTATCATGTTGGAAGAAGACCGGACACTACCCACAGGAGCTAAGAACATGTAGAAAATGCAAATATCTCCTAAGAACATCCAAACTAAATCAGGTACTCACTGCAAGGTGTGCTCTAAAACTGGGGAAGGTCTTAGCTGCCTTCATCCTACTTCCACTGCCACCTATGGCCTTTGCCAGGATAACTTCTCTCTCCCGCTCATACTGTTAAACACAAGACCCTTCCCTGATTTGATCCTCCCAACACGAGGCAGGAAGAATGATATTTTTAGTCCATTCCACAGGTGAGGAAATAGCCCAGGGTGGGATATTTATGTCATGTTAGTAAATGTTAAAATCCAAATGGTCAGCAAATGATGGCTTCAAGTCTCTATCCTATGCCATACATCCACTAACCAGCACCAACCACCCCTCAACCCCCACCCAACATAGAAATTTGACCTTGCCACTGTTCACTGCCAATTCTGGGGCTACCACATTGAATCCACCAGCCACTCACACAACCAATGCCTTTCCCAGAAAGCTCAATAAAGACCAGGCTTGTGGTTAATATGGTTCTAACCCAAACAGCACTATGACTCTACTGGGGAGACAAGGGGATGGGAGATGTGTGGGAAGGGCTAGGGAAAGCACTAAATCCCCATCTTTCATAGTGGGGCACCACTAGCTGATGCCTAAAACCACAAATTATAGAAGCACCAATAGAGCACATTTTATTTAGAGATACAGATGTCAAGGACAAAACAGAATTAGCTGAAAGTATTGAAAGACTGAATTCTTACATGTCTATGTAAAACCAATTATGCACATTTAACCAGAAAAGGCCAGGTTTACACTATGTTTTCCACCATGCCTTTGTCACAGGAGGAGCAGGCCAACCAGACCTTGGCTCGCTACAGAAAGACAGTGCATGAGCTGGATGATGCCGAGGAGCGGGCCGGCATGGCGGAGACTGCCCTGAACAAGCTGCGCACCAGACACCGCGTGGCTGGCAAAGGCATCACCTCTGTGGAGATCATTCAAGTGTCCAAGACAGGGTCCTCCAAAACCCTTTCTGAGGAATGAGGTTCTCCTTGTTCCAGCCTACAGCCAGTAGGTGTGGCAATGCCCATGCTCTAAGTTTACCTTCTCTGCTCCTGCTTTGTTCCTTCCAATTTCCATGCTTCCTGTCTGCCACACCCTGATCTCATGCAGTGGGAATTCCTAAGTTCCTGTCCCTTCAGCTGCAACACTCCCTCTCTGCATTCTCAAAGCCCTCAGGCATGGTGCTATCTGTAACACAAGTGCTAGTGGTCATGATGCTCCCCCATTTGGGTAGAAGCTCTTTGAAGGCAGGTGCCATGCCTGATGCCACTTGACACAAGGCCTGGCAGAAAGGCGCTAATGCTGGTTTTCACTGGAGAACCTTAGGGATGTTTACAAGCGTATAGGTGTGTATTCATCTTTCACATCCCCACAATATCTTTATTCTCGAGGATTTCATCAATACTGGTTGAATTTGGATTTCTTACATTAAGGAAATAATAATAGTAGTAGTAGTAGTAGTAGTAGTAGTAGTAGTAATAGTTGCAGTGACAATTTCTAAGCACCACCTACAGGGGGACAATGTAAAATAGTCCTTTATTCTTTGATTCAGAATGAACTGAGAAAAAAAATATAGGAGATAAATATATAAAAGTCAAAACGTTAGTTTTATTATAATTCTAGATTAAGAATTTAATAGGTATCCAACCTGGGCATCCTTTTTTCCACTCCAGAATTAAAGGTACCTGCAGAACTGAACAACCAGAGCCCTGCTCCATAAGGAGCAACTCCTACTCCAAGGGGAGGGATAACTAGAACTCATCACCCCTATAGGCAGATCCAAAAGGAGAGACTACATGGGGTTAATCCCTTCCTCCCTGCTTTCTTCTTCAAAACACAGGACAAATCACTCCTCTTCCCATGAGAGGAGCAAGGGAAAGATGAGGAGAAAGGGGAAGAACATAATTTCAGAGCAGTGGTTCCCCCAAAAGGTGGTCCTTTGACCAGTAGCAACATCAGCATCACCTGGGAAATTGTTAGAAATGCAAATTCCTATGCTCCATTCCAGACCTGGTGAATCAGAAGTTACTGGAAGAGGGCCCAGCATCTGTGGTTTGACCAGTGATCAGATGTATGCTCAGGTATATTAGAACGAGTGCTATAGCAGGAATCTCCCCTTACAGAAACACAGAGCCAGGGAACAGAAATTTCTCCTTTTACCACACCTAGGTATATGGTAATGTTTTTCACTAACTTATTTATCCTATAGTAAGGAGATATATAAATATTTCCATTTGTCAGGTGAGAAAAATGAGCTCAGAGAAGTTCAGTGACTTGCTCATGGTCATACAAGCCTGGTGCTATGGAAAGGCAAGCTGTCTTTTCTTTTAATTACTATGGAGATGAATAGGGCTGCCCTCTGTTTAGAATTAAGCAGGACAACTCAAGATCAAGGACTTGGTTTAGGTTGGGAGGAATGGGGCTGAAGTCTTAGTATACCAATGGTCCAATCTCCATGGATTATGGGAATTTTGTTCTGGCCTTGTGTTCAAATATCCAGATGGGGGGCACCTGGGTGGCTCAGTGGTTGAGCATCTGCCTTCAGCTCATGTCATGATCCCAGGGTCCTGGATTGAGTCCCATATCAGGCACCCCACTGGGAGCCTGATTCTCCCTCTGTCTAGGTCTCTGCCTCTCTGTGTCTCTCATGAGTAAGTAAAATATTTTTTTAAAAAAATCCAGATGGATTAGCCCCCCAATGAGGGTAAACTTCCCCACTCACTTATAGCTCCCTCTCAGTACTGGATCAGGTCGAGTTTTAGTCCAAAGTGATAACCCCATTGACTTTTGAATTCAAGCTGAGCCTTTTCTTACCATTTGCTTAGGAAGGAAACAAAAGATAGGAGACAATCTTTTTCCTAATTCTCTAATTTTTAATAATGATTAGCTCACGACGTGAAGGAAACCACAGGCTTGTCTTTGGATGAATACTACAACTAATGTATAACCATCTCCTTTCTGGGCAAAAACCTGAAAGGAGTCCCTTCTGTTGAACTCTCATTTTGGTAGGGGTGACTTGGGAGGCTCCCTGTACCACCCAGACTCAGGAGGTCCTTCTAAGTCTCAGCCTCCAGGATTTGCCATCTTATGAAACAGATCCCCTGCCCTGCCTTGGTGACTGTTTATTTCTGGGGCGCTGATCTTGGTCCAACTGCTCTGTCTCTAAACCATGAGGCCATGGGCCTGCTAACAGCATCCAGAGGTGATGAGGCTCTTTTATCCCATTTCCCCTTGTTGCCGTCAGCAGCCATGAAATGTCTTAAGCAAACTAGTATGAGTCAACACTGAGCCAAGACCCCACAAGAGTTTAATTTTCCAAAGTGGTTTTATATTCAGTCCCACAAATATTGACCAAGCTCTGAATATGGGCTAGGTCTGGACTTTGAGATACAGATATGAAAAATGAGTAAGAAAGAATGTCCTGGCCAGCCCGGGTGGCTCAGCGGTTTAGCATCGCCTTCAGCCTGGGGTGTGATCCTGGAGACACGGGATCAGGTCTCGTGTCGGGTTCCCTGCATGGAGCCTGCTTCTCCCTCTGCCTTGTGTCTCTGTCTCTGTCTCTCTCTCTCTGTCTCTCATGAATAAATGAATAAAATCTTGAAAGAAAGAAAGAAGAAAGAAAAAGAAAGAAAGAAAGAAAGAAAGAAAGGAAGGAAGGAAGGAAGGAAGGAAGGAAGGAAGGAAGGAAGGAAGGAAGGAAGGAAGGAAGGAAGGAAGAAGAAGAAAGAAAGAAAGTTAGTTAGTTCTCCCTCAGGGAGCTCAGAATCCGGTGGAGAGGTAAAAGCAAACATCAACACAAGGCTGTGAGTAAATGCTCTGTGATGCTGTGTTTGCATCTCACTGGAAAGGATCACAGGGAAGGAGTGACTGGTTTAACCTGAGGTGACTGGGTAGAGCAGCTCCATTGAGGAAAAAGTCTAAGAAATGTCTAAGGCAGTGCCACTCAATGAGTGGTCCCTGTTTGTTACTTGCCCAAAACAACAAAAGTACAGAAACTGAAAGGAAGTTTATAGAAATTTTTATATCAATCGTTACTGCCATGACATCCAAATGCATGATCAAAGTATTTTATAAATGTATTAGTTTCTTATATTAAGTAAAATAAATGAAAGAGAACAAAATTTTTAATGGAAATTGAAAAGAATAAGTAAATTGATCTCTCACCAGCTAGAGAAGGAAAGAAAGGAACTCCAGACAGAAGACCCAACATATACCAAAGTGCAGAGGCTGGATTCTTACAAGGGAACAGTGTGACCAGGGAAGAGGAGCTCAAGAAGAGGGGAGAGTGCTGGATGTGGTGGGAGATGAAGCTAGCAGGACATGCATGTGTGAGGCTCTGAAGGGCCCCTCTGGGTACAAGTAGTCCATAATTTCTCTAAGGAAATCTTGTTAATTTTTAAAATCCATGTGTGGAATGTGACGAGCAGTGGCTTTTCTTTCTTAGGAAGACTTATCACAATGGCAAAACAAGACTGTGGGTCCCCCATGAGACCCCACAGGCCAGCTTGTGGTGAGCACTGTATCCCAGGGGACCACACTCCAACCCTCTTGATGGCCTGTATGGAGTCCAGGCCCAGTTGGGTACCCCAGACCCAAAGGTGTCTCTAAACCTTCACAACCTCACACAGAATTAACTAGCTATGACCCAATAATGGTGTCCATTATGAGAAAGGAAGCCTGTACAGCTGTAGCCCAGGCATTTTGGGGACACCATCTCTCTAGCAAGAAGGAGGCAAAGATGTTAGAACCCCCAGCTCTGTTCATAAGGATGTTTTTACCCTCTCTTTTTTTCTTCCAGGGTGACACAGATCTCAACAGCAGACCATTGAGAGGGAAAACATATGAAAATAGAAAACTGGATATCCTGAGAATGTTTACTATGCAAAAGGAAGCACAAGCCAGAAAGAGACAGGTGCTACGGAATAAAGATAGCTGTGGGGGAAAAGAGTCTGAGGATGTAAATACCCAGCCATTAGAGGAACTAAAATTAGTGTGTCTTCTCTGAGACTGCATCAAGCTGTGTAAGCACTTGGATAACAGTAACTATGGATCTGTTTTAGTTGAGATCCTACATGTTCATGTCAAAGACGGAATATGTAATGTCTGTGTGCCCTGGCTGTTTTCTACAAGCAATTCTTCATGTGGACAGTTTTAATGCCCTGTCCCAATGCAGCTTAAATAAAGAAACCTGAAAAATAGACTGGAGATTGTGTATTAGCAATGAAATTTTATTTTTATAAGGCTTGCGAATCCAAGGGAAATTTTTATAATATGTCAGAATTCTGTTTTACTCCTATATTCTAATTCACAGGCTTACATCTATTGGAAACCATGAGAACTATGCAGTCTTGGTAAGGTTCACTGCAAATTTGAAAGGGTAGATCAAAGATATGAAGACTATCAAGGTTTCATCACGCTGAGAAAACTATAGAATCCCTGAATGGATGTTATAGGCTCCATCCAGGCTAAAGACACACAAGGCCCCCACAGGCTCTCTACCTCAGCATCTCCCAAGATGTTCAGACACAGGCAAGCTTTTCCTTGAATTAAGATTTAAGTTCTTCCTTAAATCAAGCTGAGACCTTCCCCCTGGCACCATCTACTTTTTAACCCTGGTTTTGATACCTAGACCTTGCAGAAGGTCGTCAGTGGGAGATAGTTCTCATGACCCTCTAAGACTTCTCTTCTCCAAGGCTGAATATTCCTGGGTCTTTCAACCTTCCCAAGTGTGAGAGGGTTTGTTGTCACCTTTAATATCCTAGACCCCGTTCCTCCCCTCACTTTCCTAGTCTTTGGAGTGCAGGATTGGAGGAGACAGCACCATGAGGGCTCCCTGCCAGTACATAGCCCCCAGATCACACCTCTTCCTAGCTCTCTAGAAATGGTGTCTTCCCTTTGGCTTTAAGCATTCTGACCTCTCTCCAATGCCCTGGCAGAGAGAAAAATCATTGTTCAGCTGGTAAAGGAAGGGATGTTAACATGCCATTGTGACTCCCTCTCTCTCTCTCCACACTGCCCCATTTCACCCTTGTGATGGTTCTACACCGGTACCCACTAGGAACCATTGGGTTCCTTCTGTGCAAATGGATCAAATGTGAAGACACTGCCCTCTGGTGGTAGGGTCTCCAACTGCTTTGTGTGAATTTCCTGGGAGACACTAAGTCACAGAATCATAGAATTAAACATATTGGAATCTTGGGGCTCAAAGGGATATTCAAGTGTCTAGTCCAATTCTCAGCCAGTTGGAGATTCCCCTCCATAACATCTCTAAAAAAATTAATTCAACTTGGACCTGAATCCTTCCAGTGAAAAAGGGCAGCCCATTGCAGTTTTGACTGACAATCATGGTTCAAAATAAAATGGAGACAGAATATGTCTCCTTGTATTTTGCCCTCATTTTGATTTACTCTTTACCTCTGTAATTACATAAAATAAGTCTAATTCTTATACTTTGAAGTCAGACAAACATGGGTTCCACTTTCTCAGCAGTGGGACCGTGGGCAACTTAACCTATCTCACCACTTATTTTCTCAACCATTAAATGAGGAATAATAACAGTATCTGCCTCTTAGGAATGTGAAGTTTAAACAAGATAACCTGGCATAGAGCCTATTATGCACAACACTTAGACACTTGCCAAGTTTCTTCTAGCATTCTGTAGGACTTAACATTTCATCTCTCAAAGGAAGCTTGGCCCGGCTTGTCAGTCTGGCAGCCTACATCAAGAGACCTCTTACTAGAGAAATGCAAGGGGAATTCCATGAAGTTTTAAGACCTCATCATTGTTTCCTGGTGGATAGTCTATCCATGGTCTCCCCACATGTGGTGAATTTCAGAGCAGCTCCTCACTTTGCTGGATAGGGAGCAGGGGCAGAAGCAGATGTAAGTGGGCTTAGTGACTTGCCCAAGACCATTCAGTTAACAGCGACCTAAAAATTCTTCATTGAGTAGAATTAGGAAAGGCTTCTGATCCAGTATTTATAAGAACATGGATTTCATTTAGCCACATATGCTGTTTTTGCCTAAGGACATTATAATTTCAGAATGGCTTTAAGGCCTAAAAGGATATAATCTATGGCCTTAGAAAATAATAGCATTAATTAGTATGCATGAAGACCAAAATCAGGGCAGTGGCACCAGGTTCTGCAGAGTAAATGGAGCAAAGACTATTTAAATGGTTTTGCTAAACGTTTGGGACTAGCTTTCAAGGCTGCTAAATTTTGTATCACTGATTATTTTAACTGTATATTATTTCTTTCTGTATTCTTGATACTCTGCCATCTGAGGTCTCCCTGACTGAGGAGATATGCCTCTTCCAGAGCTTGCCGATTCTTATAGACAGCAAACGGCTTTCATCTAGACTAGCCAATCCAGAGTCCATACTCCAAATTATCTCCTCTGTTCTGCTTTTATATTCTAGGAGGCATTATTCTTCTGCCCTCATCGTCCCAGGGCCAGATACAAGACAATTAGGGACAGCTCCTGTACTCCAGAATCTACTGAAATTATTCAAACTAGCCAATCCTAAGCCTGCCTACCTTGTCTCACCCATTCCTTCCCAAAGAAACCACAGAAAAGACTTGTGTGCACACTTTCCCTTGCTCTTTCTGCCTGCTGGCCTATACTGGCACTTCTTCACATGGCCCTGAGTGGCATGACATGACATGCCTCCTTTATCTAGGGATGGGTCTGAGTATAAAAACTTCCCTCATGACAATCATTTCCTATCTGTATGTCTTACCACAGCTGATAAAAACAAATCCCAGGTACATTAAAAAATACTAATTATTGGGCAGCCTGGCTGGCTCAGCAGTTTAGCACCACCTTCAGCCCAGGGCATGATCCTGGAGACCTGGAATCAAGTCCCACATCGGGCTCCCTGCGAGCCTGCTTCTCCCTCCGCCTGTGTCTCTGTCTTTCTCTGTGCCTCTCATGAATAAATAAATAAAATCTATTTTAAAAAATACTAATTATCTTCCTCCTCCTTTCACATGTGAACCAACCCTGCAGCCCTGTACGGAAACCAGAAAGTCTGGATCTTCCCAAGGAGTAAACCTTTGGGGCTTCCAGAAATCACAAAATCATCACAAAGACCCCTTGACCTTTCCACCCATAGGCTACCAGGAATTGGGGCTGGAGATCTGTTGTGAAAAGGCCAATCTTGAGTTACAGTAAAATCACAAGACTGGAAGGAAACCTGCTGGCTATTAGAAGGGACTATTCTTCCCTTTACTTCCAGAACCCTGGCTTAGACTAACAAAAAATGTATCCTGCAGCTTTGGAGCATTGATTCCATAAAACTTTTTTTTTTTCCATAAAACTTTTCTCTACACACATTTAAAAAAATTCACAAAACTTTTATTTATTTTCTTTTAATATTTTATTTATTTATTCATGAAAGACAGAGAGAGAGAGGCAGAAACACAGGCAGAGAGAGAAGCAGGCTCCATGCAGGGAGCCCTACATGGGACTCGATTCTGGGTCTCCAGGGTCACGCCCTGGGCCGAAGGAGGCACTAAACCACTGAGCCACCCAGGCTACCCAAAACCTTTAAATATAGGCAGCAAAATAGTAGCCAGGCATTTAGACCAAGGGGAAAAGTGTATTATAAGCATTAGGTTTAGCAATTAGGAAGGCCACCGTGGGAACAGGTACAAGAGAGACACTCACCCCCATTTTGGAAGATAAAGGAAGGCAGTCTGGGGAAAATCATGTCTTTGCTGAAGCCTAAGTATGAATAGGAGTTGCTCTCCCTCAAAGTGGAGGGGAGCATGTGAGAAGTGTAAGTGGGAGTAGGGAGGACCAGCTAAGAGCGTGCTTGGTGGCAGGTGGCAGCACATGAGCAACAGCTGCAGAGACATTCAATGATCTTACATGCCAACCCTGCATCACAGACAGTTCAGTGTGAGAAACCCAGGTCTCCACCTTGCCACATCCTATCTTTCCACAACCATGTTTAAGACAGGAAAAAAAGGGGGCATTGGGTGGCTCAGTGGTTGAGCATCTGCCTTTGGCTCAGGTTGTGATCCCAGGGTCCCACAGAGAGCCTGCTTCTCCCTCTGCCTATGTCTATGCCTCTCTCTGTGTGTCTCTCGTGAATAAATAAAATCTAAAAAAAAGGACAAGGAAAAAAAAGACTTCTTCATCATCCTTTTGATCAGGGAGCATATTTATTCCTCCCTAGGAGACTTGAGTCCTGATTGGCAGAAATGGGTCACATGCCCATCCTTAAACCAATTAGCAGCAAATGGCAATGGGGTTGCCACCTAAGGCAAGGAACATTTGAGGCTCATTCCCAAGGTTAAGGAAGGGCCTGGTCTCCCTGACAGCCACCCAGACAAAAGTAGGGGAGTCAAGAGGGTAAAGGTGATGTGTGGACTGCTCGTCACATAGAGGACATGGTAAGAGATGAAGGTGACAGAGCATAGATACCTTGATGACTTGTTATGGAGTGTGGACTTTATTCGGAGGGCAAGAGAGGTTTGTCATAATTCAATTCAGATTATGTTTATTTGGGGCAGAGAATACAACATAAGCAAAGTTGTGTCCACTGCATCACACCAGAAGACACATGAAGTCAATGTGTGCCACTTTGTGATGTTGAGTTTGATCATTTGATTAGGGTGGTGTCCACCCCCACCAAAGAATATTCTATAAAATAATTGGTGCGGACTCTTTAAGACTGTCAATGTTGTGAAATGCAAAAATAAAAGGGGGGGGGTAAGGAGCTATTTCATATTAGACTACAGAAACATGATAGTTAAATGCGGCAAATGATCTTAGATTGGCTCTAGGATCAAGAAAAAGAAATTGAAAAAAAAAGTAAAAAAAAAAAAAGAAAAAAAGAAATTGAGGGGTGCCTGGCTGACTCAGTGAGTGGAGTGTGTGACTTGATCTCAGGACTGTGGGTTCGAGCCCCATGTTGGATGTAGAGATTACTTTAAAAAATTAAAAAAAAATCGTTAAAGAAAAAAAGAAATTTCTGGAAAGAATATTATTGGTGAGGGACGCTTGGGTGGCTCAGCAGTTGAGCATCTGCCTTTGGCTCAGGGTGTGAACCCAGGGTTCTGGGATCGAGTCCCATATCGGGCTTCCTGCATGGAGCCTGCTTCTCCCTCTGCCTATGTCTCTGCCTCTCTCATGAATAAATAAGTAAAATCTTTTTAAAAAAAGAATATTATTGGTGAAATTTGAATATGAACTTACAACAAACTTATGTATTACATAATTTTTATAATTAACTTATGCTAATTATTTTGATAGTAAATAATAATACTGAATTAATGTTAAATGTCCTCAATATGATTGTTATATTATGGTTATGTAAAAGAATGTCCTTGTTCTTCAAGATAAATACTAAAGTATTTAGGGCTGAAGAGTCACGATGTCTGTGACTTACAAATGGTTCAACAAATAGGGGCACCTGGATGGCTCAGTAGGTTAAGTGTCCAACTCTTGGCTCAGGTCATGATCTCAGGGTCTCAGAAGAGGCTCTGTGCTCATTGGAGAATCTGCTGGAGATTCTCTCTCTCCCCCTCTCCTTCCACCCCTCCCCCACTTGTCTCTCTCTCTCTCTCTCTCTCTCTCTCTCAAATAAATAAATCTTTAAAAAGGGAGGGAGGGAGGGAGGGAGGGAGAGGGTAAGGGGGGAACTGATGGATACTAGATGGAGGAACTTAGTGTCAGAACTACCAAAGGTCAGGAACAAAGTGAGACACACATCTGAGGGTCAGCAAGCTATGCACAGTCATTGGAGCTGAGAGCCCGTGTCTGATCACTTTGGGAGTGTGTGCAGAGGGAGGCAAAACTTGAGTTAATCAGCATTTGAAGTTCAGGCCCAGAGGCAGCAACCAAACAAGAAGAGTTATGCTCATAAGTAAACCAGCCATTTCATTCCATGCTCTTCAAAAATATTCACCAGACTTGCAATTTTCTACAACTTTAAATTTGTTCCTGGAGAGACAATCTTTGTGTTGGTCAGCTTCCCTCCAGATGTAGAATTAGTTAACTTTTCTCTAACAGTTTCATTTGGATCTGTGACAAAAGAAGCAGCCCACAAATATATCTGAAATATAAGCAGACAAAAGCAAAGATATGCTACATACTACAATTAGAACTATAGTCATCCTAGGTTAATCCATTTCTGAAAATAAGTCTAAGGTTCAAGAAGCCTATTAGATTATTTTAAATGAGAAATAAGAATGCATGCACTGCCTGCCCAAAAATTCTAACCAGTTTCTCTAAATTATCACTTAAACCCTCTTAAATTGGGAACGGGGGTGGTGTCAAAAGTACTCAAACCAAAATAAACCAAAAAAACCCTTTTAAACCTATAAAACAAAACTCTCCAAAATTTCCGCATAATATACACATTTTACACGTTTACATGTATCATACCTAATTATTTAACACTTAACAAACTCCACAGTGATTACATTTGCCAGCAGTATGCAATGATATACATTATATTAGATGAGAATTAAATATTCCCTTAACCTGCAACAAACATACCGCAAAGCAAATAAACAATGTGATAATGTGTTAAAGATATATAATTAATGCAACACAATTTAGCAAAATGAAGTAGACAAATAGAGCAATTTTTAAAAATAATTACTTACCAAATGATTCTGGTAATGGAGAATTAGGGTGATGGACAACTCTCCTACTCCTGATAACTAGAAAAGTGGAAAAAATATACAAAGTATCTACTCAAAGATAAGAGAGAGCAATATGATAGTAAATACCAGGTCAAAATCCAAGAGAAAAGAGAACATCAGAGAGTGAGCCTAGATTTTTGGACTCTGTGTGTGCGTCTCTAATGAATAAATAAATAAATGAATAAATGAATAAATAAGAGACACACACACACACACACAGATGCAGAGACATAGTCAGAAAGAGAAGCAGGCTCTATGCAGGAAGCCTGACGTGGGACTCAATCCCAAGGCTCCGGGATCACACGCTGAGCCAAAGGCAGATGTTCAACCACTGAGCCACCCAGGCGTCCCCAGAGTTGACATTCCTATTCAAGTCTGAAGGCCAGAGCAGCTGTACAACCAGAAAGAGCCAATGTTCCAGTTCAAAGGCTGTCAAGTGGGAGGAATTATCTCTTACTTGGGGGAGGTCAGCCTTTTGTTCTATTGAGTAGTAAATAGATGCCGCTATTGGATCATGCTCACTCACATTACAGAGGCAAGTTGCTTTATTCAGTCTACCAATCTGAAAGGCCAACCTCACCCAAAAACACCATCACAGAAAAACCCAGAATAATATTTGAGCAAATATCTGGACATCCCGTGGCTCAGTCAAGTTGACAAATAAAATTACCCATCACATCTGTGTTTTGGGATGGGACAGTAGGAGGGAGGATGAATTAGAAGATGAACATTCTTCTTAAGGATGGGAGCACAGCTTTGAGTCATCTGGAAAACCCAGAAAAATATCAAATCCTAAAAGTAGATTAGAGTGATCCCAGATTGCTGACATCCTCAGGCACTTGACAAATTTAAAATTAAAATCTTATTGGGGCAAAAATAAAATCATTTTAGGTGTCAAATTATTCTTACATAATTTTAAAATTAAAATATTAGATACAAAAAAATATTAGATACAACATAGATAACCAACCATATAAGAGGACAAGAATACAAAATGAGTCAAAATAAGAAGTTGGCAATAGAAACAGTCCCATAGGAACTTCAGAAAATGGCAAATGCATGATATTTACTATAGAATTAAAATGTATGCCAAGAATAGCATATAATTATGGAGAAGAAGAATAATGGAATTAAGGTAGTCTAAGACCTTTGCAATATCCAGGAAGAGAAAGTACTAATCATTAGTTTGCTCTGTAGGACAAAAACCCTGAACTGCAGCCTTTGTTACTCTCTATGGTATAAATGCTCCCATGGTGGCTGATTTCAAGCTACCAACAAGAGGTTGCTGAACATGAATTTAGGAAAAGAGAGGCACAAGCTGTTCTCCTGAACCCACTGTGGCCCACTCCAGCACACCTCTAAATTAGTTCTTGAAAATGGAATTTAAAAAAATACAATCAATCCAAAAGAAGTCAAGAAAGGAGAGAGGGAAAAAAAGAGAATAGTCAGGACAAAAATAAAGCATATACTAAGATGATAAAATCAAATTCAAATATATTAGTAATTCCTGTAAGTGTAAACAGATGGATATTTCAGTTAAAAGATGAATATATTATAATCATAAATTGCAACTGCATGTTGTTTATGAGCAACACATCTAAAAGCATAAAGTAATAGAAAAATTGGAAGTAAAAAGAAAAAGAAAGATATACTAGTAGGCAAACCCTAACTCCCAAAAAGCTGGTATAGCTATATTAATATCAGAGAAGTAAATATTAAAAGCAAAAGCACTATAAGAAAGGAATATTCCGGAGCACCTGGATGGCTCAATTGGTAGCCCACGGGACTCTTGATCTGAGGGTTGTGATTCAAGCCCCACAATGGGTGTATAGCTTATTTAAAAAAAAAAAAAAAAGTAGAGAGAATGCCATGGTGGGTCAGTCAGTTAAGCATCTGACTCTTCACTTAGGATCTGGTCATAATCTCAGGGTGGTGAGATTGAGCCTGCAGTCAGGCTCCCCACTCAGCGTGAAATCAGCTTCTCTCCCCATCCCTCTACCCCTCCTCCCACTCATGTGCATACATGCTTGCACTCTCAAATAAAGAAATATTTTTTAAAGGAATATTTCAGGGGGATCCCTGGGTGGCTCAGTGGTTTAGCACCTGCCTTTGGCCCAGGGCATGATCCTGGAGTCCCGGGATCAAGTCCCGCATCGGGGTCCCCGCATGGAGCCTACTTCTCCCTCTGCCCATCTCTGCGTCTCTTTCTCAGTCTGTGTCTCTCATTAATAAATAAATAAAATCTTTTTTTAAAAAAGGAATAGTTTATAATGGTACATCCAACTCATAAAATATAACAATTCTATAACATAGTAGCATCTACAATATAGCCTCAAAATATACAAAGAAAAAATAAGAGAGTAGAAATAGACAACTCCATGATCACTTGGGACACACAAGTGTCCCAACACACTAACACACCTTTCCTTGGGACACACAAGTGTCCCAACACACTAACACACCTTTCCTAGTAATCAAGATAAGCAAGCAAAAAAAAATTAGTAATTAAGTTAAAAAGTATGCCATTAAGGTAGAAATCCATAACAAAAATGTAACTTAAAACTCCCATGTTTAAAAATTAAAAAATGCCAGGGATCCCTGGGTGGCGCAGCGGTTTGGCACCTGCCTTTGGCCCAGGGCGCGATCCTGGAGACCCGGGATCGAATCCTACATCGGGCTCCCGGTGCATGGAGCCTGCTTCTCCCTCTGCCTATGTCTCTGCCTCTCTCTCTCTCTCTCTGTGACTATCATAAATAAATAAAAATTTTAAAAAATTAAAAAATAAAAATTAAAAAATGCCAGTTCTACACAAACTCTTGCAGAAAATTTAAGAGAAAGAATACTTCTGAACTCATTTTACAAAGGCTGAATTACTCAAATACAAAAACTAAAAAAAAAAAAAATTACAAGAAAAGTAAACTGCAAAACAAAATCCTTCATAAGCCAAGATTTTAAATTACTTCCTGTTTTTAATTTTTTAAAGTATTTTCTTTGACTTTGTTATTACTTTTGGTACTATGTCTTTGAGCAAGTTGCTTACAGCTTCTAAAGATTTTTATTTTATGTAATCTCCACTCGCCAATGTGGAGCTCAAACTTCCACCCCAGATTAAGAGTCGCATGCTCTACCAACTGAGCCAGCCAAGTAGCCCTTAAATTGCTACATTCTTGTTTTTTTTTTAAGTTTTATTTATTTAAGTAATCTCTGGAGTGGCTGGGTGGCTTGGCTCAGTTGGTTAAGAGTCTGCCTTCAGCTCAGGTCATGCTCCCAGAGTCCTGGGAGTAAGCCCCAGTCATGCTCCCTGCTCTGCAGGGAGTCTGCTTCTTCCTCTCCCTCTGCCCCTTCCTGCAGCTTGTGCTTGCTTTGTCGATCTCTCTCTCTCAAAATAAATAAATAAAATCTTTAAAAAATATATTTAATAACCTCTACTCCCAACATGGAGCTCAAACTCATGACCCCAAGAAGCAAAATGTATAAGAAGTGGCCATGGCCTCCAGATTTACAGTCCAGTGAACTACAGATTTTACTTACCAAATTAGGGGGAAAAAAATACCTGGTATTCATAAGTTCAATCATATTGAACTTATAAGAAAGACATCAATGATAGTACGGTATTTATATACCATCTGAGACTACCTTATGCCCCTAAACACCCCACAAACTAAGTGGTCCCATCCCTGTGCTATGGAAACGAACTGAGTAAACAGCCTAGAGAAAATCTGCACACATTTTTCAGTCCTCTGTATTGAATTTTACAAGATTCTTTCCAGAGGAAACTTTCCCTCCTTGGAACCATTTAGGACAATATCTAAAGGAGAGGGCAATTAGGACAATTATTTAAAGCATAAGCATTATTAAGCATTAACATAGAGTATGTACTTATGCTTTTGCCCTTTGGTTTGCTTATAGCTTTTATAGGCATTGATTCAATAAACATTTCTAACAATCTCTCTGGTGGATAGGTGGTAGGCATCAACCCATAGAAGATATAAGATGGAGGGAGAGGGTAATCTGGCTGGCTCAGTTGGTAGAGCATGTGACTCTTGATCTTGGGGTTTGTGAGTTTGAGCCCCACATTGGGTATAGAGATTACTTTAAATTTTTTTAAAAAGAAAAAACAACAAAATGGAGGCATGTAAGTGTTCATTGACAGTAGTGTTCACTGTTGTTCAGCTTGGGCTCAAGGGAGAACCAATCTTCTTACTCTCCAAACCACATTCCAGATACTAAATCAAGACCCTCCAGAGAAGATGGAAATCCTTAGGCAAACATAATCTTTCTGACCTATGATTGGGTACTTTCCTGACGTATCTATATGAGCCCCCCCCCCCCAACTGGTGGTAACCTCTCTGTTCTTTGAAATCCCAGATGGTTTATTTCATTCATTCATAGTGTCATTCAACAAATATTAAATAGGACCTTCCACCTTTGAAGCATTGTGTATTTCCTTGTATTTAAAATTATGTGTGAACTGGCCTTGTCCTAACTTCTGAGCTCTTTGAGGACAGAAAGATCTTACCCAATTCCTTTGTACATTTATGGAAATTCTTAACACAATACTTGGCACTCGGTGAGTACTCATTAAATACTTGATGACTTTCTGAAGTTTGACCAAATTCCAATTCAATCCTGTTCTTACTCCAACTGACTCCATAAAGCAAACAAAATCATTCCATGATAGTATCCAACCTTTTACTTCCTCCCATTTCCCACTTCTAAATACCGCCTTCCCTGATACTAATTCTCTAAAAGAGAATCCTCATTTGGGGTATCAGATCAGTGTCATCATGCATGTAAAAAAACAACCACTAAAAATAACTCACCCTCTTTGGAACTCCAATGTCTCTTATAACCAGAGCATGACTGGATCATAGGAAATGCTCTGGACCCTGCAGGTATCAGGAGGCCAGCCCTGGCACCGTCCTTGTATCAACACCTTCATCAAGGTTTACTGATTTGTATGTTATCCTCTTCTATCCAGATTATAAACTCCTTCAAAGAGAACCGTCTTTTGTAAGGAGGTGGGATCTAAATAAAAGTTGGTATTTTAGCTCTGGATACCAACTCTACATACTTCTGGATTGGTTCATGTAACTTGCAGACACACGAGGCATCCTTGCATCCATGTGTGCTGTCCTTCCTCTGCCAAAATGTCACTGGGAGGGAGGTAAAATAATTTAAAACAGGAGGGAGGTAAATTAATGTAAAACGATCTTTCTGCTCTCTCATTTGTCCTCCATCTCTCTAGGACCAAAGACTTTGTAGCCATGGGGCAAAATAAAACCAATTACTTCCAATGCATTAGTGCTCCTTGGACAGCTGGATTACCTGGCCCTAGTGAACAGAGTGTGGTTCTGAAATCAAGAATGGGACAACTTGGGGATCCCTGGGTGGCTCAGCGGTTTAGCGCGTGCCTTCCACCCAGGGCGTGATCCTGGAATCCTGGGATCGAGTCCCAGGTCAGGCTCCCTGCATGGAGCCTGCTTCTCCCTCTGCCTGTGTCTCTCTCTGTGTCTCAAATGAATGAATGAATATTATATATATTAAAAAAAAGAATGGGACAACTTCACTTCTGCGAACATCACCCTCTGGGCAAGCACTGGGATCAAACTCGTAAGCCACGAGAGGCACTCTGTTGGTGACCTGCAGTGGCCCCAACAACAGGAGTGCTGCTCCAGGATTTCCACGGGTTCAAGGACGCCAAGTCTAGCTTGGAAGTGAGGTTCAAGGCATTCTGCAGAAGCTGCATCCGTGCAGCAATCACTGTCTCCACGTGTTTGGAAGGGTTGGGGGTTGGGGCAATGATGAATTCCCTCCTCCATCCCGTGGCGCCATCTTGGGAGCAGGGAACAAGTGATTCCAACCCCAGAAAGGTCGAGAAGGTTCCTCGGGGAGGGCCTCAGAGGCTTCCCACACCGAGAGACTGGCTCTGAAGAGGGACCCTTCTCTCTGAAGGGAGAAAAACTCGTCATTCGTCGAGTCCCTGTGGCTCGAAAAGGCCTCAGTTCTCACTAATTCCTTTCCTGACAAAAGCACTTGTGAAAACGCCGACGCTCCACACGTGGTTCCACGAATCTGAGAAAACTTCCCGAGGAAAGAAAGAAGCCATCCAGGCGGCTCCGCCACCACCTTCGAACCCGCGCGGACGCAAGACCCTCCCCGGCCGCACCCGCGCCGGCCCCCGGGTCGCGCGCCCAAGCGGGGCGCGTGCGCAGATCGCCGCGCCGCCGCGCTGCGCAGGCGCCGTGGCCATTTCCGGGATCTGTCAGCCGCTCCCTCTGGGCCTCGGTCCTCCGCCCGCGCCCGCCGGAGCCTGTTCGCGTCGACTGACCAGAGTCCGCGAATTCTCCGCTCCGAGCCGGTCCGGACTGCCCCGATCCCAGGTAAGGGCCAACAGGGCGAGCTCCTGGCCCTGTCAGGCCTCCATTGGCCCGGCCTCGCCCCGGACTTGAACCCGCGGGGGCGGTGAGGCGGGGGCTTAGGCCGCGGGGCCCAGGGGCTGTGAGGGGCGGGCCGGGTCTCCGGGCCTGGCCTCCGGAGGTGGCGGGGGTCCCGGTTCTTTGTGGGGCCCTCCGAGCCCGTGGGGTTCCCGCACACACAAACCGCTTCCCTCGAGGTTTTCCAGCTCTGAGCCAGGATTAGCGGCTCCTCCACCTGCGCTTCCATAGCCCTGTTCACTTTTCTATGATGGGCTTTTATCGCAATCTGTAAAATTGTCGTAAATGAGATGACCTCCCCCTGGTCGAGCGTCACGACGGACAGTTCCTTCCTTCCTTTAGCAGCTAGGTTGGGTCCTGCGCACGGTGGGCGACCCTGGAATGTCCCAGGGCAGCCCTCAGTCTTTCAGCTCTTGGGGTGGGAGGGCCTCCTCGAGTTCCTTAAGCTTACCCCTCTCGAGAATTGCCTTCTTTTTTTTCTTCTTCTTCTTTTAAAGATTTTATTTATTCATGAGAGACAGAGATGAGAGCTGCCCTCTCTTGAGTATTGCACAAACCCGCCCCTACTCGCTCCGTGGAGCCTTTTATGTAGCCCCTTCCACGTTCCAGCCTCTCCGGTAGGAAAACGGCCCAAATTCCAGTCCCGGCACCGCTACTTCGTTGAGGAGACCCTGGGAAGATGCTTCTCTGAGTCTCTGTTTCCTTGTCTGCAGTAGGAAGGTTCTTAGGGCCTTTTTTTTTTTTTTTTTTTTTTTTTAGGATCAAGTGCATTTATTTGCATTAATTGCCTAGAATAGTACCTGGCCCAGAGTAGGTGCTCGATCAATATTAGCTATTCCATCTGTTCTGGGCATTCTGTGCTTATCTCTCTTTCCTTCCTTTCTTACTCCCCACCTCCGCCCCAGACTTGAGGACCAGGGAAGTGTCAGATGTATTTATGCTTCTGGCCCTATCCCTGCGCTTAACTACGCTGCTGGGAACATGGTAGGCACTTAATAAATTGTAGCTTAGAATCTTTGATGAGAAAGCCATCTGTTCTCATACTGCAGCTCTGGAGCTTGAAGGAAGATGCTAACCTACTTTTACCTGCTTCGACTCATTGCCTAAATTACCTACGTTAGCCTCGTTCTGCCCTTTTCTTTTTTAAATCAATTTTATCTCACCTTTTGGTACCAGGTAGGTCCTGGGTTTTTTCAGGTACCTAAGGAAAAAAGGAGAGTATCAGTCTGGAGGATGTTTTTGCCCTGTTAGGGAGTGGGTGTAACTGGCTGGTTCCTACCACAGAGTATTCAGAAGCCTTGCAAGGTTAATTCTTCTACCTATCATAGTTAAAGGAGGGGATTATCTTGGAAAAAACACTTGCTTGGAGGAAGAGTGGCATATTTTGATCTAGTTAACTAATCATATGCTGAAACAAATTCTGCATAAGGAAGTTTAAAATGATTTGCTGGTGGTGCTGGTGCCTGACATGGAAACCAAGTCTCTGGACATCGTGGAGGGTGTGGTGACCTTGTTGGAGTAGAGTACCTGGTATTGCTGGGTTGGGTAATGAGAGCAATTAGAAACTGGATGAATCACAGTGTTGGAAACTGACTCTAAACAGGGAACTGAAGTCTTCACTGTACAAATACTTTCAGGCTTCAGGGCCAATATTTCAAAATATATGTAGACATTTCCAAGTTCAGAGGATAATAACTGGTGTGTACTTTTAGAGATGGCTCAAAAGCCTTGGGTCAAAGGAAGAAAGGGAACTAACTTAGCATCTCTTTTGGGCTAGGCTTCGTACTACATGTTTTCACATGTTATCTCACGTAACGTACCTACAGCCTTAGAATGTCAGTAACTTGTCCATTTACATCTCTTTTAAAAATGAGATTTAAATGTTAAGTGATCGGCCCAGGATGTCATAGCTAGCATGTGACTAAGCTTTAATTGAAACCCAGGTTGCCTTCACTCCAGAGTCCATAGCAACCAAACATCAGAATGGCTATACTCAAAGTGATAAATAGTTGAGTTGTAGAGAGAGTGCCTGTAATCATACTATAAATCATTTTTTTCTCTCATTGCTATACAATAAAAGGTTATCAATAGAAGCTTATAAAGTTTCATGTCACCACCTTTTCTGTCCCTTTTTCTCCTATCTATTCCAATTAAGACAGAGCTTTTCAGGTTTCACTTAAATATTAATCACAGTTTAGAATTAGAATTATCTGGCAGCCCGGGTGGCTCAGCAGTTTAGCGCTACCTTCAGTCCAGGGCGTGATCCTGGGGACCCAAAAATTGAGTCCCACATCCAGCTCCCCGCATGGAGCCTCCTTCTCCTTCTGCCTGTGTCTCTGCCTCTCTCTCTCTCTGTCTCTCATGAATAAAAAAATAAAATCTTTAAAAAAAAAAATAGAATTATCATCCTATGGCAGAAGGTCTGTTTTTCTTGGTACAGAATTCAAGCTATTACCCTCCTGCACTCACTGAGTTGATAAATACAGACTGTTTGCTGGGTGCCTTATACATTTGAGAAACATGAGTGCTGTCTTACCCTACAGACTTAAAATACCGACATGATTATAAATGAGATACAGGCCTAAGTATATGTTCAAATATGGGACTTGAATGATAAAACAAATTTAGAAGTGCAATTTTATTTATTTTTTTATATTTTTTAAATATTTTACTTATTCATGGGGGGCGGGCAGAGACATAGGCAGAGGGCGAAGCAGGCCCCCTGCAGGAGCCAGATGAGGGACTCATTCTGGGACCCCAGGATCACGCCCTGAGTCAAAGGCAGATGCTCAACCTCTGAGCCACCCAGGTGTCCCTAGAAATGCAATTTTAGAAGTAATTATGTCGTTATGTAAATGTTTACTTCTTTTGAAAGCTTTGCTACCTTGCTTGAAAAATTGAGTTGTGGGACACCTGGGTGACTCAGCAGGTGTGTCTGCTTTCTGGCTCAGGGCGTGATTCTGGAAGTCCCAGATCGAGTCCCACATAGGGCTCCCGGCATGGAGTCTGCTTCTCCCTCTGCCTATGTCTCTCCTCTCTGTGTGTGTCTTTCATGAATAAATAAATAAAATCTTAAAAAAAAAAAAAAAAAAAAAAACCCTGAGTTGAGGGGTGCCTGGCTGGCTTAGTCAGTGGAGCATGTAACTCTTGATCTCAGGGTTGTAAGTTTAAGCCCCACTTTGGGTATAGAGATTATTTAAAAATAAAGTCCTTTAAAAAATTGAAGAATGAGAAAGTCTTTGCATCTGTTCTTTTTAACTATACATGAAATATGTGTTTTTATTGCATGTAGATAGTCACATTGAATTATTATTTGTAGGCTTGTTTTAATTAACAAATGAGCCTATAAAAGATGGCATTTGAACTAAATTGCTTTTAATTAAGGAGATACTTATGACACAGTATGTTATTTTGAGTAACTGAGTAAAACCTGTTGTGATGGGTAAGCATCTGATATCAGATATAAAAAGAGAATCATGCAGTGAGCATCTGGAAGTTTATGTTTTAAAAAAACATGTTAAGCAGCCTCATTTGAATTTATTTAAAACATTTTTTAAAAATTTCCAGTTAGATGCTTTTTCTTTACTTGTGAGTTGCAGTTTGCTTTCTGGAACATATAAGTAAAAAACCAGTGACCTAAATATCTCCACTTTAGAACAGAATATGAAACATGGACATTTCTCTGCCAGTTCAAGATACCATGTTTTATTTAAGGGTGCACTTAATCTCTTTTTGACCTTTGGATTCCTTTACAACAATTAACAGAGACATTTCTTCTGCTTTCCACTGAGATTGATTTTTGCTTTATCTGCTGAACTTTGATCACTTCATAACCTTCTGGTGTCCTTTCCATTTGTTTCCTATTTACATGAGAATTCCTATCGTACAATTCAGTCTCCACCCTGGGTTAAACACTTGTGCTGAAGTGGATTGAAATTTCAGTGTTGTATGAGTGCCTTTTAGAAATAATAAAGGGATGGGGGATCTTGCTGCTTTAAAAAAAAATTCTCATTTCAGGTAATGGTTGCTTCTTTGGTGGCTTTGGTTTGGGTGTCTATGAAATAGAAAAATTTTTTAAAGATTTTATTTATTTATTCATGAGAGACACAGAGAGAGAGAGGCAGAGACGTGAGCAGAGGGAGAAGCAGTCTCCCTGTCAGGAGCCCAATGTGGGTCTCCATCCCAGGACCCCGGGATCATGACCTGAGCCAAAGGCAGATCTGAGCCACCCAGGCACCCCGAAATAGAGAATTTTATTTGATTTTTAATTTAATGATGTGTCACAGATTCCTGCTTTTCATTTTCATTCAAAAGTTTAAAGAGCAATGTAAATAAACACCTGTAAAATGTATCCTCTGTGTAGATTTATGTTAACATTTTGCCAGGTTTGCTGTTTGTATATCTACTTGTCGTCCTGAACTACTGAAAATAAATTACAGAAAACCACCCCTAAACATTTCACTCTTAAACACTTTATCATCTTTATCTCCTAAGAGTTAGAACATGCTCCTATGTAACAGCAAACAGGTGTAGTTAAGACATTTAAAATAATTCCAATTGTTATGTAGTATGTAGTACAAATTGATATTTTCCTTATTGTACAAAATGTGTCTTTTATGACTTTTTTAAAAGATTTTCTTTATTCGTGAGAGACATGGAGAGAGAGGCAGAGAGACACAGGCAGAGGGAGAAGCAGGCTCCATGCAGGGAGCCCGATGTGGGACTCAATCCCAGGACTCCAGGACCATGGCCTGGGCCGAAGGCAGGCGCCAAACCCCTGAGCCACCCAGGGATCCCTTTTTATGACTATTTTAAAAATATAGATCACAGGACACCTGGGTGGCTCAGCGGTTGAGTGCCTGCCTTTGGCTCAGGGCGTGATCCTGGAATCCAGTCCCACATTGGGCTTCCTGCATGGAGCTTGATTCTCCCTCTACCTGTGTCTCTGCCTCTCTCTCTGTCTCTCATGAATAAATAAATAAAATCTTTAAAAATAAATAAATAATTTTTTTAAGAGAAAACGAAAACATATTTTCATTACCTATAACATTTGTGCTGCATAACTAATCCCTTGAGATCCCTGTCTGGGGATGAGTCCCACATCAGGCTACCCACAGGGAGCCTGCTTCTCTCTCTGCCTCTGTCTCTGTGTCTCTCATAAACAAATAAAATCTTAAAAAATTCTCTCTTCTTTATTTCCTTTAAACAGAGAAGTAGAAAGAGAAAGAAAGAAAGAAAGAAGAAAGAAAGAAAGAAAGAAAGAAAGAAAGAAAGAAAGAAAGAAAGAAAGAAAACAAGGAAGTAGGTCTAGATTTTTATTAGATTTATTTATTTATTTATTTATTTATTTATTTTATTTATTTATTTTAAAGATTTTATTTATTCATGATAGACACAGAGAGAGAGGGGCAGAGAGACCAGCAGAGGGAGAAGCAGGCTCCACGCAGGAAGCCCGAAGCAGGACTCGATCCCAGGACTCCAGGATCACGCCCTGGGCCAAAGGCAGGCACTGAACCACTGAGCCACCCAGGGATCCCCTAGATTTTTATTGGATTTAGAGCAAATATGTTTGGCAGAAATATTTGACAGATGGGTTGCCATATTATTAGGTTTCTCCAGGATAGTCTTGTGATCTGTTATAACAACATAACTAATAGTGTCTCTTTTTGCTTTCTTAAACATATTCTGGTCTGGTTGATAAATTAGTGGTCACTATTTCTAAATGATCATGTGCACTTCATGTTTCCTCCCATCAGGAAGCCCATCAGATTTGATTATTCTGCTTTTTTTTTTTTTTTTAAGATTTTATTTATTCATTCATGAGAGACCCACAGAGAGAGAGAGAGAGAGAGAGAGAGAAGCAGAGACACAGGGAGAGGGAGAAGCAGGCTCCATGCAGGGAGCCGGACATGGGAGTCTATCCCGGTTCTCCAGGCTCAGGCCCCAGGCTGAAGGCAGCGCTAAACCGCTGAGCCACCTGGGCTGCCTACTGCTCTTTTTTTTTTTTTAATTTATTTTTATTTATTTATAATAGAGAGAGAGAGAGGCAGAGACACAGGCAGAGGAGAGGGAGAAGTAGGCTCCATGCCAGGAGCCCGATGCGGGACTCGATCCCTGGACTCCAGGATCGCGCCCTGGGCCAAAGGCAGGCGCCAAACCACTGAGCCACCCAGGGATCCCCAGCCCACTACTCTTTTTGATGATAAATGTGATTCTTTGGTTAAGATGGTGACTGCCAGAGTTTTTTGTTGTGAAGCCTCATTTTTCTCTTTTAAATTAGTAATCTGTGAGATGATAATTTGAGACTGTGAATATCCTGTATCCCAACAATCTTTAACTTATAGTTTTTGAGTCCCTTGATGGCCCTTGGCAGAATAAAGTATACATTGGTAATTACAGTGCTTGTGGTATTTAAGTGATTAAGTTTTGACATTGAGATTGATTTTTTTCATCGAACAGTAATGTTTATTTGTCTCCAGACAACCGAAATTGTTTTGCCTCCCATTTTAAATGCTTTTTTCTGTTGCTTATTACAGCTTTTTATCCTTTGAAAACACTAAGAATAATGTCCCTGCATCAGTTTTTACTAGAGCCAATCACCTGTCATGCCTGGAACAGGGATCGTACCCGTAAGTATGCTATTAACTTTACTTCCTTATTTTGGTGCCCTTGATATTTTTAGATGTAGGCACTTTTTTAGGGATCACATATTTGTTTCACATGTGAAAAGAGCACAGACATGAATTCGGAAGGAAACTAGGTCAGTTGTTTGGTTTATAGATAAGAGAAACCAAGGCCTAGAGTTTCCAGTAGAAGGAAGTAGTGGTTGATGTCAGAGCCATCGCTAGATCTAAGCCTTCTGGCTCCATGTCCATATCTTTTTCCCCAGTACCAGTTGGAAAATGGTTTATGTCAGAGGGATCTTTCATTGCCTTAAGAACCTAGTGTCTGGAATGGTTGTATGATGTCACAGTCATCCCAGCATTTAGTCAGACTACTAGGACCTAGGAATAAACTATTACAGAGGTATATACTTATTCCTGATGTACTAAGAGCAGTCTTGGCTAATATTTACTGTATTATTTGTAATAAGCTTGAGTTTCTTGTTTTCTTGCTCCAACCAACTACAGTGGGATGCCTGGGTGGCTTAGCGGTTGGGCGCCTGCCTTCGGCCCAGGGTGTGATCCTGGAGTCCCGGGATTGAGTCCCACATCAGGCTTCCTGGATGGAGCCTGCTTCTCCCGCTGCCTTTCTGTGTCTCTGCCTGCCTTTCTCTCTCTCTCCCTCTGTGTGTGTGTCTCTCTCAAATAAATAAATAAATAAATAAATAAATAAATAAATAAATAAATAAAATCTTTAAAAGAGAGAGAAGACTCTCAGAAATAGGCACAGTACAACAAGCAAAGTGATAGTATGTATGCAGGAGGCCAAAAAAAACCCTTAAAAACAGAAGTGTAGTATGCCCATAAGTTATTTAAAAAATTATTTTTATTTATTTTTTTATTTATGATAGTCACACAGAGAGAGAGAGAGAGAGGCAGAGACATAGGCAGAGGGAGAAGCAGGCTCCATGCACCGGGAACCCGACGTGGGATTCGATCCCGGGTCTCCAGGATCACACCCTGGGCCAAAGGCAGGCGCTAAACCGCTGCGCCACCCAGGGATCCCGTTATTTTTATTTTTATTTTTTTTTTTAATTTTTATTTATTTATGATAGTCACAGAGAGAGAGAGAGAGAGAGGCAGAGACATAGGCAGAGGGAGAAGCAGGCTCCATGCACCGGGAGCCCGACGTGGGATTCGATCCCGGGTCTCCAGGATCGCGCCCTGGGCCAAAGGCAGGCGCCAAACCGCTGCGCCACCCAGGGATCCCTATTTTTTTAAATTAATTATATTCACTTCTTTAAAATAAAGCTTTATTGAGATATAATTTGCATAACATAAAATTCACCCTTTTAAAAGATGTGTGAGCAGTTTTTAGTATATTCACAGTTATGAAATAATACTACTATCTAGTTTCAGAGTATTTTCTGTCACTCCAAAAAGACTGGGACGCCTGGGTGGCTCAGCAGTTTGGCGCCTGCCTTCGGCCCAGGGCGTGATCCTGGAGACCCAGGATCGAGTCCCACGTTGGGCTCCCTGCATGGAGCCTGCTTCTCTCTCTGCCTCTCTCTATCTCTCATTAATAAATAAAGTCTTAAAAAAAAAAAAAAAGACTGACATTAGCAGTTATTACCCATTAGAAGTTTTGCTCAAAACTTCCAGTCTTGGGGATCCCTGGGTGGCTCAGCAGTTTAGCGTCTGCCTTCGTCACAGGGCGTGATCCTGGAGGCCTGAGATCGAGTCCCACATCAGGCTCCCTGCATGGAGCCTGCTTCTCCCTCTGCCTGTGTCTCTGCCTCTCTCTCCCTCTCTCTGTGTATCTCATGAATGGATAAATAAAATCTTAAACAAAACAAAACAAAACAAAAAAAACATCCAGTCTTGGGTGCCTGGGTGGCTCAGTGGTTGTGTGGCTACCTTTGCCTTGGGTCACAACCCGGGGTTCTGGGATTGAGTCCCTCATCCAGCTGTCTGCGGGGAACCTACCTTTCCCTCTGCCTATGTCTCTGCTCCCCCCACCCCGCCCCATGTCTCTCATGAATTAATAAATCAAATCTTAAAAAAAAAAAAAAAAAAAAACTTCAGGTCTTCAGCAACTACTCACTCTGGTCTGCATGGATTTGCATATTCTGGACATTTGTACAAGTGGAATCATACAATATGTGGCTTTTTGCATCTAGCTTCTTTCACTGACTATAATGTTTCAAGGTTTATCCATGTTGTTCCATGTACAAGTACTTTATTACCTTTTATAGTTGAATAATACTGTACAGACATACCTTTTTTTTTTTTTTTTTTTTTTGAGATTTATCTATTTTAGAGAGACAGTGTATGCACAAATCCAAGTTAGGGGAATGGCGGGGGGCGGGGAGGAGAATCTTCAAGCAGACTCCCTGCTGAGTGCAGTCCAACTTGTGAGATAGAGCCCCAACCTGAGATCATGACCTGATCCGAATTCAAGAGCCAGATGCCTAACCGAGCCACCCAGGCACCCCCTAGACATACCATATTTTCATCAGTTTATTCATTAGTTGGATGGACATGGAGCTGTTACCACTTTTTGGCTATTATGAATAATGCTGCTGTGAACATCACATACCAGTTTTTATGTGGACACGTTTTCATTTCCCTTGAGTTTATACCTAGGAGTTGAATTTCTGGGTCATATGGTAACTATGTTTAACATTTTGTGGAGCGGCCAGGCTGTTTTATATAAGATGTGAAGTAGGGGGCCCATTCATCCTTTTGAATGTGACTCTCCAGTTGTCCCAACACCATTTGTTAAAGGCTACTTTCTCCTCACTGAACTGTCTTGGTACCCTTGTCAATAATAAATTGAGTGTAAATGTGAAGGTTTATTGAACTCTCAATTCTGTTCCATTGATCTTATGTCTATCCAAATGTCAGGACCACATTGTCTTGGTTACTGTAGCTTTGTAGTAAGTTTGTAATTGCAAAGTATGAGTTCCAACTTTGTGTTTCTCAAGATTCTTCTGGCTCTTCTAGGCCCCTTGCATTTTCATATGAATTTAAGGGTCAGCTTATTCATTTCTGCAAAAAAGCAAATTGAGAATTTGATAGAGATTGCTTTCAATCTACCATGTAGATTGAAACTTAACAAGATGGTAAATCTAAAGCTTCTGTTTTGTGATCATCTCACAGAGCTTCATAGCTGAGTTTCCTATGTCTTCTGTCTCTACGTTCCCATGGAAAAATGGGTTTTTGGAGTATTTCCAATTATTTTTAGTACAAAGTTCATATTGTTCTCAAACTACTTGATAAACTTAATATTTTAAGTTAGATTTTGTTATAATTTAAAATTTGTAGCATTTTTGAGGTTTAGATTTATTTCTTTTTTTTTTAATTTTTTTATTTATTTATGATAGTCACACAGAGAGAGAGAGAGAGAGAGAGAGGCAGAGACACAGGCAGAGGGAGAAGCAGGCTCCATGCACCGGGAGCCCGACGTGGGACTCGATCCCGGGTCTCCAGGATCGCGCCCTGGGCCAAAGGCAGGCGCCACACCGCTGCACCACCCAGGGATCCCCAAGGTTTAGATTTGGATTTGACTTTTGAAATCCCTGTGAGCATCTTAGAAATTTAGAGAAATGTGTATAACTGATTTTGAGAAAGTACTTAAAGACTTAGGATTTTAGAGCTAGATACTTATCTGGTTCCACAGTTTCAATTGTAAAACAGATGTTAACTTTCCTAAGGAGGGAAAGGAAAGGTAATAGAGTAGAAGGTGGGAGCTAGTAAATGATTGCTCTAAAGTGTGAATCGGGATTCCTGGATGGCTCAGCGGTTTGGCGCCTGCCTTTGGCCCAGGGCGCGATCCTGGAGTCCTGGGATCGAGTTCCATGTCGGGCTCCCAGCATGGAGCTGCTTCTCCCTCTCCTCTGCCTGTGTGTCTGCCTCTCTCTCTCTCTGTCTATCATGAATAAATAAATAAAACCTTTAAAAAAGTCTGGATCATAGATCCTAATTTTAATTTTAAGAAATCAGTGTTTTGGGGATGCCTGGGTGGCTCAACAGGTTAGCACCTGCCTTCAGCCCAGGGCATAGTCCTGGGGTCCCAGGATCAAGTCCCACATTGGGCTCCTTGTATGGAGCCTGCTTCCCCCTCTGCCTGTGTCTCTGCCTCTCTTTCTGGATCTCTCATGAATAAATAAATAAAATATTAAAAAAAAAACCTTTTTCTTTTTGTTTTGTTTTAATACTTTATTCATTTGATAGAGATAGAAAGAAAAGCAGAGAGGGGAAAAGAGAAGCAGACTCCCCGATGAGCAAGGAGCGTGATATAGGGCTCACTCCTAGGACCCTGGGATCATGATCTGAGCCATCCAGGCACCCTTTTGTGTTTGTTTGTTTGTTTTAATGAGTGAACTATAAAGGAGGAAAAATCAATATAAATTCAAATGAAATCTATCATATATATGTATATTCTTAATATTTCAAATCGATCCAAGAGATTTCTCTTAAAAAACAATTTTAGGGGTACCTGGGTGGATCAGTGGTTGAGCGTCTCTGCCTTTGGTTCAGTCATGATTCTGAGGGTCCTAGGATGGAGTTCCTCATTGGGCTACCCGCAGGGAGCCTCCTTCTCTCTCTACCTATGTCTCCGCCTCTCTCTGTGTCTCTCATGAATAAATAAATTAAATCTTAAAAAAAATTTTTTTTTAATTTTGCAATTCATACTGGCTTTATTGTAAAGGAAAGCTTTGATGTATTATATGAGCAGAATTAAGGTGTTTTTTGATAAATTAATGGTTCCAACCTGGGTCCATGTAGCAGTAATGAAAACATAGGAGCTATTGTCAGTGTTTCAGAAATTGTAATAGAAAGTAAATATTTATTGCTAATAATGTTGGACAGGTGAACTAAAATAAAATGTCAAATATATTTACTGTGGGCTAAAAATTATATCAGCAAAGTATGATAACATTGTTTAATTCTTACTAGTTAGAATCTTAATTGTATATATCTTTAATAAAATGAATTTTTATTTTTTTATTTTTTTATTTTTAAGATTTTATTTGTTTATTCATGAGAGACACAGAGTGAGAGAGAGAGGCAGAGACAGAGGGAGAAGCAGGCTCCCCACAAGGAGGCTGATGTGGGACTCGATCCTGGATCCCAGAATCAGGACCTGAGCTGAAGGCAGACACTCAACCACTGAGCCATCCAGGCATCCCAATAAAATGAATTTTTAAATTCAAGTTTTCTGCAAAACATTTTAAAATATGGTTTCCAAGTAGAGGTAAAAATCATAAAAGGAATTTTTCGGGCAGCCCGGGTGGCTCAGTGGTTTAGCACCGCCTTCAGTCCAGGGTGTGATCCTGGAGACCCGGAATCGAGTCCCGCCTCGGGTTCCCTGCATGGAGCCTGCTTCTCCCTCTGCCTGTGTCTGTGCCTCTCTCTCTCTCTCTCTCTCTCTGACTCTCATGAATAAATAAATAAAATATTTTTTTAAAAAAAGAAGGAAAAAAAAGAATTTTTCGGGGTGAATATTAGGAACTTTTTTTAAAGATTTTATTTATTTATTCATGAGAGACAGAGAGAGAGAGAGAGAGAGAGGCAAAGGGAGAAGCAGACTCCCCACAGGGGAGCCTGATGCGGGACTTGATCCCTGGACCCCGGGATCACATCCTGAGCTGAAGGCAGATGCTCAGCCACTGAGCCACCCAGATGTCCTGGGAACCATTTTTTTTTTTTTTTTTTCTGGGAACCATTTTTTAAAAACATTTCTTAGTCCTTCCCTTGAACCTAGTTTTAAAATGCTGACCTTTGGGATACCTGGCTGGCTCATTTGGTGGAGCATGCAACTCTTGATCTTGGGGTCGTGAGTTTGAGCCCCATATTGAGTATAGAGATGACTTAAATAAAGAAAAATCTTAAAAAAAAAAAAAACAAAAAAAACTATAACATAGCTCTTTCTTGGTAACAGTTTCAACTTGAGGTGTTAACTGTTGACTTTTTCTCTCCAGAGATTGCTCTTAGCCCCAATAATCATGAAGTCCACATCTATAAGAAGAACGGGAGCCAGTGGGTAAAAGCTCATGAACTCAAGGAGCACAACGGACACATCACAGGTAAAGAAAGACAACCGTGAGCTTAGTGTGATACTTGCAAATCAAGCACTCTTCCATTCAGTAAAGAGCCTGTTAAAGTAAGTCTGCCACAATATTTAAAGTTGTGCAGCATTTACTGAGTTTTATTTAGAAAACTTGAGAAAATATCATCATAGTGATCTCAGTTTTTAAGTGCTTCTTTTAGCCCAGCTGGTCCCCTGCACTCCACTAGTATATGGAAAACACTTATCCTACTCTAAGGAGTGAAGAGCTTAGATGAGGTGATGAGATGAGAAAGTGAAAACTAGACCTCTAGGGCATCAGCTGTGTGAAAACGTAAGCCACATTGTGTTCTCAAGTGCTGAGGGGATGCAGTGTCTTCCAGAAGCTTTCTGTATGTTGTTTGTGGGGCAAGGAAGACATTCCAAAATATTGAAAAGGACGAAGAGTAATGTAACAAGCACTCACATTACCACCACCTGGAATTAACAACTGCCAAGAAACAGAGCTTTAATAATATAAATAGGAGTATTATTCAAGATTATGGTACAGTCCCTCCCACCACCAGTCCTGTTCCTGTCCCCCTGAAGCAGTCTGTAATTTGCTATGACATTGTCACAGTTCATTTTTAATACTTTTACATACACATATACATATTCATATGTAATCTTTAGTACTTTTGGCTGGTGTGTTAAAGTGCTACATAAATGGCATCATGTGCATCTCCAGCTTGCTTTTGCGTTTCATGTTGTTCCTGAGCTCTATGTGGATCAAGTTTATTCCTTTTAACCACTGTTTATTTACTCTCTTTTCTCCACTGAAGGACAGTTAGGCTGTTTGCAGTTTTTCCTTATTATAGTGAAGTGCTAAATTGAGCATCCTTGCGCAGATCTCTTTGTGCATGCGTGAATGTTTGCATATGGCAAATTTGTTGTACCACCGGGGTGTGCACATCCTCAACTTTACTAGGCATGGTCATATTGCCTGCATCCTGGCCCCCCTGTATGGGAGTGCTTATTTTTCCCCATCCCACACATACTTTATATGATTAGATGGTCTGATGAGTGAAAGGTTGTGTCTCTAGAAGTTGCATTTTCCTGATTAATAGAAAAGTTGAGCATATTTTTTGATGTTTATTAGCCAACTGTGTTTCTTTCTCGGACTTTACTGTTCATTACTCCTGACCATTTTTCCATTGAGGTTTTTTTTTTTTTTTTCTTGTTGATTCATAGAGGAAAGGATCTTAAAGCATTAACTCTAAGGCAGATTCCCAAGTTGTACATTAGCTTTCATCTTTGACAAAAACTATCGATGACTAGAAGGATAAAGATGGCGACCAGAGCAGTGCCGAGTTTCATTAAGCAGGTGTTAAATAAGGGAGGTTGGAAAAGTAAGAGATAAAAACAATTTCTGTAATGGTTTGCAGAATTCAGTGAACCAAATCCTGATACTAAATTTTAAGAGAATGAATTGCTTTTTTGTGAAGTGATACTGGGCTATTTTTAAACGGACATATCCACTTACTGTTCTGTTCAGAAAGAATTCTTGTTCCTTGATCCTTACCATTATTATTTTTTCTTTATCCATTTTCTGGCAGAGTTGATTTAGCCTCTTGCTTTGAATAGTTCGGTCAAGCATGTCACAACTTATTCATAACTTTTCAATTACAAATTTCTCACTGCAGTCTTGGATTTTCCCTCTTTGCAGTGACGTTTGCTCTCAAGTGGGTGGCAAAGCAACTGATAATGATTTTTTTTTTTTTTTTTTAGTTGTGACCCTGGAATTTTACCTCTAAACCGCCAACATACTAATGAGCTTAAAGATATCCTTCCGCCAGCCGGGGAAAAACAGCATGTTTTGGCCTGCATCCTTTCCATTTTATTCTCCTGCAGAAACTCATGACCATCCCTTCTTGTTTTAACCAGTGATTTGAATGTGATGTTAGTGAGCATCAGGAGCTAACTGACTATATTACTGAGCCAGCATTAAAGACATAATTTATAATTTCTATTTTTGTTACTATTGCTTTCCCGTGACCTTATTTCTATTAGGTTTGGCCTGTTTTCTTTACATTCGCTTGCCAGTGGCCTTATGGCCTAAAAATAAGAACATTCATATATTTTTAAAATGTATTTATTCATTGAGACACAGAGAGAGAGAGAGGCAGAGACACAGGCAGAGGGAGAAGCAGGCACCATGCAGGGAGCCCGATGTGGGACTTGATCCAGGGTCTCCAGGATCATGCCCTAGGCTGCAGGCGGTGCTAAACCGCTGGGCCACCAGGGCTGCCCAACATTCATATTTTAAATTGGAATTTTAGTGTTAGGAAGTACTGTGGGGGTTTTTTTTGTTTTGTTTTTTTAAGATTTTATTTATTTATTCGTGAGAGACACACAGAGAAGGAGAAGCAGGCCCCATGCAGGGAGCCCGACGTGGGCCTCCAGGATCACGCCCTGCCGAAGGCAGGTGTTAAACCGCTGAGCCACCCAGGGATCCCCATTAGGAAGTACTTTTAAGGGCAACCCGGGTGGCTCAGCGGTTTAGCACTGCCTTAAGCCCAGGGTGTGACCCTGGAGACCCGGGATCGAGTCCCACGTCCGGCTCCCTGCATGGGGCCTGCTGCTCTCTCTGCCTGTGTCTCTGCCTCTCTCTCTCTCTCTCTCTCTCTTGCGCTCTCTCGCTCTCATGAATAAATAAATAAATAAAATCTTTAAAAAAAAAAAAAAAAGGAAGTACTTTAAAGTGAGAAAGGGCTAAAGTAAAGGCCAAAGAAATAGCCAAAAAAAATGAAATACTTAGTCATGTTCTTTTTTCTCCTCGGCTTCTCTTTTGAAATTCTTTGAACTTGGGCCTGTTTTCATCCAAATGCTCAAATGACATTTTTTTTAGATCTGAAAAAACTGTTGTTGGAAAAATCTAAATATAACTGTGGCAAGAGACCAAGGATCAAACATATTTTCTCAGAAAGATAGTAACTACAGGGGAAAAAAAATCTTCTGAAGATTTCTAGAAGAAAAGACTAGTCGGTACTACAGAGAAAAAGAGTATGGTTAACATCAAAGATATCAGAGCCCTGGTGTTTGTTTCTTTGAGTTTCTTTTTTTTGTGTGTTAAAAGTGATCACTCTTCAAAAAACATCTTACTATGGACATTTTAAACAGATAATATTAAAAAGGCAGAATAATGTAGTATACCCACCATCACCCAGATTCAGCAGTTACCACCTCACAGCCAACCTTGTACAGTTTTTTTTTCTCCTCCTTGTACAGTTTGGAAGCACATCCCAGACACTGTATCATTTCATATTTCAATTTGTGTCTTCAAAAGAGAAGGACTCTTCTTTAAAGATAAGAACTCTTCTTTTCAATAATAACAAATACAATAGTTTGGGTTTTGTTTTGTTTTGTTTGTTTTTAAGATTTCACTTATTTATTCATGAGAGACACACAGAGAGAGGCAGAGACATAGGCAGAGGGAGAAGCAGGCTCCATGCAGGGAGCCCGATGTGGGACTTGATCCTGGACCCCAGGATCACACGCTGAGCCAAAGGCAGATGCTCAACTGCTGATCCACCCAGGCATCCCAGCTATGACCCTTTTTACAGCTTCCATATTCAAATGAAAGATAGTTATAGCAGTAGACTATAAGTATGAAACAAAGCAGAAGACGGTCCTTTCTATTTTTTTAGAGTATGAATATTGATTTTTTTTAGGTGCCTCATGCTTAAACACCTCAGGAATTCTCATCAAACATGTAGGTGTTTAATCAGCATTGTGATCATATGGAATAAGGGGTAAAATTTTAGATTGTCAAAATCATCACAAAATCACTGAACTTTCTTATTACAAGGTGATATTTTGGATATTAGGGGATGCATTTGTTTTCTTTGGTGTAACAAATACTACAAATTACCAGCCTAACCAAAACAGGTTGATTATCTCACAATTTTTGTGGGTCAAGTAGCTGGGCATGGCTTATCTGGGACCCTGGCTTAGGGTCTCACAAGTTGTAATCAAGCTGTCAGTCAGGGATGAGTTCTCATCAGAGGCTTGACCAAGGGAAGGATCCACTTCCAAGCTCCTTCAGGTTGTTGGTGGTAGAATTCATTTCCTAGCAGCTGTAAGATTCATGTAATCTTGTCCACTAATTGTGTACATCTAATCATCTTTCCAGCATTCCATTGGTTAGAAGCAAGTCACAGGTCCTGCCCATACCCACAGGGAAGGGATTTCCCTAGGGTCGGCCCACCATAGTAGTTTCAAAGGCTTGCTTCCAATTGTCAAGAAACTTGTAATCAAGTTAAGAAAACAACACATTCATAAAAATAACAATATTTTGCATCACACTTTGGGGAATTTATCATAAGGAGATCATTTTAACCAGAACGAAAAAGTGTGTTCCTGAATGTTTATTCCAATGTTATCTATTTTAGTAAATGATTGGAGACTAACAAAACATTCAACAATGAGATGTTTTAGGGAATTATGATAGATCACTGTTCTGAAATAATCTGTAACTGGTACTAATTTATAAAAGGGAGTAGAAAATGTTTGTCATAATATTAATATCATTTTGGGGGAGAAATGTATACTTACATAAGAATGGGGGTGGGGCTTTGTTTACCTCCTGCACATCCCTTTGTGATATTTCTTTGTGGGTATTGCTTTTGTAGTTAAAAGTAAAACTTAAAATCCAATAAAGAGGGCTGCAAGACTATCCTATAATTAATGGATTTACAAAATATACATTACTTAGAATACAGTCCCTCATATCTTTTTCCCCTCAGTGGTACAAATAATTGAGCAGACTATTCCTGTAGGTGAAAGAATAAATGAACTCTTCATACAACTAAAGTCACTGTGAGTTATGACCAATGGAAACTTTGATTTTCATTCATCCTTTTTCCGTTTACATTTTAAGAATGTTAATGATTAATATTTTAATGGTTAATAAGAATTTATTAGTTGGGACACATGGATGGCTCAGTCAGTTAAATATCTGACTCAGACCCTGACCTCAGGGTTGTGAGTTCAAGCCCTGTGTTGGACATGAGCCTACTTAAAAAAATAAATAAATAAAATGTATATATATATATATATATATATATATTAGTGACATTTCTGTATATTCAATGTGGAATTATATTTATAGGAAATACTTCATCATGTAACTATAAAATGACTGAGACATAGCAGATTTTACTCTGGATATGTAACAAACTGATATTGACTTTGAGATCCCTCACAGCCACCAAATAAGTAAAAATCTGGTCAAATATGAAAAGTAAACCATATATTCAGACACATATTTAGATCTTTTCCTAGTTTAGATGCAGAGATACTCAAGGACTCTTTCTAGAACCTGTATCATACAGAAAAGGTACTTAGGTTAGTTTAAATGACAGTGACCCTCAGAAGAATATATAATGAGTCACAATTTACATTTTTCTCTCTGTTTACTGAAGATTAGTTTATCCCGATGTTTTATTTAGATGTCATGTAGCAGATTTTTAGTTAATATCATGGAGTGAGGTCTGTTAATGAATAAAGGTACTTTTAACACCCCCCCCCCCACACACACACACAAATCTAATAAAAGGTTGGTTTTTATACCAGGTAACTTGAGAAACCTTTGAGTGGATAGTAGAATGCCCCTGTTTAGTTTTGTAATCTCCACAATCCTAAAACAGCTTTATTCTGCCTGACTTCATGGAGGATCCTGTTTTTGAACTTCACAGACAAACCTTGCCTTGTGTGAAATGATGATCAGGACCATAGATGGGGGAAAGGATGGGACTGGGGAGTAAGATCCCATGCCCACAGCTAGCCCTGCCGGCAGTACCCACCTGGCTGTTTCATGTCTCTTGTCATTGGCCAGGCAAAGCACATGACACTGCGTCTCACTTGCAGGTATTGACTGGGCTCCCAAGAGTGACCGCATCGTCACTTGTGGGGCAGACCGCAATGCCTATGTCTGGAGTCAGAAAGATGGTGTCTGGAAGCCAACCCTGGTGATCCTGAGAATTAATCGTGCAGCGACTTTTGTCAAGTGGTCCCCGCTAGAGAACAAATTTGCTGTGGGAAGCGGAGCACGACTCATTTCTGTTTGTTACTTCGAGTCTGAAAATGACTGGTGAGCAATATCTGAGTATTTTTTATTTCTTTCTGTGGAATTCTACATTTGGAGCACTGTGTTCTCTGGTGACTTCTTGAGGCACTGGCTGAAGGCTTAACTATAACTTCAGTTTTTCCTCATCTGGAGATTTTTTTTTTTTTTGCCTCTGAAGATCTCCATTTCCTCTGAGCATTTTTCCTTCTTCCATGCTACATTCAGTCAAATCTCCCATCTTTCTCGTCAATACAGACCTGTAGCCCCATTTTCTGATCTCCTAACTGGCATGTTCTGTAAGATGTTGTTACTCTTCTCATTCTGTGCTGCCCACATTGTTTTCTTATTCTTATGGGGAAATCATAAACTTGAGATTGCCATGCATGACTTGAGTAATTTTTTTCCTCACTATCTACTTAAAATATCTTCTGAAGATTCCTACAGATAACACTGTACTCCTTTATGATTTATTGGCTAACCAAATCTGTCTTGGAATAATATTTTATTCATTTAAACTGTTGAAGTAAAAATTGACCGAAGTCTTGGAACCATAGTCAGCCTGTTGTACTTTTTGTTATAAATCACTTGTAGCTGAGCACTCAAAATACAGAGATTGATTTTATGGCTAAGTAACTTATTTTAACTAATCCTTCTTGCTTATTTTGATAAGAAAACGACTCTATCTGGCATGCATTCACAAAGGGTAGTAAATAGCCTTCAATGTGGAATTGTCATTCAGTACTAATCTGGCAGTGTTTGTATTTCCAATAAAAATAGCAGAGTACACATTACTCTTTATGTTAGTGTTACTGTTTGCTTTCTGCTGAAACAGTGACAGGAATGGATTATATTATGTTTTGTGAAATTCAGTGAAATCTCAGAAATTTTAGTTCTTTGGAAAGAAAGTCTGTGAATTTGCAGCAAGATTAAATTATGAATTTAAGACCTGCATTTTTCTTTCAAGTATGTGTAAAAATAAGTCTAACAAAATGTTGTCTGCCAGAAATCATTTTAGGAGACTCGCTGTAATGAGTAGATAAAAACTTCCCTTCCTAGGTAACATTTAGTCTCAGCAATTGCTCACATTTTTATTCACTGACAAAAAATCTCAAATGTAGGTAAATTGGTCTGTTCTATAGTACAAGGTATTGTCATTTGGAGAAGACGTGTTCAGGGGAGTTTCTCAGCTGTAGAACATTTCATTGGAGTGATGTGAATACTTAAAAATCATCTCTAAAAGCCTTTAAGAAGGGTGCCTGGGTGGTTAAGTTGGTTAAGGATCTATCTGCTGGGCAGCCCCGGTGGCACAGCGGTTTAGCGCCCCCTGCAGCCTGGGGTGTGATCCTGGAGACCCAGGATCGAGTCCCACTCGGGCTCCCTGCATGGGGCCTGCTTCTCCCTCTGCCTCTCTCTCTCCCCAACCCCCACCCATGTGTCTCTATGAATAAATAAATAAAATCTTAAAAAAAAAGAAGAAGAAGTGGTAGCTACTTCCTACAGTTGCTACTGCTCCTATTAAAAAAAAAAAAAGGATCTATCTGCTTTTGGCTCAGGTTATGATGCTGGGGGTCCTGGAATCAACCCCCATATAGGACTCCCAGCTCCATGCAAAGCCTCCTTTTCCCTCTGCTGCTCCCCACCCCCCGCTTGTGTACTCTCTGTCAAATAAATAAAATCTAAAAAAAAAAATAAATAAAAACCTTTAAAGTAACTACGTTATAAGCAAGTCAGAATATTATCTATTTTTCAAAAGGAAATTTTTTAGGTTCCTAAGAGAAAGTTTGTGAAAAAGTAATTTGACATTTAAGGATGGGTATTTGGCTTGATATTACAGCTCCTTGGCTTTTTTTTTTTTTTTAAGGTTTGTTTTTTTGTTTGTTTTTTGTTTTGGGGGGGTTGTTTTGTTTTGTTTTGTTTTGTTTTTGAGAGCACAAGAAGGGGGGCAGAAGGAAAGGGAGAAGCAGACTTCCTATTGAGCAGGGAACCAATGTGGGGCTCGATCCTAGGACCCTGGGATCACAACTCGAGCCAAAGGCAGATGCTTAACCAGCTGAACACCCAGTTGCCCCAGTCTCTCAGCTCCTAAACAGCAGAACATGATTGATTTTTAAACAGCAATTTAGGGGTAGAAACTGAATTAGTGAAGCCAGAGTAAGGACTGATCTCAGACAGAAAAAAAAAACTTTTTTTTTTTTTTTTAAGATTTTACTTATTTATTCATGAGAGACACAGGGAAGAGGGAAAGCAGAGGGAGAAGCAGGCTGAATGCAGGGACCCCGATGTGGGATTCCATCCCGGAACTCCAGGATCATGTTCTGGGCCAAAGGCAGGCACTAAGCCACTGAGCCACCCAGGGATCCCCAGAAAAAAAACTTTCAAGTGGAGCTAGAGTATCAGTTAGAACCTCCCATAAGAGGTTGTGATTTTCTCGGTTGTGATTTCTCTGTGAAAATAGTAATTCACAGCTTCACAGAGACGTAGTAAGGAAATTGAGCTATTTTACAAGCCAGACTTAACCCAAAGTGAAATCACAGGTCGCTGCATCTTTATTAAAAAAAAAATCTGCTGAGTGAAGTAAGTCAGTCGGAGAAGGACAAACATTATATGTTCTCATTCATTTGGGGAATATAAATAATAGTGAAAGGGAATATAAGGGAAGGGAGAAGAAATGTGTGGGAAATATCAGAAAGGGAGACAGAACGTAAAGACTGCTAACTCTGGGAAACGAACTAGGGGTGGTAGAAGGGAAGGAGGGTGGGGGGTGGGAGTGAATGGGTGACGGGCACTGGGGGTTATTCTGTATGTTAGTAAATTGAACACCAATAAAAAATAAATTTAAAAAAATTTAAAAAATAAATAAATAAATAAATAAAGGCTTTTCAGCGTTCCAAAAAAAAAATCTAAGTCATTTCAAACCACGTATTGTATTTTAAAAGTTAAAGTAACATGTAATCTGAAACTCCACAGGCAGTATCCAGAGTTAATCCATAAATATAGTTACTCCTGGGGATCCCCTGGTTGCCAGGAAAGTTCAGAATGGACTGCTGTGATAAGAATGTCAAAGCCTAAAAGAACAGAAAGGACTATTTATGGCTCCTCTTCCTCTATGCCTTCCTCTCTGGAGAAGACCTGGTTGCCACATGTGTATCACCTAGCACACCTTTGTTAGGCCCTTTGGTAGGCTTGAGGTGTGGATAAACTGAAATGGATGTTCTTCTTTTGTAGGTGGGTAAGCAAGCACATTAAAAAGCCGATTCGCTCCACGGTCCTCAGCTTGGATTGGCATCCCAACAATGTTTTGCTGGCAGCAGGATCGTGTGATTTCAAATGCAGGTGGGAGCAGATGAGAATTGGCAAACAGAATTGATCTGTTCCTTGTTCATCTTTCAAGTATTTTTCAGGTTCCTTTTCCTTGCAAGGTACTGTGTTAGGCACTGTTAGGGACTCAGAAGTGAAAGGAGCTTGGGATCTAAGAAAGCAAACACAGATATCACAGAGAAGGAAGGAAGTGGACTGGGAGGTATAGTAGGAGGGAGCTGTGAGGGTGGGGCCGGGGAAATTTTCTTTACGCAGAATATCCTGCTTGGAGCAGAGGTATAGAAGCCCTCAGACTATGATATTATTTCTCATTTCATAACCCAGGCAGAGATTTGGCAAATTCCTGGCTGAAGCTAAGATGAACAAAACATAGCTGAACAATGCTGTGCTGAACTATTTGCTGTTCTTTTTTTTTTTTTAAGATTTTATTTATTTATTCATGAGAGAGAGAGAGAGAGAGGCAGAGGGAGAAACAGGCTCCATGCAGGGAGCCCAACATGGGACTTGATCCCAGGTCTCCAGAATCACAACCTGGGCTGAAGTCAGCGCTAAACCGCTGAGCCACCTGGGCTGCCCTGCTGTTCCTTTTCAGTTCAAGTTTTTTATTTGTTGTTAGCGTGAAGCTAGAAGAAACACAGCCACTTTGCTAAGAGCTGTAAGGCTCATACAGTGTAATTGCTTTTTAAAGCTATTTTTTGCCAAGAAGGCTTTTTTTCCCCTTAGCCAAAAGAAAAGCAAATAAATGTTACTTCACATTGACAACACGGTGGGTTGGGAAATGGGATGTATCTTTCTTTAGTAGGCTATGTGGAGAATTTCCAGAAAACATGGCTTGTGATTTATTATATCCAACAATATCCAAGGATTTGGTGGTTTGTTTGTTTGTTTGTTTTAAAGATGTGTGTGGAGGGGATCCCTGGGTGGCTCAGCAGTTTAGCGCCTGCCTTTGGCCCAGAGTATGATCCTAGAGTCTCAGGATCGAGTCCCACATTAGGCTCCCTACATGGAGCCTGCTTTGCCCTCTGCCTCTGTCTCTGCCTCTCTCTCTGTCTCTCATGAATAAATAAATCAAATCTTAAAAAAAAAAAAACAATGTGTGTGGAAATTTGGCTGTGGAATGGGGATACATCTGGAAAAAGATTGGTTTTTCTATGTAAGAACCAGTGTAACAGCATCATCTGGTAGAATTCAGGAGTTTTGTTGTCTATGATGTGTTACCCAGTCATTCTAGCTCCCTTAAAAGTTGGAATTGAATGATCCATACACTTAGATTATTGGACTGTGTCTAAAAAATCTGGTTCTGAAAATGGGTTGCCAATTCTTTTGATAATATTAATTTCCAGAAATAAACTTTGATTTGTGGTCCTTTGGGTAAGAGTTCGGTTTTTGACTGAGAACCACCCAGCCTCTGATGACTAGAGCCGTGGCTTTTGTGATGCTGATTTAAACCCCAGTGATTCTCATACTCATAAATAGAGAGGATAAACTGATGGTTGCCAGAGAAGGAAGGTGAGGGGATGGGCAAAACAGGTAAAGAGGAGTGGGAGGTAGAGGCTTCCAGTTATGGAGTAGTCACAAGGAGGACCGGGAACATGGTCAAGGGTGTTGTACAGTGACATATGGTAGCTATACTTGCAGGAAGCATGGCATAGGGTATAGAGAAGTTGGGTCACTATGTCGTACACCTGAAACTAATGTAATACAGTATGTCAGCTCTGTTTGGATGAAAAAAAAGCCCAGTGATTCTAAGGTCGTGTCCTCTAACTTACAGATAACCCACTGTGTCCTTCACCTCTCCAGTCCTCTGCCTCTTCCAAAGCTACTACTGTCATTGTCATTTGGAGGCAAATATCCCAGATCATTTTAGGGAGTCTTTAAGTCCAGAGGTTCTTAAAGAAAAGCTCTACTAGGTAGATTCCCAGCTGCTCTTTCTCCCTCCTGCTTCCTGACTCTGCATCCAAACCTCCTCACACACAGCTTCATGGAATGAGAGAAGAGAGAAAGACTGCTGACAGCAGGCTGTAAAGGACCCTCCTTCACCCTGGACGCTACCAGCCACAAAGACTAGACAGTGAGCTCTGATAGCATGGCAGCATGAGGGAGAGCCTGCCCACTCTCTCCCCGGCCTCCCGTGGCTTCCTCTTTGGATGTCCCTTTCTTTCTTTAAACGGATTAATGCCATTGGTTTATTGCAGCTTAGCAGATAGTTTCCTCTCCTACCGTTTGACTGTGTGGGCTTCCTGGAATACTGTGTTGAAAATGATAGTGAAGTAGACAGGAAAAAATGCTGTGCTCACTTAGCAAGGTCAGCGAGTGCAAGGGAGGGGCAGGATGGCAAGATCCTACCCCAGAACATGTGCTCTGGGATGGGAGGGGGGAAGGGCTTTGGTGTTCATTACTTCTAGAACTGCACCCCTAGCGCAGGGCATGACACGTTATAGGTCTCCATGTATACCCTTCAACTGAGTATGCATTTTGCCAGACTCAGATGGGCCTGTAGGCAGCCCTAAGAACCAGGTCTTAAGAGATTTATGACTGTGACTTTGTCATGTTTCGCTTGTCAAGAATCAATCTCTGCATTCTGAGACACCTTAGGGCAGCTGCCTGTGGCCTGTTTCTATATACACAATACTTTGATTGATTTTTTTTTTTCCTTCTTTCCTGCCCCTTAAACTGCAGAGTGTTTTCTGCCTACATTAAAGAAGTGGATGAAAAGCCAGCCAGTACGCCCTGGGGCAGCAAGATGCCTTTTGGTCAGCTGATGTCAGAGTTTGGTGGCAGTGGCACTGGTGGCTGGGTGCATGGGGTCAGCTTCTCTGCCAGCGGGAGCCGCCTGGCCTGGGTCAGCCATGACAGCACTGTATCTGTTGCTGATGCCTCAAAAAGCGTGCAGTGAGTATTTGCCTTTTGTTCGGAGTTAGGGAGTGGGTTGGGATGTCTCACTAGCTGGGTTAAGTCTTCCCTTCCCTGGGTGTAATTACATTCAGTCTTGACCCAGGACTGCAAGGCCACCTTTAAAGTCACAGACACACATTTAGATGTCTGTTTGGAGAAATTTTAGAGTTAGGTCTCACTTCAGAAACACTTCTTAATGGAGGTAGTGATGGTGATTCCTTTGAAGAACCCTCCTGGTTTGCTGTCGGTAAGAGTTCCTTCAAGTAGCCAGTTTTGTCTGTCAGTGTGAATCCCTTACAACAGGTAAATATCATCCACCAGCCTTAAGTAGGAGATAGTGTTCTTACTCTGTGTCATCACTGAACAGTGACTCCATTAATTTGGAGTTTCATTTGGTAATACTTAAAACCCTGATACCAGTTCCTCCGGAGTATGCCAGAAGAACTCGAATTGCAATGACTCACATGTGAGTGAGGACCTGCCCAGCCCTAGGGAGAGCACTGGGCATCTCCTCACATGTCAGAGTTTATATCTGCCCATCATGTGCTGGAGGAAGAGAGATGATGATTGGGATTCTTTCCCCTATGAATGTTTGTTCTTTCCTGGTGAAACCTTTTCTGTTAGCAGCTAAAAGTCACCTACCTTAAAGGTTTCCTGACTTGTCTACCTGTGTGCTGAGAACCAGTCACCTCAGGTGATTCTGCACCCCCTACTGTACAGTGACAACAAAGTGACATGTCAGAGAGGATATTTTTTTCCTAACTGGATTGAATTGAGTTTATCTTATTTTTTTTTTTTAACACCAAATAAATGATGTAGTCTTCTGGATTTCTATGCATGTACGGGCACTTACATATCTTTTCGTTTTTAACACAAATGGGACTGTGCTATACATTTGATACAGTAATTAGCTCTTTATCATTGTTGGATGTCATGGTTATTTGACTTGTGTACAGTTTATTGTATTGCATAATAAGCTCTTAGCATATGCTTATTACAAGCCCCTGTCTGCCTTCATATTGATTTATGATTTGGCTTTTCTGGCCCTGGTTACATCCTCTGCCCTTCCCCTTCTCGAACATAAATAATTTCATGTAGTGGGAACCACATGTGCCACAGTAAGGCCTTAAGATAAGGTGTTAGGACTTTAATCCAATTTCCGTGGTATTGGCGGGGCCGGTGAGGGAGCCTCTCCTGAGACAGAGTTAGTTTTGAAAATGCATCATCTTTTACATGAAGTTCTGTGATCCGAATTCATCAACCAGTGTGTCTGCCTGCCATGTCTGTGTGACCTCTTGGCCAGGTGCTGGAGCAGATAAATATTAAGTATCTATGTATACACACACCTTCCCCAGCCCTTTTGTGTATGAGCTCATGGCTGGCCAAGACTATTGTATTCATTGGTAGCCCCAGCTCCTCTCCCAGTGCCTGGCAGAGAAAAGAGAGTAGACTCCCCTAGGTGTTTGTACCCACCCTGTATGAGCCCACAGTGAGCATGGGCAAGGAGAGGATGGAAGGACAAGGTGTTCAGTCAGTCATAAGTGACAGTGACACCCAGAGGGCTAGGTAGTCCAAGAGAGGAGAAGCCACTTTAGGTGAAGAGCTCCAGGAAAACTTCGTTAAGGGGATCAAATTAAAGCTGAGCTTCAGAGACCGGGGTGGACTTTGGACAAACAAGAGACAGCAAGTGGATAAAGGGGTGGGAGCAAAGACAGAGATAGGAAAGAATAAGGGCTCGCTGGGGACCAGTTGTCATGAGTGGGGGCCTCAGAAGCAGTGGGGCATGGGTCAGAGAGGGTTAAAGGCCTCTGTTTCTACAGGTGACCCCAGGGCTGCATCATGCTTGAGATTCCTGAAAGGACAGGTCATAGGGCTCCTTTTAAGCATAAGCTTTCGTTTATACTGCATGAGCCCCTGTACAAATGGGTCTTTTGTCATTTGTTGTGTCTATAGAGAAGCTGTGTGGTCTGTTCTACCTCAGTTTAATGATTATTCTTGTATTCAGGGTCTCAACTCTGAAAACAGAGTTCCTGCCCCTCCTGAGTGTGTCATTTGTCTCAGAGAACAGCGTTGTAGCGGCAGTAAGTATTTCTCTTCATTGTACGTTGTTGTATGCTGTATTTCATTCTCCAGAAGTGGAACAATACACATTCTGCGACTTTGTACCCTGGCACCAACCAGAGTAGCCTTTTAGAATAGCTGGTCTGGGGACTCCTGGGTGGCTCAGTGGTTGAGCATCTGCCTTTGGCTCAGGTCATGATCTTGGAGTCCTAGGATCAAGTCCCGCATCTGGCTCCCTGTAGGGAGCCTGCTTCTCTCTTTGCCTGTGTCTCTGCCTCTCTCTCTGTCTCTCATGAATAAATAAATAAAATCTTTTAAAAAAGAAGAAGAAGAAGAAGAATAGCTGGCCCAGAGGAATAAGAGGTGCCTGTGGTGTCTATTCTGTCAAGGGGTCAAGAGGTGGGCAGCATGCCCTACGGTGCCTAACTGGAATCTTATTTCAGGGCCATGACTGCTGCCCAATGCTCTTTAACTATGATGACCGCGGCTGCTTGACCTTCGTCTCCAAACTAGACATTCCGAAACAGAGCATCCAGCGCAACATGTCTGCCATGGAGCGCTTCCGTAACATGGACAAGAGGGCCACAACCGAAGACCGCAACACAGCCTTGGAGACGCTGCACCAAAACAGCATCACGTACGTGCTACCCAGCTCCCTGCAGCCCCCGGGAGCCTCCCGTAGTGGGGCCCTGACTGTCTATGGAGATGTGTCTGGTGACCAGAATGCCTTTCTTCCCCTCCTTATTTCCTGCTGGGTTCCCTCTGTGAGTTGTGTGTACTGTGTGCCCAGATACTCCTCCCTCAGGAATGAGAGCAGAGTCTGTAGCTTCCCAACTGTGGGCTCTTTCAACTGCTGACAGGGTGAACTGCCCTCACCCAGTCATTGTTGTGCAGGGCATCCCCTGTGAGGAGTGCTGATTCCCCAGCAGATGTGTGAGCTCCTGTGCCTGTCCCTGCAGCCTCTTCCAGGGCTCGCTTTTTCAAACCCTGAATGAGGACAAAAGGGGTCTTTTCAGGAATGTCACATTCCTCTGGTAGTGAACACATGACAGGAAGACTAGTTATACCCTGCCTGAAAAAAGTCATTCTAGCTGTCATTTCAGCTGTGGATTTCAGGTAATATATACCAGTCAGAAGATCATTTAATTAAAGAAACAGAATTCTTTGACATCATATGGCAAAACCAAGAGTTTCTAGACTTCAGTTTTTCATGAGGTATATAGGAACCGTGTTTTATCCAGAAAGCTTGATTTTTTTCTAAATCTAAAGGAAAAATGTAGTCTGTTCTTGATACTTAGGTACCGTAAGATTTTCTCTTTTTAGGGCACCTGGGTGGCTGAGCGGTTGGTTGAGTGTCTGCCTTTGGGTCAGGTCGTGATCCCGGGGTCCTGGGATTGAGTCCCACATCAGGCATCCTGCAAGGAGTCTGCTTCTCTCTCTGCCCATATATCTGCCTCTCTCTGTGTCTCTCATGAATAAATAAAGAAAATCTTTAAAAAAGAAAAAAAGATTTTCTCTTTTTGACTAGACCTTTTGTGTAAAGAAACTTTCATTGTAGTGATGATAACGGGAAGAAGATTGGAAACCTCTAGACTTTCTTTGAGAGAATTATTAAATGCAGGTTGTGCTTATCATCATGTTCAGTAGAAAGGACCGCTGGACTTTATAGGCTGAAACGTCTGTGTTCTCTTGAAAATAATAACTTGAAGGCATAGCAAAAGCATTCTTGTGCTTCAAGTTTCTTTATCTTGAATGACTTTTGAAATTATTTCTTACGAATTTCTCTGAAGTTTCCCTGCAGACTGTGTATCAGGAAGTAAATACCTCTCGTTGCATCTTTGAGACTTTCCTGTTAAAAATAAAAAGACCCTTGTAGATCAACGTGTCTCTTTTATTTGTAGTCATTAAGTCTTCTTGGCCCTTAAGCAACAGGTCAGCAAACTTTTTCTGTAAGGGACCAGAGAGTAAATATTTTAGGCTCTGAGGTGGTAGCCAGTCTCTGTCACAACTACTCACATCTATTGTGGCATGTGAGCAGCCATTGGCAATATGTATGTAAATGTGCATGGATGTCTTTTGTTAAAACTTTATGGACACTGAAATTTGAACTTCCACATAATTTCCATGTCACAAAATAATTGTCTTAATTTTTTTATGACCATTTAAAATCATTAAAGCTGTTCTTAGCTCACAGGCTGTATAGAAACAGGCCATAGTGTGCCATAGCTTTGCCATCTCCTTCCTTAGAGGGAATGTTCTAGACATTTCAGAGAAGAAAGAAAAATTGAGCTATAAAATTTTCTGGCAAGTTTTTTTGAGGGGCACCCGGGTGACTCAGTCGGTTTAGTGTCTGCCTTTTGCTCAGGTCATGATCCCCTGCTCATGGGGAGCCTGTTTCTCCCTTCCTCTCCACTTGTGCTCTCTCTTGCTATCTCTGTTGCACTCTGTCTCTAATATTTAAAATCTTTGGGCAGCCCTGGTGGCTCAACAGTTTAGCGCCGCCTTCAGCCCAGGGCCTGATCCTGGAGACCCAGGATCAAGTCCCATGTCAGGCTCCCTGTGTGGAGCCTGTTTCTCCCTCTGCCTGTGTCTCTGCCTCTGTGTGTGTGTGTGTGTGTGTGTGTGTGTGTGTGTGTGTGTCTCATGAATGAATAAATAAAATCTTTTAAAAAAATAAATCTTTTTTTTTTAATTCATGAGAGACAGAAAGAGAGGCAGAGACATAGGTGTCCCAATAAATAAAATCTTAAGAAAGAGAGAGAGAAAGTTTTTCAGGTAATTAGGCTAAGACCAGTTAGTTGTTTCATTCATCTCTTTCCCTGCGTTACTTGCTTGGCATCTTGTGCGTCTGAGTGCTGCTTATGGTTACAATGAGTAATTTCACACACCGGCCAAGCTCTTGGCTACTGCACCCTGCTTGTCTGGGAGGACGATTTGAGTTTCTGTTTGGAGCCAGTTGGATTACAGTCGTGCTTCATCCTGCCTCTAGTTTGTTTCTGTTTTGTTTCCATTTTCAGTCATTGCTGTGGCACTCCCCGCACTCGGTGCTCAGGCAGTTTACGGATGGTGAGGCCTGGCCTGTCTCGCCTCTCATGTCCCAATAATTAATGCAGCACCTCACCTTTAACCTTGTCTCAGTCATGGCTTTTCTAGACATCTGGTAATGAGATGCATTTGAATATCTTCTGAGTCAGGTTGCTATAGCCTCATATCGATGGACAACTTGATATTTAGGAATGGGGAATTTGTTGTCTTAAAATGCCCTGACGAAAAAAAAATGCCCTCATGCTGTTAGGGAGGTTGGGGCCCACTCCTACCACATACCCTGTAATCTTTCTTTTGTTTTTACTTTTTTTCAGTCAAGTGTCTATTTATGAGGTGAACAAGCAAGACTGTCGCAAATTTTGCACTACTGGCATCGATGGAGCCATGACAATTTGGGATTTCAAGGTATTTCCCACTTTTCATAAGAAATCTTATTTATGTTAAAACTCTTCCGATGACAAGACTTTTTCTCGTTTCTTGGAACAAAATGTCAAGTCCAGTGCACATCAGAAACGTAGAACATCACTTTGTAGTTGTCTTTAAAACCTGAGTCTAGGCACCTGGCTGGCTCAGTCAGCAGAGCATGTGACTCGATCTTGGGGTTGTGAGTTCAAGCCCCACATCAGGCATAGAGCTTATTAAAAAAAAATAATAATAATTAAAACCTGAAAGCCATTAGGGGAAAACCAGATTTTCTCAGTGAGATGGGATATATCATTCCAGATCTCTATTTGTTCCTGGAGGAAAAATTGAGATTTATTTTTGTAGCAGGCCATGTGTTGAGCACCAGTCTGTTTAACTATATAGATATATTTTCGTGGTTTACACTAATTAATCTAGGAAACATTCACTAAATGCCTGATGGGTGCCAGGCCCAGTACTAGGCATTGAGGATATTGAGGTGAAAGAGTCCTCAAGGGGCTTGTCCAGTAGAGGGGGTAGGGGTGGGGTGGTGCTCCAGAAGAGGAGCCAGTGCCTCTGTTTCTACATTGAGGAATTTGAGGGGAGGTGGTGCATAGATTGCCAGTACTTCAGGGAAGAGATTGGCCTGAGCCACATCTCCAGGTGCGGTGGGATTTGGGGGCACATGGGAGTGAGGGGCGAGCAGTCTGAGTTGCAAGAGCAGAGCAGCTGAGCTCAAGCACGCCGTGAGTGTGAGGCTCTGCCGGTGGTCAGGGCTATAAGGGGGTCCTCCAGAAGCCCAAGGTGGAACTAGGAAACAGGTGATGACATGGGGCAGGGAGAGGTGGCTGGGCTCTTGTCTGCAGACGACTAGGATTTGGTCCATAGCCAAGTAGAGAAACCCTGGGCTGTAAGGTGTGGGTGGCCTGGGCAACTGTGTGCTCCAGCAGAGGCTGTTGAGTCCAGTGAACAAGTGAGGAGGATGTGCCCTCCACCTCTGACAGGAGCTTGGCCCCGAGCTGCTAGACCAGAAAGATTCAGGAGGAACAAATGAACACAGTAACCTGGAGATTGGAGGATAGTGGGCAAGATAAGGAACCAGAGGGGAGGAGCCAGGGTGAGCCTTCGAGTTTCATTTCTCCTGGTTCTTAACCTCCAAAATAGGTAAATGTTTACAGAATTCTGCTCTCGCCTGTGCAATACCATAATGTTTGATTTTTCCTCCCTCCTTGGATGAAATACATAATATGGAAGAAACCCTCTAGAATACTCAGGAGAAACAGTCTTCCTCTAAAAGCCCCTCCTACACACCCTTTTCACCTTGCCGTGCTTTCCATCCTGAGCATTGCAGCCCCCATGAAGTTAGCTCCCAGGGCATTTACACTCTGTGCTTTATTCTCTGAGTCCTTGGGCCACATCTCCTCTGCCTGGGTGTTATGCCCCAGGCCCGCTGCTATGTGGCCTGTGAAATGCGGTACCTCGGAGAGGAGGCACGGTGGAAGGTGGGAGGTGCCGCACTGGGGCCTCATGCAGGCTGGAGCAGGTCCAGATCCTGTGGGGACTGGGAGGGGAGCTCAGGGCTTGGGAGGGCCTGCAGGGGGCCCACGCCTGGGAGAGCACGTCTCCAGGGTGAGCTAGGCCAGATTCCAGATTCAGGGGTGCAGGGCCTGCACATCAGTTTGGGCAGAGGGGGCAGTCTGGGGGGCCGGGGGATCAGGAGGGGAAAGACGAACTGTCCTCAGTTAACCCTCAGAGTTCTTCCTCCATTTTCAAGACCTTAGAGTCTTCCATCCAGGGCCTTCGGATAATGTGAAGCTGAGTGAGCCTCCCAGATCCAGCATGACAAACTGACAGACTGACAAACTGACAAATGTGCTGACACAGCCCCACCGTGTGCATGGTGGTGAGGAGAGCCAGCCGCAAGGAAACACTGAAGACACATTTGGCGCCAATATCGTTTGTGTGTTTTTTTGTTTGAATATAAGTGGTGACAGTGTTGGTTTTTTAAAAGCAGCAGTGATTTGGGGGTTTTTTTGTTTGTTTGTTTTTTTGTTTTTGCTATTTCATTCCATTCTTGACCAAAGCTTCTCTTTAAGTAGTTTATTATGGAAAATTGTCACACTAACTTAAAGGAAAGGGTGGGAAATATGTAAATTGTCTGCTAAACAATTAAATAAAAATACTGAATGTGGGTTTGGTTTGGTTTCCTTACATACACTATTTCTATTAGAAAAATAATGACAGACGCTTCATTAGATAGACTAGTTAGGGGATGCCTGGGTGGCTCAGCAGTTGAGCATCTGCCTTCAGCCCAGGGTGTGATTCTGGAGACCTGGGATCGAGTCCCACATCGGGCTCCCTGCAGGAAGCCTGCTTCTCCCTTTGACTACATCTCTGCTTCTTTCTCTTTGTGTCTCTCATGAATAGATAAAATCTGTAAAAAAAAAAAAAAAAAAAAAAAAAAATAGACTAGTTTTCATGGTAGAATGCTAGATTCTAAGTTTCTGAAGTTGAGCCACCCTCCGACAAAAACCATGTGCTAAATGCTGGCTTCCAGTATCAGAGCGCTGCTGCAGACAGAGCCCGTGGGCCGTTCAACTGGTGCTCACGAGGCAGCAGTGACACCATGGCTGCGAGGCCCCGTGAGGCAAGGTGCCCTGGGTGCTGCGGGGACAGGCTGTGGGGAGAGGGGAGACACGTGTTACCCATTCAGCTAAACATTATTGGGCCCAAACTCAGTTACTCTCATCATAATTAGACGGGAAGTTTGACATGCCAACGCTGTGAACCTTAGAGGTGCAAATATAAATAATTAGCAGAGGAAGTAAATACGGAGTAGCCCTGACACAGCCATACTCTTCATCTCCCTGGCCCAGGAGAAGGAGCAGTTGAGGTTCAGTGGGTTGAGTCCCCTCAGCAAGAGAGTTCTTGGCTTTGCCCGAGAAAGAATTCAAGAGCAAGCCGTTTAGAGAAAGGGACAAAGTAAGTGTAGAAGTAAGAAAGGAACCGCTTTCCAAAGTAGCAGTCTCCTCCCAGATGGGGAAGAGGATCCAGCCCCTGCCCGCCATCGCCCTTTTGCCTCTGACAAAGGGTTTTAGAAGTTTTTAAAAATTAGCTAGCTGTGCAGGAGGGGCTTACTCTTTAACTTTGGGTTTATCATTTATATCGGGCAGTTCTTCCATTGCTTAGGGTTGCAGAATTACCCACATGGAGCATTGGTAAGAATGTCCAACCTTCATGGCTTTCGCTGCCAGAGGGAGTGGGGTCTTGTGACTCCTCTTTTTTATGACCTTTTAGGTTAAGGGTCAGCCTAAAATCAAAATGACTTGACTCTGGTCAACTTGCCTCCTGCCTCACAGTGATTCGAAGACCACTAGTTTGAGAACACTGGTAACAGTGCTTCTCAGAGGACATCATGACCTATTCTCAAGAGTAATTTTGCAAAGGGGCAAAATTACTTTGCTCCAGGAGAGAATCTCAGCAGCCAACGGGCTGGCCTGGTGGGCCTGCCTCTTCCCTGTTTGCTGTAGCCGCCTCCCGGGACCCCCTATAGCAGGAGCCCCCTTGTGTATCTGTGTTTGCACCCATGCATCAGCAAGGCTGTTGTCACAGATAGACAAGAGTAGGCCCCAAATAGGAACTAGCTAAAACTTTTTTTTTTTTTTTCATTAAATCACATGGTTTGGCCAGCAAGCCCAGAGGTGTTTAGAGAAACACTGTATTCCATGAAAGAAACAGCAACAAAGAGACAAAAGTTTCTAACTTTGCCTCCAAGAACTTAGCCAGAGTGGTCTTTTAACTTGGGCCATTTCTCACTGGTGGAAGAAGGCCCGTCCCAGTGACAGCAGCGGGAAACCCACAGTGCTGGCGTGCTGGGATCTGCAAGCCCTCTCCTCCCACGACCTCTAAGACTTAGGCTGGGCCCAGGGCCCCCATAACTACCAATGAGGAGAGGGGGTCCTCTGGGTGATTGCCAAAGTCCTTTGATTCAAGGCTTTGGTCTGTGATGTCAGGTTGTGGCTCTGCCAAGTTGTGTGGCCTTGAGCAATCTAGTTAATATCTCTGAGCCTTTGTACCCTCATTTATGAAATGGGAATAGCAGGATTAGTAATTCCTGTTGGATACTCAGAAAAGCTGAGGTCCGCTTTTAGGCTTGACACTGGCCCTATAATAGGCCCAGGAGACCCTAATGGTAGTAAGGGAGAGTGGGAAGCAGTGTACAAAGAATCATGCAACCCAAAGAAAAATCCAATAGTTCTTTCCAGAATATGCTGAGAAAGGCTGAGTTCAGCCTCAGAACCCAGGTTGATTGCTTAGGCAACTCTTCAGTTGGCCCAATAGCCATCACACAAGTAGTTTAAGTTCCCATTTGTGGCCAATCTCTGGAGGCAATGATGTGAAAAGTCAGGGTTTCCCCAGGCGCCTGCAGCGTGGCTGAGGCATGAGCTACCTCATGTGGGCTCAGATCCCATTTTGATCAGTACGTAAATTATAAGGCTAGGTTATTCATTTATACATAATAATTCAAATACTGGGTTCAGTAGGTAGAATAATGCCCCCCCCCCCAAGATGTCCATGTCCTAATCCCCAGAATTTTGCAGATGTAATTAAAGATTTTGCAACAGGAAGAAGATTCTGGATTATCCAGATGGGCCCAGTGTAATCCCAGGGATCCTTATGAGAGGGAGCAGGCAGGTGAGTCAGAGATGGGGCCACAGCGGGGAGTGTCACAGGACCACGGGGCCCAGGAATGCGGGCAGCCTCTGGAAGCTGGAAAAGAAGGAAACAAGCCTCCCCTGGAGCCTACAGAAGGAACGCCACACTGCGCATCCCAAGACTGGGGACTTTGACCTCCAGAAATGTTAAGAGAATACATTTGTGTTTTCAGCCAGCCTGTGTGTGGCAAGTTGCTACAGCAGCAATACGAAACTAGCACATAGGGATCCCTGGGTGGCTCAGCGGTTTAGCGCCGCCTTCAGCCCGGGGCCTGATCCTGGGGTTCCAGGATCGAGTCTCACATCGGGCTCCCTGCATGGAGCTTGCTTCTCCCTCTGCCTGTGTCTCTGCCTGTGTGTGTGTCTCTCTGTCTCTCATGAATAAATAAAATCTTAAAAAAAAAAAAAAACTAGTACATATAAGGTCAATTTGGAAAAAGGAAGTATAGTCTAGAACAGGTATTCAAATTGAGGTCAGAGCCATTAGAGGCCGTAAAAATTGATTTAGAGGTCATGACTGGCATTTGATAAAACTGAAAGGAGAAAACATTTGCATGGCATGTAGTAAGAGTGCGTCCCCATACCTAGGTTTCGGATATAAGTGGGGGTGTGTACTAGGCTACAGTATGTATCACTGCGGGTTGTCACCAAAAAAAGTTGGAAAGCTACCTCGGTAAAGTCAGTCACGGGGTGAGGGGGTGAGGGGTCGGGGGGGGGGGGTGTCCCAGGAAGGGAGCTGTAGCCATGCCTTTGAGGCACTACTTAATAATAGCTACTGGCCCAGGCACCAAAGTAAGCAACCGACAGGCATCAACTACTCACAACAGGGATCCCTGGGTGGCGCAGCAGTTTAGCGCCTGCCTTTGGCCCAGGGCGCGATCCTGGAGACCCGGGATCAAATCCCACGTCAGGCTCCCGGTGCATGGAGCCTGCTTCTCCCTCTGCCTATGTCTCTGCCTCTCTTGCTCTCTCTGTGTGTGACTATCATAAATAAAAAAAAAAAAAAAAAAAAAAAAAAAAAACTACTCACAACAACCCTACAGGGTTGGAGCTGTTACTGCCATATTTTAAAGATGCAAAGCAAGTCCAGAGAGCGGGGGAGGGGGGCTGGCTGTCACAGTCAGTGGAGCATGAGACTCTTGATCTAGGGGTTGTTGAGTTCAAGCCCCATGTGGGGTGTAGAGATTGCTTAAAAATCAAATCTTATTGGTGCCTAGGTGGCTCAGTGGGTTAAGCATCTGCCTTCAGCTCAGGTCATGATCCTGAGGTCCTGGGATCAACCCTGCATCTGGCTCCCTGCTCAGCAGGGAATCTACTTCTCCCTCTCCCTCTCCTGCTCCCCCAGCTCATACTTGCGCTCTCTCTCTCTTTCTTGCTCTGTCTCAAAATAAAATCTTTTAAAAAAAAATCTTTAAAAAAACCCAAAAACCCCAAGTCCAGAGAGCAGAGTGACAGCCCGCATTGGAACCGGGGCGTCTCTCCAGAGCCCCAGGGGTAACTGCTAAGCACGCCCCCTACTGGGCGAGGGCAGGGAGTGGAGATACCTAATGAGCAAGTGCAGGTGAGTCTGCCCAGGCTCAGGGGTGCAGGGAGGTCACAGAAACTGACAGGAGGGCACCCTCCCTACTATACCTTGTGGGGTTGCATTGTAGTTTCCAACTGAACTGATACAAAACCATGTGGCTTGGAAGAGTGTGGGCAACAGGTGCGGCCCCCTGGGGCCCTGGGACATGGGATGCTAAGCCTGTTCTGGGCCTCCTGGGCTTTGTCCGCCTCACACGTGGCCTGGGAAAGGAGACACGGGGGTTTCTCCTCTTCCTCCTCACAGGGGTCAGGTGGCAGTCCCTTGATCTCAGGGAGAGAGACCCATCATCCCCGTCTGGAGGTGGGCACACGCGGAGACAGAAGGAGATGCGACCGGGTGCTTGGGGAAGGTGTTCCTCCCTGGTCTCCCCATTGCCTGGGCCAGCCCACGGCGTCCAGAGTGCAGAAGCCTGGCGCTTGGCTGCCCTCTTGTGACCAGGAGGCAGCAAGGACGAAGGCGCAGAAAGCCGGAAAATACCCCGGTGACCTGAAGTTATTACCTTCCTCCAAGTCAGCCAACCCTGAAGAGTCAGCCTGGGTGAGTAGCTGCAGTTCTTGGAAAAGAGAGAAGGGGGAGTGCAGCATCTTTACCCCAGGTCCCCCTGGGGTGGGTGGAGCAGGGGCAGTTTCCAGAAGAAACCAGCTCTTTGAACTGTTCCAGAACTCCAAGTGAAATCCCTCCACGCCAGGAGTGGCTTCACTTCGGGCTTGGGGAACTTGGTCCCCTAGGGAGCCGGTTCACAGAACACCTGCCGTGGCTTCCTGGCCTGAGATCTGCTTTCCTGTCCGCTGGGTCTTTCCTCCCTGAGGGGGGTCCGCAGTGCTTATCCTGAGTTTGCCTCACTTTGCAGAGTCCGAGATGGAGGCAGCCCTGCAGGAGGAGTGCCTTGTGCGAAGCTCATTTATCTAAGACTACTCGTCGGGGTTCCTTCCTTCATCCACTCATGCAGCAGGTGCACGAGGAGTGCTTCCCAAGCGCCAGGTGCAGGAGGGCTTCCAGAGCAAAGCCAACCCGGTTCCCGCTCACAGAGTTTATAATCTGTTTTCACCATGAGGAGGTAACCCTCAGGTGTTTAGATGTGTCCGGATGCTTTTAGAGATGGGTAACACAGTCTCAACCCAAACCAAGCTTAAACAGTAGAGTCCTCGGCTCACCGGTCCCAGTGGTCTGAAACCTCTGGAAGCTGGTTGGGCTCAAGCTGACCAGTCAGAGTTTGACCATGGTGCTGGTCATTTCTGGGATTTCCTCCACCTGAGCTCTATGTCATCTAGCTTCCCTTGTGCTGTTCCACTTTCGTGTTCAGATTCTTGCAGCTCACCCAGAAGAGTCTTCCCTCCCTTCCACCACCACCACCACCATCATCATCATCATCATCATCATCATCATCATCATCATCATGTCCTGGGCTTGCAGCAGCAGCAGCATCATCATCATCATCATCATCATCATCATCATCATGTCCTGGGCTTGCTTTACCCTGGCCATCTGAGCTCATGAGCTCAGGACAGGGGACCCCAGGAGCCGATGGGGTTAGAGCCATCAGGCCCATGCCAGAGGTGGGGGTCAGCTCCCCCTGGGGTCATTCCCTGGGCATCTAGAAGCCAGGGAGGCAACAGATGTGCCCTCTGTGTTAAGTTGCACTTGTCCCCCACAAGAAGGGGGTGCTGGTACAGATCATCTGAAACTTTTTCTGTTCATCCCGCAGCCATGCTGGGACTGGCCACAGCTAGATGGGAGGGCGGCGCCAGCCCCTCAGAGTCTCAGCCAGGAAGGCTGCTGGCGGTCCTTTGGTCCTTTCAAACCATAGCCGAAGCTTGCTGAGCGCTCACTGCGCGCTCACTACTGGGAGAGCTCCCACGTTTGGAGACATGGAATCCTCCCAGCCACCTTGCAGGGGCAGGATTCAGTGTTGATGGCAGCCGGGACTGGTGGGCGCAGGGTCTTGCTGGGAGCCCCGCAGTCACCTCCAGGGCAGAGGGTTGTGGACAGAGTGAGCTAAGAGACAAACCCTGCAGGGGGGGGACGGGGGGGGGGGGGGAAGTGTTCCAGGCAGAAAGAAAACCATGTGTCAAAGCCCCGGGACCTGTCAGGGTGGGCGTCTGGCCCCAGATCCCGATCCCCTGCCTCCGGAAAGACCACAGAGCCCCAGTGCGGCTTGCTGCTGCCTGCGCCTGGGAGGGAGGACTCCTGGGGAGGAGCCCCCCGCTAAGAGAGGGCGCAGGAGGGGGTTTTCGCCGGGGGCTCCCCCATCCGCGCAGCCACCTGGTCACATCTCCACCGATGAGGCAGAGGCTAAGGATAGAAAGACCCCTGGGGACCACTCGGCCCAAGACCCAAATGCATGTGGCCACAAGGCCACCAGGCAGCTGGGAGGCAGGAGTGGACTGCGGCGGATCCAGGGGCAGGAAGTCGTCAGTGCGAGCCCGCGGGCACCCGGCCCCGGGAGGGTGCTGCGGCGGGCACGGGGGGCGGGGCAGGGGCGGGGGAGGGGCGGGGGCCGCCCGCCCGCCCGCGGGCACCCGGTCCCGGGCCTGCACTTGCCGCGCCCCGTGGCCATCAGCTCCGGGAGGAGGGAAGGCGCGCACCCCGCCCAGCTGCCGCTCCGAGCCTCAGTTTCCCCGCGCGTAAAGTTGCAAGGGGCGGTTGCGGAGGAGCGCCGGGCGCCCGGGCTCCGCGCAGCCCCCACCCCGGATGGGTGGGCGGGGCCTGGGCTCTGGCCGCCACCCTGGTTGCCGCCCCGGTCCCCGCGGGGCTGAGGCTGAGGCCCCGCCCCCGCCCACGAGGAAGTGGCTGCGGCGCCGCGCGGGGCCCAGAGCCGGTTCGGCGCGTCGACTGCCCAGAGTCCGCGGCCGGGGCGCCCCGAGGTGAGGGGGCTGGGGCCGCCCGCAGGGGGTAGCGGGGAGTTGCCTGCAGGTGGGGAGGGTGCGGGGCGCCCGCGGGGGCGCAGGAGCGCGGGGAGGGGGTGCCCGGGGGAAGGGGCCCGGGGCGGGGGCTCGCCAGGTGCGTGGGGTCGCCCGGAGGCGAGAGCAGGGCGGGGACGGCGGCCCGGGCCCGGGGTGGGCGGCCGCCTCGGGGCGAGGGGAGCGCGGGGCGCCCTGGCCCGGCCTGCGCTCCCCGGCTCTACCCCGCGGCCGCTGCCCCCCGCTATTCCGGGCGGCGAGGGCCCCACGCCCAGTCACTTCCCCTCCATCCTCCAGCCTTCCGGGTTGCTCCGGCCGGGAAATGAGCTGGCGCCCCCGCCCACCTGGCCCCTCCCCCGCGCCCCCGCCCCCCGCCCCGGCCCTCCGGGCGCCCCGGGGCCGGGGCCGCCGACCCTACCCGGAGGGGGTCCCCCTTCGCCGGAGGCGGGGACCCAGCGGGGCCGCCCGGGGCGGTGACAGCAAGGCCGGCGGGACTAGCGGGAGCCCGGAGCCCGGAGCCCGGAGCCCGCCGCCCGCCTAACGCGGCGCTGAGCTGGAGGCCGTCGGCGGGCCCCCGCGCCTGGCAGGTGGTGCTGCCCCGGCCACGGGCACCGGTTCCCGGGAGGCCCCCGGGCCGGGGTTGAGCGCGCCAGCTTCCTTAGCAGGCCACCTGACGGCTCTGGACCTCAACCTTCCTCCTCTGTAAAATGGGGACCTTTCAAGTGGCGAGGCTTACCTGGGATTGTGTGTGGAAGGCACTGGGTTGTGCCAGGCACACGCTGGGTACAGGTCGGTGCTCTTCCTGCTGCCACTACCATTGTAGGGCCTGCCCGCACTTACCAAAGTGTCTGGATGATGCTAACCTCTGAGATTTGGGGGTCAGAATCCCAAACTGCCATGTAGGAGCTGTGTGGCTTTGAGAGATTCTTGTTTGTTTTTATTTATTTATTTATTTATTTATTTATTTATTTATTTATTTATTTATTTATTTTTAAAGATTTTATATCTCTGTTCATGAGAGACACACACAGAAAGAGGCAGAGAGACACAGGCAGAGGGAGAAGCAGGCTCCCCGAGGGGAGCCTGATGTGGGACTCAATCCCAGGACCCCAGGATCATGACTTGAGCCAAAGGCAGATGCTCAACTACTGAGCCACCTAGGCATCCCCGATTCTTGACTCTGAGTCTTTTTCCTCATGTACAAAATGAAGGTTTAAAAAAACACGAAAGAAACCCAAAACAACCCTTTAGGCTTGCTCTTGGGGGTAAAAGAATGTATGTCAAAGCTGTGGGTAAAAATGCTGTGCATTTAAAGATGCCGGTAAAGGTAGTTTATGTGTGTCTATGTACATAATCCACACAGGTCTTTTCAAATAGTTAAATGATATCCCAACATGTTAGTGTCACAATTTACTCTTGCCATATTTGTAGTCATCTGGATTTTTCCACCCTTCCACCATTCTAGAGGGGGTTATTATGAACATGTTTGCTTAAAAAAAAAAAAAAAAGTCGGTGGTTATTTTCTTAGCACCAAAATGAATCTATGCCACCAAAGAGTGTTAATTTTTAAGTTCCTGTTTGTGTTATTCTGCTTGTTCCTACCCAGTTGTTGAATTGTTTTTACATCGCTCTTCTGAAAGGCTGAACAAATGAGAATTTCTCCACAACCCTGCCAACATTGAGTTTTATGTGTTTTTGGATTTTGTTTTGTTTGGATTGCTTTATTAGTACGCTTTATGGTGCTTTCTATGATTGTTTTCATTTATGTGTCTTGACTTGATTTTTGCCTGGTTAAGACTTCAGGAGCAGAGTTGGGGAGGAGGTTTTGGCTGGTCTGGGGTGGCAAGGCCTATTCCATACACAACAGGAAGTTGAGTAACTGCTTAGCACGTGTACAAAATGGCTTACTGGCAACTCCCTGGAGCGTCTGAGCTGGGTGGGGACTTCCCTGAGTGCCTGTAGGGCCAAGATCCTGCTCCAGATGGCTCCTGCCTAGATTAGCCTCAGATACAGCCAAACCTCTGGCTTCAGAGAACCTTGGCCAGGTTTTTCTAGAAGCAATAAGGAACCTACAGCTAGTGCCTTGTTCAGCCCCCACCTTTTCTGGTAGAGATGTGAAGGAAGTATTGGCTGAGGGCATCCAGTTGGTATGGAGAGTTAGAATTTGACCCTAACGCTGTAAGGAAGGAGCCCTGAGGCCCTCGGTCAGGCAGCCCAAGGCTCTACCTGGCTTGCTTTGCTCTGAGGGGAGCTGAGTTCTTCCCAAGTGCTCAGCAGAGGATCTTCTAGATTTCAGATTTCCAAGTTTTGCTAATCATTGACCCTAATCAGGAAGAACACAAAACAAAACTGAACACATACTCCCCAGTAAATATTTACAAATTGCATACATATGTCACTGAAATAATAAAGCATATTCATTCCTTGGAGCCTATCCCCTAAAGAAAAGGATGGGATTTATTCAATTTGCCTTCAAGAAATACGTATTGAGCACCTGTTATGTGCCAGGAACTCTAATTGGTGCTGAGGATACGTGGGTGGACATAGCACCTACCATGCCCCTAGATAGTTCGCGTCCATACCCCGGTGCATGGTTTCTGGCATGGCACCCTCTGGATGGAAACCACACTCTGGAGACCCAAAACCCCTCCCAGACCTCATGCCGCTCTTCCCTGTGCTCTCCCACGCCCAGCCCTGGGTAATCTCCAGCCCATTTGTACTGAGCCTTCACTGTGTGCTGAAAGGACGCAGGGAACGTGCCGCTGGGAACACAGAGATCCTGGCGTTAGGCTGGCAGAGGGGAGCCAGCCAGGGGAGACTCCACATTTGACCCACACTCCCCCAGCCTCTGTTTCTGGGATAATGAGGCACAGATCACTGCACGTGGACTCCAAGTCCCAACACGGTTCCTCTCTCTGTCCTCAACAGTCAAATGGGCCCATGGTGCTGGCTCACGGGGCTGCCTTGACAAGTGGGTGGGTGTCCTGGAGGCCATGGCCTCAGCCTCCCTTTGTCTCCCCGTCCCCGGAGCCATTGCTGAGGCTTTGTGTTGTTAACAGGCTTGGGCAAAAGCAACTCTAGTTGCATAGTCTTTAGGGTGACTGGCTGGCAGTCGGTGCCTTCCCATCCCCCCATGGAGGTTTTCCTGGGAAGGATTAAGTCAAAGTTCCCGCAGCAGGGGGTGGCCCAGTGTGAAGGCTGTGTTGTTGCTTTGCCTGACCACGGGAACAATCCAGTGATTCTGCTCTAGGAGGATGTTGCCCTGAGGCAACAGTGGCCAGAGAAGCTACTCTTCTCTCTGGGTTGCCACTTCCTCATTTGTAACATGGGGGGTTGGGAGTCATTGCGGAGGCCCTGCTGGTTTTAGTTGCTTTGCAGAAGTTATGAAAAGGAGGAAAATGCACCTTCTCTCCCAGCCCCTTCACCCATATCTACCCCCTACGCCCTTTAAGATGTTAGTTAATTCCATGTACTATGAGTATTTCTATCTGAATTCATGCTAAAGTGTGGTTGGCTGATAGATGTGATCTGAACTACCCCCCCCCCCGCCCCCCGCCTGTCCCGCTGTGCCTGTGGCCCCTTTCTCTCCCACTTGCAGATCTTTAGATCCCAGGAAACCATGGTCAGGGCTCCCAAAGTCCTCTTGGCTGTGTTACTCACTAGTATGGGGGCTGCCATCTTCAGCAGACCCAACCTCTCCATCCTCACAGCCTGGAACTCTGGAACATACACTAAACAGGCTCTTACAGCCTGGCCCACACTTCTAGATACTCTTGCCAAGACCCTGCAAGGAGCAGAGACCTGCAGCTGCACCGCGTGGGAAGTTGCATTCTGCTGCCGAGCTGTGGGCCCAGGGACCCCCAGGGCTGTAGCCACAGGGCTTCTTGCTTCCGGGCCACCAGGGGCTGAAGGGGCAGGGGCTGGCTGGCCTCCACCCTGGTTCAGCAGCCAACAAGAGCCTGGCTGGGGTGTGGGAGTGAGCCTCTGGCCTGATCTATGCCTCCCTGGCAGTGATGGAAAAGGGAGGGGTGGGCAGATGAGCACAGATGGACCTGCTACTCCCACTTCTCAGTCTTGTGGTCTGTGGTATGGATAGTGATGAAGGGCTCCAGCCAAGCTGGATGCCAGTGCTGACCCAGCCCAGAGGCACCGGAAGTGCTGAGGAAAGTCCCCATCAAGCCTGCTGACCTGAGCTGAGGGCCCCCAAAGCACCACTTCCGGGGCCTTTGCCTTCCACAAGAGGCCTTATAAGGACAGGCTGGGGAAGCAGCCCTGGTGGGAGCACAGTGCTTGTGTGTGTGTGTTGTGTGTGCATGCATGAGGCTGAACACAGGGAGGGAGGAGTGTCTTGTGTATACACGTGCAAGGCTGAACACACGGGAGCGGGTGCGGCCTGAGCCTGGGCTGTGGACTGAGCAGTGTGGACTGAGGACTCACTTGGTGCCGAGCTCTAAGCATGTCCCTGCCCTGTACGTGCACTTGTGTCTCCGTGAGACAGACCTGGGCCGCCCCAGGAACCTTCCAGAGCTTCCTGCTATAAAGGAAAATTTTGCATCTGGGGCTGGCAGGAGGAGCAGGGACCGCAGGTGGTGAGCCCGGGGTCAGGGAGCCAGGCCCCACAGGATCCCTGGTGCCGCCTGGGGCCAGCTGGAGCCCTGGATTGCCCGGCTGTGCAGTAGGCTACATGCAGTTCGTCCCTCCCTGGCCTCAGGGCCCTGGCTCAGCGCTGGGCCTTCCCACAAGGCCTCCTGGCCAGCCATGTGGGTAAGCTCAGCCTGAACAGGTGGCCCTTCTTCTGTGGGGCCAGGTAGGTGCTCCCTAGTTTCCGGGGGGTTCCAGGGCCCAGGCCCAGAACTAGGGGGAAGCCTTTTTTAGCCCCGTCCATGGGATGCGGAGCTGCCAACTGGTCGGGGAGACAGCCAGGCTCCTGGTGACACCTGCCAGGTGTGACTGGGCAGGTAGCTTCCTCTCACTGAGCCCCATCCTCTCCATCTGTCACTGGGGCTGTGGCATCCGAGCACTGAAGTCCAGAACACCTGGGGTGAGGGGATGAGTGTAATAGGTAAAGGGCCTAGAGCCTACTTATCTTGATGAGTGCTGAGCAACCTATAGAATTGAGTGACTATATTTTACACCTGAAATGAATATAACATTGTCAACTATACTGGATTAAAAAAATGCCTGGACTGCTTAGAGCTGGCAAGTAAGGAGCATTCAGGAAATGGTGGTGTGTGGGTTTTTTTTTTTAAGATTTTATTTATTTATTTATGAAAGACACAGAGAGAGGCAGAGACACAGGCAGAGGGAGAAGGAGGCTCCCTGTGGGGAACCTGATACAGGACTGCTCCCAGGACCCCAGATTCATGACCTGAGCCAAAGGCAGATGCTCAACCAGTGAGCCACCCAGGTGCCCTGGTGGTGGGGTTTTGTGTGTTTGTGTCTTTAAAGATTTTAAGTAATCTCCACCCCCAACATGGGGCTTGAACTCACAACCCCAGGATCAAGAGTCACATGCTCTACCAACTGAGCTGGCCAGGCACCCCAGTAGTGTTTTGGTGTGGGTTTTTTTTTTTTTTTTTTTTTGTAATTTTTTAATAAAGAGCTTATCGAGCACCTACTGCGTGCCAAGCATCTAGGCCCTGGGGAAAGCATTGTGGACAAGTGAAACCTGTCTGCATCAAGCTCGGCAAGGCCCAGCTGGGCGAGAAAGGCAGCCGGCAACGTGGATGAGGACCCTGTAAGAAATGGTCAATAGTGATCCTCTGTGGGAATTCAGTCCAGAATAGGGAGTGCTGGGGTGGGGGTGGCGGCTGCAGTTTTGAATCAGTGGCCAGAGGTGGTCAGAGAGGCCTCCCTGTGAAGGTGGCGTTGGGACATGAAGGGGAAACGCGGGGCTGGCCATGGAGGCCCCTGGGGGTAGAGCTCTGGAGGCGGGGGAACAGCCAGTGCCAAGGCCCGAGGCCCCTGTGCCCCGGGATCAGCCGCTGGGCTAGCTGGGGAGACTGAATCCTGCACGGGTGGGTCAGGGCTGGGTGTCACCCCATGGGAGCTGGGTCTCCTGAACACCTACCGGGTGCCGGGTGAGGAGAGAATGGGTTTGAGGAAGTGGTGTGCACTCTGGGCCTTTCTAGAGGAGTAGGACTTTGCCAAATGGAACAGGGGTGGGCAGAGCTGGGTGGGGGGGGGGAGGGGACTGCCCCTCACCCACTGTGCTGGGGATCCCACCCCACCTCAGGTGCAGTGGGCACCCCTGAAGCTCAGTGGCAGTGGGGGGAGGCTGGGGAGGTGTAGTCAGCGCAGGGCCCGTTCTGGGGGTGCTGCCCTCTGTACCCACCTTCACCCCACAGTCCAGCCACCCACTTGGGGCCCAGTCCCGCCCCTCCTCCCTATGGAAGGAGCAGTAAGTGGTTTTCTGGATGAAGATGGGTTGTCTGTGTGGGTCTGTGCCCTCACCTGCAGGCCGGCTTCCTCCCCTCCCTCTCCAGAGAACCAGAGCTCTGGGTGGGAAAGGCTGCGGGCTGTGCACTGGTGCCCCTCTCATTTCATCCTCACTCCATCCTTTTCTTTTTTTTTTTTTTTAAGATTTTATTTATTTGAACGAGTGAGCGCACAAGATGGGGGGAGGGGCAGGCTCCCTGCTGAGCAGGATCCAGGATCATGACCTGAGCCCAATGCACTTAATGGACTGAGCCACCCAGGTGCCCTTCACTCTGTCCCTCTGCCAGGTTGTGGGGGGGGCCTCTACCCTTGAGGAAACTGAGGCACAGATGATGAGCACAGGTGACCCGGGTCAGGGTCAGCACACCGCACTCATGGAAGGTGGGGCCGGGACCAGAGCTGGGGCTGACTCGGGGTCCCTTCCTCTCTATGGCACAGGAGCTAAGCGGCCATGGCCTACCACAGCTTCCTGGTGGAGCCCATCAGCTGCCACGCCTGGAACAAGGACCGCACCCGTGAGTGCTGCGCGCAACCCACCGGATGACGTGGGGCGGGGGCCCCCGGACTGTGTGCGGGCAGTAAAACAGCCAGGCGCCCTGGACTGGGGCTCGGAGGGCTGGCCGGCCCCCTCCTGCGCCTCCAGTCCTGAGGGTGTAAGAGGGACGAGCCCTGGGAACGTGCAGGGGCAGCCAGCGAGGGGCACTTGAGTGGAGGCCAGAGCACAGCCCTGCGTCCAGCTCGGGTGCAGGTCCTGCTCGGGCTCCCAGACCGGGGGTGGGTCGGGGGTGGTGGTGGAATGAAGACAGCCTGGAGAGAAACACGAGAGGATGAGGGGAAAGCACTGGAGGCAGAGGTGCTGGTTTAGAACAGGTGGCCAGCGGGTCTTTTGGAGGTGAGGGAGGCAGCCATGCCATAGGCCCCACAGCGGGAGAGCCCGGCATTGTCAGGAACAGCAAGCAGCCCAGGGCTGGAGTTGGGGAGCAGAGAGGGGGTAGCTCCCCTGCTGTGGTGGTGCCTGCGGGTAGTGGGTACTGGTGAAGGATGGCTAGTCCCGGGGAGGGGGGGTGGCAGGGTGCTTCAAGGAACTCTGCACCAAGGCAGGGGGTGAAGGACCACATGTTGCCCAAGTGGCGTGAAGGGTGCTCCTCGGTAGAGGGGTGTCATGAGGGAAGGGGGAACCAGGGCATGCACCCCACCTCCTACTACCTACCCCTACCCTTCTCTCCTGCAGAGATTGCCATCTGCCCCAACAACCACGAGGTGCACATCTATGAGAAGAGTGGGGCCAAGTGGGTCAAGGTGCATGAGCTCAAGGAGCACAATGGGCAGGTGACAGGTATGTCAGACTGACTGGGATCACTCTCTTGAAAGGAGATGGGATGATGCAGGGCCAGCCAGTCACTCTCCCAATCACTGTGTTAGGATAGTTTGGGTTGCGAGTAACACAACCAGTATTTCAAACTGGCTTAAGTTACAAAGGGATGATGTTGGCTTATGTTACTGAAAAACTGAAGATGTTTCTGGGCTTCAGGAAAGGCTTGATCCAGCAGCTCAGCTCAGCATTAGCAAGAACTCATTTATTTCCTGTCTCTTGGCTTTCCAGCACATTTGGTGATATTTGGGAGCCGTAACTCTCAGTATCAGTTCTACAGGCATCCCGTGGAGCAGCTCTCATCCAAATTATGGCCTCTTAAGCCCCTCCTATGTGGATGCCAGAGCCACCTCTGCTTGGATGGCTTCAGCCTGTTTCCTCCCCACTCCACAGGCATTGACTGGGCCCCTGAGAGTAACCGAATTGTGACCTGTGGCACAGACCGCAATGCCTATGTATGGACGCTGAAGGGCCGCACATGGAAGCCCACACTAGTCATCCTGCGGATCAACCGGGCTGCCCGCTGTGTGCGCTGGGCCCCCCATGAGAACAAGTTTGCTGTGGGAAGTGGCTCCCGTGTCATCTCCATCTGCTATTTTGAGCAGGAAAATGACTGGTGAGTGCCCAGGCAGGGTCAGAGTCAGTTTGGAGGGATCCCGGGGCCACCGACCAAAAGATGTTGGGACTAGTGTCCCAGAAAGTACTGGATAGAGTTTCAGGAACCTTGTTCACATGACACAGGGGAAGAATGTCCTCTCTGGACCTTGTAGGGGAGGCAAGGAACACTCCCACAGCCCTCAGTAATGAGGGCACAGACCACAGCAGGACCACCTCTGTGGGCACTACACAAGGCCCTGCACAAAGCCTGGTACTCACTCCCTGACCGCCCCTTGGGCTGGGCATCGGTTGTCCCCACTTTTCAGATGAGCAAAGTAAGGCCCCATAAGGTCACTTGTCCAAGATGTCCAGCCTGTCATGGTCCAGGGCCACATCATCATCTTTTTCCCTGGGTCCCTGTAGGCAGAGCCTAGGCTGGAATCTGGGAGACCTGAAATCGAATTCTGCCCTGGCCAATTAGCTGCTGTGTGACTGAGCCGGTCCCAGGGTTGTCATGAAGCTTAAGGGAGACCAGGGATGGAGTTCCCACCTGGAGGGCACCCAGTACCCTACCAGCCCGATCCAGGCCCCTCCCTCTGGGGACCTTGGGGGTCTGCAGGGCCCCGTGGGAGTGTGGAGTCCCTGGGGTGCTGAAGCTACCAGTTCCCCTCCCCTCCGTGTATCCAGGTGGGTGTGCAAGCACATCAAGAAGCCCATTCGCTCCACGGTCCTCAGCCTGGACTGGCACCCCAACAATGTGCTCTTGGCCGCGGGCTCGTGTGACTTCAAGTGCAGGTGAGCCGTGTCAGCCCAGGAACCGGGGACTGGAAGGTGGAGGGAGCCCTGCGGGGGGATCTGGGGCCTCAGTCTTGTATCTGTGATGTTTACTTTTGGAGGGGTCACCACTGGGTCCTGTCTCCAGGCCATGGAGAGGCTTGGCAGGATGCACCGCACCCCTTACCACTGCTTAATGGCGGTGAGAACTCTTTCCTAGGCCCTCCTGTCCTTGTTTCCTTGTCTTCCATCGCAAGGACAAGGAGTGGCTTCTACCTTCTCACACTAAGGCATACATGACCGAGAAGCAACACACCTGCCTTGTCACCTTGGGCCTGGAATGTAGTCTCCAGTTGCCATTGGCTGTTTTTATTTCTGGGTGCAGCTCCTGTGGGCCTCCCAAGGCCTGGGTCTCTGCTCCGGCAGGCACCAGGACGCCTTTGGAGGCCCCAGACATAGAGACAGTAATGTCCTGCTGAGGCTCTGTTGGCGGGTGGGGAGCTGGTGATCTGTCCTGTCCGGTGACCCCAAGCTGGCCCTGGGACAGAGAGGGCGTTAATGTGTGCTGGCTAGAGCTGCGGGAAGGCGGTCTGGGCTGGCAAGTTGCAGAGCAGGGAGGAGGAGAAGCGTCCCAAGGGCCGGCTGCGGAGCATAGGCGCCAGCATGGTGGAGACCAGGACAGCCCCAGGGGCTGTGTCAGTGTTGTTAGTCCTCAGATGAGGGCCCCAGGGCCCTGGGAGTTCATGGGGGACCTCCTGGCCCCATTCTGCTGCACGAGGGCACCGAGGCCCAGATTGGCCCAAGCATGAGGACTCAGGCCATGAAGAGCTGGCTCTGGTTCCCACCAGTTCCGGGCTGAGCACTGACCTCACCGGGTGGGTCTGGGAGAGACGCCCCAGTCATGGAGGTCTGTTTCTTGCTCTGCCCTGGCAGGATCTTCTCGGCCTACATCAAGGAGGTGGAGGAGCGGCCAGCACCCACCCCGTGGGGCTCCAAGATGCCCTTTGGGGAGCTGATGTTTGAGTCTAGCAGTAGCTGTGGCTGGGTGCACGGCGTCTGCTTTTCGGCCAGTGGTAGCCGCGTGGCCTGGGTCAGCCACGACAGCACCATGTGCCTAGCCGATGCCGACAAGAAAATGGCGTGAGTAAAGGCCATGGGGGGCAGCAGGGGGGTGACGGGCACAGGGCAGGAGGGGCTGGAGCGGCTGACCTCTCTGTCTCTCTCTCTCAGTGTTGCCACTCTGGCCTCTGAAACGCTGCCACTGCTGGCCCTGACCTTCATCACAGAAAACAGTCTGGTGGCAGCGGTGAGGCGGGGAGGGGGAGAGTGGGAAAGGGAGAGAGGGAGGGGTGCTGATGAGGGTGGCCCTTTACTGGTTCCCTGCTCCCCCTCCCCCAGCCCCTAGTCTTTTTTTCCTTCCTGGTCCAAATAGGCTGGGAGGGGCCACCTGGTCTCTAGCATGCTCCCTGGCTGCTGTGAAGGGAGAAGGGGGAGCAGAAAATTGTGCCCTGCACTCTAGGGTTTCTGCTTCCCTACTAACTCTGGCTATGTGGGGGCAGCACAGTTGGGAACACACATCCAGAAGGGCACTGCCCTCCCTCCTTCTGCCCACTGATCTCTCCAATCCCTTTTCACCCCTCAACAAACCTCAGGTCCCGGGGGGGTGGGGCCAGGGGGGGATCAGGCCTGGTTTGCCTACAGAAGCATTCAGCTATGGGTGTTTGCCCAGAGTGGGTGTAACCAGTTGGGCAGGGCAGAAGGTCCCCAAGCTTCTAGGAGAGTCTTGGACAAGTTTTCTCAACTGGGCGTTGGCCTTGCCAGGGGAGGGGGCACCCCTAGATGCTCACCCCCAGCATGTGGTCCCTGTTGGTATGCCTGGCGTCAGCGTAGCTGTCTCTGAACTGGCACTGGCTTCCCAGTAGCTCCACCCAGGTCCTGCCACCCGGCTTCTGGCCAGACAGCCCCCATCTGTGTCACGCCTGGTCTCCAGCCTGTTGACTCACACAGAAGATAGGGGTGCTGTGCCAGCCCTCGGGCCTGCTCCAATGATACCCCCACCCTATTGCAGGGCCACGACTGTTTTCCGGTGCTGTTTACCTATGACAGCACCACAGGGACACTGAGTTCTGGTGGGCGGCTGGACGTGCCCAAGCAGAGCTCACAGCGTGGCCTGACCGCCCGAGAGCGCTTCCAGAACCTGGACAAGAAGGCGAGCTCAGAGGGCAGCGTGGCTTCTGGCTCCGGCCTGGACTCACTGCATAAGAACAGCGTGAGGTGAGAGCGGGACTGATGCCACTGGGAGGAGAAATAAAGCCAAAGTAGGGGCTGGGGGCCCTGACTGAGGAAATGGGGTGACCCTCTAGGTTGCACAAAAATAACATCGGGCCAGGATGCAAACCCAGCAGTGGGTGTGCTCTGCATTTTTTGAAGAAGGTCTGTGGGATGACCAGAGGGCACCCAACCCTGCAGGGCAGGGCTGAGGCTGAAGTGGTCCTGCTGTTGCCTCCTTGTGCAACTAGGCAGGATGAAGAGAAACTATCCACAACGCTCCAATCCTGCCAGCCACAGGTGTCCACCCTGCAGCAACCTGGGAAGACTTCCTGACTTGGCCCCTTGGCTGGGTGACCCCCTCCCATGGCTATCAGGCCGTGTTTTCAGACTAACCCCTGAGCCCAGCCTTCAGGGCTTATTGGAATGACCCCGCATGTCCTCCCAGCTCCAGGTTTTGCTTTTTGCCCCCATCCTGCTCCACGGTCACCCTGGACATTACCCCACACACGTGATTCATGCCGTTGCACATCTGGTTCTATTTCCCTGGATTTCCCTTGGCACCTTGCACATTCCTGCTCCTCCTCAAAGCAGACTCATGCAACCCCGCGGGCCACCTCCCAGGCTCTGTGCTGAGCACCCCAACTGTACATCCCAGTGCTTCTCACTGGAGTTAGCTGCTCCCCAGAGGGCAAGCAGGGCTCCAGCTGGGACCCGTCAAGCCCCCCTCTTCTTTGCAGCCAGATCTCGGTGCTCAGCGGGGGCAAGGCTGAGTGCTCACAGTTCTGCACCACAGGAATGGATGGTGGCATGAGCATCTGGGATGTGAAGGTGAGTCCTAGCCCACCATGGCCCTTCCTCCCCCTCGTCCTCCCTGGAAAGCCCTCTCCGTCCCTACAGAAGAAAGGCACTTCTTTGGGATGAAGAAGGGGGAAGAGTAGCACCACCCTGGGCACCTCCCTTTAGGGCTGGATTAAAACCAAGTCTGTCCAGCTCCAAAGCCCAGGTTCTCTGTCCTCTGCCTGGCTGGAGCTGGGATGGCGGTGAGTGGGACCACCGTGAGAACTAGCCTGTCTGTTCTGCTGTCTCTTTCCAGAGCTTGGAATCAGCCTTGAAGGACCTCAAGATCAAATGACCCATGAGGAATATGTTGCCCTCATCCCCACTGCTGGGGAAGGGGGTCAAGAAGGCTAAGGGTCGCTTTGCTGAATGTTTTTAGGGTAGTAGTCTGGGTCCCCCTGGAGACTGCTCCAGCCAGAGGGGAGGGCAAAGTGGGGAGGGGAGGGAAGCTTTTCTTACCTATTGAAGGAACATAGGTCTTTTTGTCAGAGAAATGTTTTCATTTATTGTTAAAAACAAAAATGTTCCCAAAGCACTGTGCTGGTCATGAACTGCTTCAAAAACATGGAGGTAATAAAAAAGCAATCTTAGAACTGGTCTCCTGTGTTTGGGAGAAGTCCGTATTTGCATGGGCACAGGTAGCTTGCTTCTGCTCACCAGCAAAATTGATCCTTAAACCTGAGGGTCTTCTCCTGAATACTTCCCTTTCCCCTGTAGTCCTGTGGGGAGTGGGGGTGGGGGGGCAGACCCTGGTGGCTGTCACTCTGTAGTCAGTCCTAGACCGGTGGTTGCACACCTTTCCAGGCTGCTTCTGAGCTTTAATGGAAATTGATGTTTGCAGCTGGTTTCTGATAAATGTGCTCATTTCCTCAATTTCCCCCCATTCATTCCTATTTCACTCAGAGGGCCTCTTCTGTTTAACACAAGCTTCTCACTTACCTATTTATTCAGTCATAGCTGGGTAATTACATCCACAGATCCTAATTGTGAACTGTCCTTACATTTGCAGGACAAAGGCTTCCTAAACATGCCTTCTCTCAGATTGTTCTAGGGTCTATCCCTCAGGATAGCCCCCTTGATCGGAAGAGGCCCATGATTCTTCTTTAAATCATGAGATAAAGATTCTAAAATCCAGGGAGACAGGCCACACAACTCCTCTTATTCTAAATGCTTGTCAAAGCCTGTACCAGCCCTCTGTAAAGTGAGCTGTTGGTCCCGTTGCTGACTTGATTGTTGTCGGCCCTGGAAGGGCCAGGGAGGTGTTCACCTACCCCCTTTTTAAGAGCTCACCTCAGGGGTGCAGAGTGACCCCAGAGTATCAGTGTTCTTCTGAGACCTTGCCGAACAGGCTCCCCTTACTCTTAGAGAAGGATGAGCAGCAAGCATGCTCTTGTTTAGCTATAGCGGCCTAAAGTAGAGGCTTCGTAGATGTCAACTGTTTGCCCTCAGTATAGACAGATACTTGGCTTAAAACTGACAGGCTCAATCTTCTGCTTCTAAGAAGAAGGAAAAGGTATTACGGGAAATGGTCAGGGTTTGGGCTCCTCCAAGCATGGCCAAGGCTCTTGTGGCAGGTGGGAAGTCCCATCAGGAAAGGAGGGGATCTGGACCCTGTTCTGTGATGTATACATCACCAGTGGACACTAAGACCACTAGCTAGGCTTTCTGGGCCTTCCTCTGTGCCACACCCCACAGGACCTTAAGGACAGTGCAAGGGACAAGAAGCTAATAGTTGGGGGGGGGGGGCAGTTGATGATAATAACCATTATTGGGGGAGGAAGCTGGTGGAGTAAGAAAAGGAGGGGCTGGGGCAGAGGGAAGATTCTAGGCAAGTCAGTGTGCAAGAGGGGCTGTGAGCAAGGGTTTGAGCCTTCTAGGAGCTAGAGGACTGATGTGCAGGACAGGGATGAGGTGGGTGGTGAGGCTGGGAAGGTCCCCAGAGACCAGCTCCTGGATATCCTTGGCGTCCCGGGGAATCAGGCCACTAAAATTGGCAGAGACATGAGGTGGCTGCTGCAGTTCTGTGGGTGTGAGGTGACCTGGGGATAGCACAGACCCTGGGGACCAACAAGCTGTAGGGATGAGGGACAAGGAGTAGAGAAACACCTGGGAGAATCCTACCACACAGGGGTCATTGTGTCCCCACTTTGGACAGAAGGCCTTGGGGCACCTGAGTCAATTAAGTGTCCAACACGATTTTGGCTCAGGTCATGATCTCAGGGTGGGGAGATTGAACCCTGCATCCAGCTGAGTGTGGAGCCTGCTTGGGATTCTTTTTCCCTCCTCTGCCCCCAACCCACTCTCTTTCTCAAGTAAACCTTAAAAAAAAAAAAAAAAAGGCCTTGTTACCATTTTTTAAAAGAAAACAAAGCCAGAAAAAGAAGTTACCTCCTCAAAGTCTCACAGGCAGGAGGTGGCAGAGCCAGGATCCAATCTCAGGTCTGACTTCCAAGCCCCCCTGGAGGAGCCTCTGGTGACATGTACTCGATGTAAGTCAGGGTCTCTAGCTGAGCCAGAAAGGAAATGCTTCAAGGCAGCAGTCTTGCCGGCACATCACCCAGCTACACAGGTGAGATCTGTACAACCACTCGTCAGCCTGCAGACATCAGGGAAGTCCTTGGCTCTGGTCTCACACAAAGGTCCAACAAGACGAGGACAAGTCCTGGGCACCCCGGGAGCCCTGGTGACCCAGGCCAAACACGGCCTCTCCATGCCAGCCATTATCGCAAATCTCCAGCTTCCAGCATATTAGAAGATGCCTCCTTACCACCCCGTGTGGCTCTAGTTCTGCTTGCTGGCAGCCCCTGGAGCCAAGGACTGGGTGCTCTGTCCGTGAATCTTGCCAAACAGCTACCACCTTCTTGTTCATCTTCTCAGAGAACCTCTTTTTCTCGGTACAGACCTGAAACTGAGCTGTGGCATGACCTCCAAGGGGTGAGGGGAGGGGACGGTGCTCTGGCAAACCTCTGATGGGGGTCCTGCTCCTCAGGTCCAGGGTCAGGGGCTTTCCACCAGCTGCAGCTGCGGGCAGTTTTTGTATCCCTTCTGAGGCTCCAGCGAGGTCACACCCAGGGAATGTGTGTGGCAGGAGTCACTGGAAGTCAGGGGTCCAGTTCCATCTCTGCCACTCAATCCCGCTTTTTGACCTCAGGGCAAACCCCTGCTTGGCACCAGTTACTGACCTCTCAGAACCGTATATAAAGGATGCTGGTGTTCACAAGGCAGAGTGCCCCTCATGAAGGGGTGCAGGAGAAGGGACAGGCACAGTGGCCAAGCCTGCAGGTGGTTCACACGATTGTGCCAAACCTCAGTTTCCCTGCCGCCATCCCCACCATCCAGGGAGGTAAGGATGGCATGAGGTAATGCCTGGCAGCCATGCTGGGTGTCAGGACACTTCCTCCCAGCACTGAAATTCTGAGACTGTTAAGGCTGGGGGCCCCTGGAGGGCAGGACGGGGAGGTATGGTGCTACTGCCAGGTTGCTATGGAGCATGGACGGGTCGCAAGCCACTCGGGCTCCAGATCCACCATACTTGGGTTAAATGAAGGGAGGGGCTAACTCTGTATCCTGAGGTCTCTCCTGGCTCAGATGCCCAGGGACCAGTCCTCATGTCCTGCTGGGTGCTGCCTGAACCATGTGGAGATGGACCTGAAAGCAAACCCGTGCCCTCCTGGGTGGAAAGGGCCCAGGCACAAAGTGCCCCCAAACGGATCACAGAACAAAGATTACGATAATGTCAAGTTTAATCTGCCAAATATACAAGTTGGACTTGTGGAGCATGTTTTGCCTGGGTGCTGCACAGTAAACAGAGGTTTCTTGAAATGATCAATGGGTAGGGTTAAGAATGGGCCCGAGCTCTGGCCAGAAGGGTGGGGATGGGGCAGGGAAGGGCAGAACGGACTGGCTGGAGACAAGCCATGACCCTCAGGGACCCAGGGGCATGGGCTCCCAGACAACAGCCCCTCTCAGTGAGCACCCAGGCAACACAGACTAGGGCTGGTTGTTGCAAACTTGTCAGCAGCTGCCCCACACACAACCACCCCCTACCGTGCAACCTATGGGACAAATGGAAGCTCCTCTCACCCCACCTCCCAGGCACCCCCAACGAGAGTTCTGAATTCTAAAAACAGCAAAAACACCCGAATGGTTACATATGAAACGCTCTCCCGCGTCTTTCTGTCTCAAAGATAGCAGCCGCCCCCTCCCCCCAGCCCTCCCTACCATCCCCCCAAATGATTTCTGTGCCAAGGTGAAGAGGAGACCCCAGGCTGCAGGGGTTCCTTGCCGTGAGGGGCTGCTGTGGCGGCGCCAGGGTGGGGCAGGTGAGACTCGGCAGAGGGCCTGGCAGCGTGGCCGGATCCCCGGTGCCTCCTCCCGCAGGCCGTGCTACTTATTCAGGGACAGCGACTGCATTCGTTTTCCCGACAAAGTCGCATCATCCTTTGCTGAGGGTGGGAAGGGAAGGGCAGGTGTTAGCACAAAACCACCCTTCCCCCCACCACACACACACCCCCGGAGCACAGCACTGTAGGGCTCAAAGACCTCAGAAAACATTCTGGGCAACTGGCTCAGCTGGCAGAAGAGGAACAGACCCAGGGAGAAGAGGGTTCCTGGGGGCGCCACTGCGCCCGACAGGGGCACCAACGCACAATCTACAGGGCAGAGAGAAATCTCTAACCCCACCCCCAGGCAGGACCCTGCAATTACACCTTCTCCCTGTAGGTGCTGCAGCCTCCAATAAGCAGCAACGTTCAAAGGGTTTAGGGTTTGTGAAGCGAGAGCTTCCGGTGGGAAGCTGGGAGAGCAGGCTATCTCCAATGCAGTGACAACCCTGGGGCAGCTGATTTCCCCTTCTGGGCCTTGGCTACCTTGTGAATTAGCGAGGAGGCAGGACAGCAGATCCCTAAGGGCTCTCGTGGTCCCCCCATGTATAGAGTGTATGAGACCAGGAGACAGAAGGTCATAAGCATTCGACTTATAAACCAGACCAAATCCCACAGCCCCCACTGCCAACCTTTGACCCCACTGGAGGGAGAGCATCGGGGAGGAGGGACAGCTGGGCCAGATTTCACCCAGGTCTGCACTGTGAGGTCCAGCCTGCCCCTGTCCCACCCTCTCAAGCCCCTCAGATGGACAGCGGTTACCTGAGGCAGCTCTCCCCACTGCACAAGGCACCAGATACCTTAGCAGGTCCTTGAGGGTCAGACCTAGCTGTATCCCTGAGGCTTCCATCAGATGCTGTGGACAGTGCTCTGCTTAGATTCAAACCCTTATCCAACTCCCGGCTGCTGCTGGACCCTCCCAGCACCCTGGGACATGGTGGGCACAAACGCCCACCACCCCTTGACATGAGAAAGGCACTTGCATATACACACAGGCTGGGCCTCTACCCAACAACCCAAGCCCATGCCATGGCACAATGAGGACACTGAAGTGCAGGGTTTGGTGGCTTGCCCAGAACCAGATTCAGGCAGCTGCACCAGGGCTCAGGACTTACCTTTCCTCTCTTCTTCTTTCTTCCTGGCAGCCTCTTCCCGCTGTTTCCGGATGATTGCCAGCCGGGCAAGGTCAGCTTTGGCTTGCTCTGTCTTCCCAGCTAAATGCATTTTCATGTAACGCTCTTTTGCTTTCTGCTTCTCGATTTCTTCTCTGTTTGGATAAAATGGTGTCACAGGGAACATCTTCCCCACCATAACCGGCTGAGTTGGATGCGGGAGCCAGATGAAAAGCCAAGTACTTGGGCCTGGGGCTCAAGTGGAGGAGGGTGCCCTGGCTGTGTGTGTCCCCTCTGTGTTGGGCACTCACCAAACAAACAGGCAGAGGCACAGCCTAGACTCTGGTGTACAGACTCAAGGGGCTAGAGGAAGTTCAACTGGTGCACCAGCTTCTCCAGATAACACAGGATGGGGGTGAGCTCAGCACAGAGTGAACAACATCTGCATTGTGGGGAAAGGGGTGCTGACTATGGTCTGGTGTCCACAATGAGAAAGGGGGATCAAAAACCAAGTGAACACTATATCCAAAGATGAGCAGGAGGAGGAAAGCACTGGAAACCACATTCTATGGGGGGTAGAGAAGGGAGTGGATCAAGTAGCCCAGATGGGAATCACACCCACCCAATCTCAGGTCAAGAGAACATGGCACATTCTCAATCAGGGCAGTTCAGATGTGCAAGAGGCTGTTCTCAAGGGGGTGAGCACCCATTGAGGAGGGTGTGGGAACAACAGCTAGACTCCCATAGGCATCAGTCACCAACCCAGTAGGTAGAGAAAGAGGTGATGGGTCATTTCTTTCCTCTGAGGATATTCCTCCCAAGCCTGAGATTCTGGAGTGGGCACGCTTTTTCACTGTGGTGTTGGATGGTCCCATCTATACCAGGTTCCTGGAAGAGCCATATATTGGAGGGGGCAGGGAAGCCCTGTCTAGCAGGGGCCTGGGAGAGGGACTTGCCCCCCCAGAGGCCTTCACGGCACACAGCATTGGGTAATAAGAAACAAAGCATGGGGCCTGGCCAGACAGGAGAGAAAGCCACCCACAGAAAGTTAGATAAGCAGATGTCTTACCCAGGAGACTCTGGACAGGAGACTGGACAAGACACTTGCTAGAGAAGAGACTAAAATACCTCTTAGCTCAGCAGATCCTACCCTGGGAGGTAGACGCAGAGCCAGGAGCCTCTAGGCTGAGCAGAAGAGATCCAAACCTGGGTGGGCGGAGTAGGGGGTGGGGTGTGGGTGGGGTGGTGGTAGTGGTTTTGAGTGGTGTGCCCTGGAGGCATCTAGAATGACTGATGAGCAAGGCTACCCAAAGTCTCTGCAAGGCTCCCTCAGTGAAGGCTAAGTCCCAGGGCAGGATGCTGACCTTTATGGTTTTCACTCTGCAACCTCAATAAGTGGGGGTGACAACAAGATCTCCTTTTTACTGGTGAGACAGAAGCTACCGGAGAGGTACCTGGAGCTCATGAGTCTTCCTTGTGGGGTATTCATAGACCCCCTCAGCCGTCATGGGGTTAGCACAGGAAGGTGGACTTAAATACTAGCAGCTCAGAAAGAAAAAAAACTGGGCAGCTTTCCCTAGAAGGCTTCAACCTCTTGGAGGGCCCCTGATGTCAGCTGGTGGCCATCCAAAGTTGGGGCACTACTTGTCTGGGAATGGCCGTGTGCAGGGCATTTCAGCACTGGACTGGGATCCTCGCACAAACCAAGAAGAGGCTCTCTGCAGCTCTATTTCCAGCTGGGACTGAGAGAGCGCTGGGGCAGCCAGCAGTGTTCACTGGGCTGCCTTCTCCCACCTGCCCCCCTCTCATGGCAGTGACACCAGAGAAGAATGCAGGCCAGGAATGGTTAGCTCAGGCTGGATAAGGGAAGAGTCCCTGGAGTGTGGTGCTCTGGAGGAAGGACTGTAGCATAACCCTCCATATCCCTGGCCATTACTTCAAAAACAACACTCGGGTCTGAATCTGCTGTTCTGTTTTTCCCTGCTGTGTTCCCATTGGTGAAAAAAAAATTATTTTTGTTTTGTGTTTTTGGCAAAGCTTCTATAGAACCTTTGGGGAATGAGATGAAATAAAGTAAATGCTCTAGTTGGAGCCCCCACTCAGCTACTAGGAACCTCAGAGCCCAAGAGGTGAAGGCAGGGGAATTGGGCGCCTCAGCCATTTCCCCCCAAGCCCCTAACCCCCGCCCCACCCCACAGGCCAGGCCCCTGCCCTTGTGCCCAGGTCCCAAGGCCTAGGAGCAGAGATTACCGTTCTCTCCTTGAAAGCTCCTTGGGCCCATCCAGGTCCAGTTGTGTGACCTTTTTGGTTGTCTGTGCCACCCGGTTAGGGTTCTCGATGTCGATGAGTCCCTCCACGCCTTTGCGCTTTTGCTAAGATAGGACAAGAAGCTGGCTGTTGGAGAAGTTTGGTCCTGCAGAGCCTCTGAGGGCCATGCCATCTCCCAACAGCCCGCCTGGATGGGGACAAACTCTTGCTCTACCCAACATGATTCTTGGCCTGAACTTCACAGGAGGAATAGCACTTAAGAGGAGTCTTCACCAGCCTAGGAGGTACAAGGACAGCGAGTGCACAGGACTAGAACCCAAGCTAGGCCAAGTCCCAGCAACCACAGGGGACGAACAGAGACACAGGACTAAATAATTTGCCTAAGGTGAACCAGGAAGCGGATAGTAGATGAGCTGAGAACCTAAGCCCAACTCACGAGCTCTCAACACAGAGCACTATATCTCCACTTCAAGCTCAGCCCCCGAAAAGTTTTCCATGGAATCTCACAGCTGACTGCAACGAGCACCACTGGATCCCCAGGGCAGGGCAGGCGAGGCCGAGGACATCCTCAGGACCAATTCCCATTCCTAGCCATCCCAACTGATAGGAGGGGGGTGATGTGAGAAGGAGCCATGAGATCACAATCTACAGGGTCGGGAAACCTGAACTTCCCATTTCCCTTAGGGCAAGTTCAGCAAGAGCACAAGTCCTCAATGTAGCAGGTTGGGTCCAAGCATCAGTCCTTGTTAACCCCAACTTTTCTCTTTAAATGACCGGAGGGAGACAGCTTCCAAACCTCAGCTAATCTGACAGAGCTCCAGACACCAACATACAATCCAGCTACCTAGAAACGCCTCCACTAGGAGGCTCCACATTCCACTGAGAGCACAAAGTGAATGTGCCTCACTCACCCTGCCCCTTCCTGACCATCCTTTATGCCACAGCCTCATGCCCCCTTCCCTCAACCCCCAAACCCAACCCTCCGCAACCCACAAAGAGCCCAACTCTAAAATGTGGTGTGAATCTGCCCACTTGTTTCCACTGCCATTGCCACCACCCACCTCAACACAAGCCACAATTTGTCTAGAGACTGGCTGCCATTTCCCTGCTTATATCCTCAACACCCTACCATGAACTCTTTCCAGAGAAGCCAAAACCGCCTTTTAAAAGCAAATCTGGGGAGCACCTGGGGGGCTCAGTCAGTTAAGCATCTGCCCTCAGCTCAGGTCATGATCCCAAACTTGGGATTGAGCCCGACATCTGGCTCGTGCTCAATGGGGAGTCCACTTCTCTGCCCCTCCTCTGGCTCATGCTCTTTCTCACCCTCTCAAATAAATAAAACCATAAATAAGTAAACAAAAGCAAATCTAGTCATCTCTCTCTCCAACTTCAAGGCCTCCACCATCGGCCTCCTACCCACAACAGTGAAACCCAAACCCTTTCAAGTGCCACATGGAAGCTACCCTTGCCAACTTCTCCTTCATCCCAAGCCACTCTGTATCCACCAAGGTACATCCCTGATTGGCCTCCTGTTCCTGTTCCCACCCCGGGGCCTCTGTGCTTGCAAATCCAGCCACCCGGTCTGTGCTGCACGACAATTTTCACACACCTGACTCCACCCTGTTTTTCAGATCTCAGTTTAAAAGCTACCTCCTCACCACACACTATTTCAAGTACCCATAATCACAGTTCATCTTATTCATGATACCTGCCACTACTTGAAATTATGCTGTTCGTTTACTTCTTTTTTGTCTGTAACTGCCCCCTTGGGGCACCTGGGTGGCTCAGTTTGCTAAGCATCTGCCTTCAGCTCAGGTCATGATCCTGGAGTCCTGGAATCAAGCCCTGCATCAGGCTCCCTGCTCAGCAGGGAGCTTGCTTCTCCCTCTCCCTCTGCCCCTCCTGCTGGCTCATGTTCTCTCTCTTAAGCAAATAAGTAAAATCTTAAAAAAATAAATAAATAAATAAAAAGAAAGTAACCCCCTTAAGAGCAAGGACTCTATCTGCATCTACCACTGGAAACGGTCATCAACAGGCACCTGATAAACATTTGCTGACTGAATGAGGCCAAGTCTCAGGCCTCCACCAAACACAGTACCTGGTAATCATCTTCCTCATCTTCACTCTCATCTGAGTCTAGAGATTTCTTCTCCTTTTTGGGGTCACCTGCAGCCCCATCTCCACCTTCTTCTCCTTGTTCCTCTTCTTCCTGTTTCAGAAATGGACAACCTGCAAAATCAAAAATGCACAAACCCCCTAGACTGTGACCCCTGCTCCCACCACCTCTAGTCTGTGGACCCAGAAAAATTAAGCCCCAGAAGGCTGGGGCCAAGTATGACAAGGGTCCGACTCTGGGACCCCGGCCCCTAGTTGGGGACCTGGGTCAGAGGCAGCCTATCTATTCAGCTCCACAGTCTAAAAACCATTCCCACAGTCCATCCTGGATGAGAAGTTCATCTCCCAGACTCAGAAGAACTCAGCTGTGGGGCTGAAAACCACAGTCCTGCTCAGCTCCCCTTCTGCTTCCCCAGCTGCCACATGCAGCTGCCAAATCATACTCGCTTTTCTGGACAAGTCCTCCCCTGCTCTCCACTCCCACAGTCAATGGTAGGCCAGCCACTCCAACCTGCCCATGCAGAGGCCTTGCTGTGTTGGCTTCCTAAGACAACACCCAACATGTCGCTTCCTTCCACCCTTCTTGCTTCCCCACCAAAAATATTCCTAACAAAAACAGTAGGTCCTTCCCCCTCCTTGCACTTGCCCACACATTCTCCAAGGTCCTGCTTAGCTGCCAGCAACTCCATCAAGCCCTCTTGCCCTCTCCCAGTCGGTTATGGCCCCTCCCCTTCTAGGAACTCCCAGGCACTCCACAGCAGTGTCACTCATCAGGTCTGACTGAACTCTTTTCAGCCCTTATCCATGCAAGGATCTAATGGTATGGTCAGGGATGTGGATGTGAGTGATGATGGAAACATTCTATTTCCTGACAACAGGCTGTAAAAAACACTGCAGGAATAGAGTAAAGTATTAAGCTCAGACTAGAGGGGGAAGGGTGAATAGCATCAGTGAGAGTCACAGAGGAGGCGACGTTCAGCAAGGTCTGGAGAAAGGAATAGTACTTTGCCTGCTAGGGGTGTGGGAAGGCAGGGCATCATGTCACGCTGGGTCTGGCAAGCAGTCTGGCATGGCTACAAACAAATGGGGCCTGCTGGGAACCTGAGCTATGGATGGGCTGAGCCTGGCAGAAGGACAGCTTCCAGAAAGCAGGCACACAGGACCAAGAACAGAGACCCACTAAGGCAATCACTGCTAAAAGAACAAAGTTCTAATCGATTCAATCAGAAGATGGCTCTTCTTTTCAGTCATTGGTTGTTCTGGGATACTTGCCTGCCGCCCATGCCCCATCCCCAATCCCAAACCTCAGGTGCTGGCTGCTTCTTAGGAATAGGTGGTCCTTGCCTGGCCTCTCTGAATGCCAAAGAGGCAGGGAATCACCCTGGGCCACTGGAGTGGCCTCGACAGGCATGTACTCACCCTGGCCTTCTGCTTCTCAGCCTGGAGCTGTGCGTCGATCTCCTCAGGGCTTGTGTACTGCCTTGCCCGGCCTTTGTGGCCTCCCTTTCTCCCTGCACAAGGATTAGCAATTTAGGAAGGTGGAAGGGAATAGGCTTCCTTGATGGCCCTGAGCCCCAGGGGGCTGTGTCCTGATGCACAGAAGCAGAGACCTCCCCTCCCCCTCACCAAGCACCACCCAAACCTATACTTTCCTACTTTCATATGTTCAAAGGGACAAAAGAGGCAACGTGTGACAACCTGAGGCAGCTCCAAACTGTATGCTGGATGTAGGTTCCTACAAACACAGCTCTGAGGGAAGGATATGGAGGAGGGCACACTGCATATCAGAACTGGCCAAATCCCATGGTTCCTTAGAATCCAAACACAGTGGGATGCCTGGCTGGCTCAGTGGCTGAGCGTCTGCCATCGGCTCAGGGCCTGATCCTGGGGTCTGAGATCCAGTCCCGCATCAGGCTCCCTGAGGGGAGCCTACTTCTCCCTCTGCCTCTGTCTCCCTCATGAATAAATAAAAAATCTTAAAAAAAAAAAAAAAAAAGGATTCCAAACACAGTGGACAAAAATGCAGTAAAAAACATATAACACTTATGCCCCTGCTGTCACTACAGTGGTTTTTACTTGGCAAATGTTCGGTCACAGCCATGCACTTATTTGATCCTCAGAATAAACCTATAGGGAGTCACAGCTGGTCTCGTTTTACAGACAAGTCACTGAAGATTCAAATCTCAGCTGCACCACTTACTAGCTTTGGGCAGGTACATAACCTTTGAGTCTCAGTTTCTCCATCTGTATCCTTACCTCCTACAGTTGTCACGGGAATGAACTTAACATACATACGTCTGTTGGAACAGTGCCTGGCACTGGATAAGCACTACAGAAACATACGCTAGGTTTGTGCCATGTTTGTTACTTTTCGGATAGAGTATTTTGACAAAAAGAAAACAACAAAGGCACTAGCCTCATCAGTGATTCACTGTAAATGTCAGAGAATACAATAAAATATTTCACATTCACCTAAGTGGCATGCTAGAAAAAAGACCCTAATAACCTACTGAGAACTTTCTTGAGCTTGAAGTGAGAAACATAGCTGACAAATTTAAAGTTGAAAATAAAACCAACTACCTTCTAAGAGTTAAAAATGTGACTAGTGATTAAAGCTCATCTAAGAGTATCAGTTTTACAGTCCAAGCCTCTTGAGCCAAGACAAGAGGCTGACTTAAAGCCATCAGCCAGTTTTACAGCAGGGTGGCACCTGTGTCTGCTGGTCCTGGAGGATGCTGGGTGGTTGTGGCCTCAATCCATTCCCACTTCTACTGGAAGCTTCGGCCCAGTTGATTTCCAGTGAGTGTTTCACTGAGCACAGAGAATCTGTAATTAGACAGCCAGAGCTTCTCTGGACTCCAGAGACAGCAGCAGAGATACCAACCTCCTCCTTAGTTCCTAGACAGCAGCTGCAGAGCCATAATTGGCTGCTAAAGACCACACCACCCATTTTTAATAACTACCCGGGTTCCCATGGGTGTCTCTGTTTATGCTCATGAAAGTCCTATTGTGTGATACCAAGCTTGCCATTAAAAAAAAGAAAAAACCTAACACCCTTTCTTGCCCTCTTAGTTTTCCAAGAAGTAGTAACAACTCAATACTGGCTACTATAGGCTCTCATCCCGCACACCTGCCTAGGGGATACTGACCTTAGTTTAGCCTACCATAACTTCTGTCAGAAGCTCCTTCTGCCTTTAAAAGTGATTCACAGTAACTTACTGGAAACAAGAGTGCATCCTTTTCTCTAGGGGAATTTTGTAGTTAAAAAAATATATATCTTTTCTTTAGTTTTTGAAGTAAATCAACACAAGCAAGAAATGCAAATCTCATCTGCCCATAAAAGCTTTTCACAAGCCAAAGGCCAAGTCATTTAACCAAGATATTCAGCATTTTCTAACTGTAACCTCTAACCTTGGCTCAAACTATCTGTGAAGTAGGACTTTAAAAGCCAGAATTCTGGAACCAGAGGGTTCATTTAGCACCCTCCTTTTGCAGGACCAAGATCGAGAAAAATGGAAGAGACTGATTCCACAGATGAAATCAGTAGGGAGGTAGGTTTAAATGGATTCGACTCTGTAAACCCCAATATCTCTGCAAGTAAAATCAGGAAGTCATTTAGGTTTGAAAAAAACTCCCAAGATTTCCTGTGGCTGAAGCAGCTTAACCAACATGACACATGAGCTACCGCTATTAACCGAACATATGTTCTGTGCCAGGAGTTAGCCAGGCACTCTGAGTGCTCTATTTTTTTTTTTTTTTTAATGACCTCTTTCTCCAGCTCTCCAAGCTAAGGGTTATTAGCCAAGCGCTCCAGATGAGAAAAACAGAGTGGAATTAAATAATCTGTTCAAGGCCACAGGGTTAGACAGTGACACAGCTAGACTTCAAGTCAAGAACTTCTGACTCTTAGGGGAAAGAGAATGAAGGACTGTCTACCGTGGATCCTCGGTCTTCTTGGACAAGAAACTGACCAAACCCTACAAATAGTGCTTAGCGGACACTTAACGATGGCCCGGCGCTGTGCCGCGCACTCCACGTGGATCACCTAGTTTAAGTCTCCCATCCGTACTATGAGGTAGCTACAATCACAAACCCGGTTTGCAAATGAGAAAACCGAAACACAGGGAGATGAAGCGCCTGGCTCAGAGGCACACACGCAGCCGCTGCCGAACAGGGGCAGTCAAAGCTAGGTCCGCCAGGCGCCAGAACACCAAGTTCTCTCACGAGGCAGGCCCGGCTCGCCCAGAGCTCGGGAGGGCCCACGTTTTACGCGAAAGGCAGACGAGCCCCGGCACAGGCGCGGGACGCGGTGACTCAGTCCCCGGCAAGCCTACAAGGGGAGGGAACTCCAGGTCCCCCAGGCCAGCAGAAGCGCGCCCTAGATCCGGCCTTCCGTGCCGGCGAGGAGCCGGAGGCCCCCGAGTCTTCTCCTAAGACCCCCGGAGGAGTAGCTCGTGGCCACTCCGGTCCTCAGTTTTTCCATCCGGACAATTGGGCGTCGAGGCCCACACCTGGCCCTCAGCCGGCGCGGACGTCCTCCCTCTGCGCCGCTGTCCGAGACACCCGCGGGCTGAATGAACAAGAGGAGCCGGACTCGGGCGGCCCCTCGAGGCCCACAAGCCACGCGCACTCGCCCCTCACCTCCTTTAGGCATCGCGGCTCCGGCGGCTGCGGCGGCGGCGGCGGCGGCGCCTCGAACTGACACCGGAACCGGAAATGCCTCGGGCTCGACTTCTTCCGCCCGGCCCAGTTTTCTTCAGCGCGCCGCCGCCGTCGCCGCCGTGCCCCCGAGTACCGGGGACCTCAGGGAAGCCGGCTCACGGAGACTGTCCCGCGGGTCGCCTGAGTCCAGGCTCGCCCGGGCGCTGCCCAGGCAACAGTGCCTCCAGTCCCCCCGCCCTGGGGAGACGTGTGAGCCTGCCGGTCTCCCCGCGGGATGTGAGGGCAAAACGCAATAGCGGCTGTAAAATTCTCTACAGGCAGAACTGCGGATACCTAGGATGACGCAATCTCGGCGCGAGGTGGGGAGCGGCTCCGCGAGGACCTCAGCCTGGAGAGATCGCCTGGGAAGCGGAAGCCGTCGGTAGCGAAGTGGCGGCTGACGGTGACGGTGGTTCAGGTGAGCGTTTTTCTGTGTCCTCCAGTACCTTGGTAACAGCTAGGGCCAGGGATCGGAGGTCTGCACCGGGCCAGAAGCGATCTGAGCGGCTGGCCAGGGGCAGTTTCGGGCCCCTGGAGCGGGAGGTCAGAGGAGGTGGTGCCTCGTTCGTTTTGCCCAGGGTATGGGAGATTTGAAGGTTCTTCTGCTTCTAGGCTCCCCCTCCTCCCGCTGCTTTCTTTGCAGAGAACGTTTTCTGTGTAAATGCTCTTTGTTCTTTTGTAAACCTAGCCTAGATGCCGTCGTCTCTAGGGAGCCTTTCCTGTTATTCCGACCGTAACGTTTTCCTTCCCTAGCTCTGAACGCCTTTCCACTCGTTTCTTCTGAGCGCTGCCACCTCTTATTCCGCCTGCCACCTCTTGATCCAGTTGCTTCCTGCCTATTACTTCCCCTGGGCTGTTCTCTGGCCCCCAGATGGACCAGGCTCTCGAATTTCGCTGGATCATAGCATGTTGGTCATCCCGTATCTTTGTCTTCTCAAACCGTGCGCGCATTTGGGCAGGGTCCAGATTCTGTCCATCTCTAGCTTCAGCGCTGGAGAGACACGTGCAAAGACCACTGGTTTGGAAGTCAGGAGCCCCCTAGTCAGAACCATACTCAGGTAGTCCTCAGCTGTGTGACCCTGACTCTACCCCTAGAAATTTTATTCCTTAACTGTAAGGTTGTTAATGGAGAATTGATGAAAGGACTGGGGGAGGGGGGCGCTTTGTAAACTCGGAGTCAGGCCCTCCACGGAAGGGACGGACTGATTGAGTTTGGGAGAGAGGAATCTGCTATGCTTCAAAGTAGGAGGTAGGTAATTAACCTGAATCCTCTGTGCCAATTAGGAAATGCAATGTGGTTTGAAATACGTTTCATTTAGATTTGTACTGGATGGGCTTTATATGACTTGCCTTTATATAACATTTTTCTTGGGTTTAAAAGACTTTTTGGCAATCCAGCTAATTCACTGCCCTCATTTTATAGACAAGACTGAGGACCAGAAAGGGAATGTGACCTCCCCAAAGTCACAGAGTAATTGGTAGAGCTGGACAAGAACCTAAGCCTGTAACTGAAGAGACCAGAGGTCTTTCTGTTACATTCTTGGGAAGCAGACGGTAAGGTACTTTGGCTTTACACCATCTTTTTCCCTTTTAAGCCCTCATTCTCTCTGCTCTCCCAACCATAGACCTTCTCACACTGTATTGTAATTACCTTTTCATTTTGTTTTCTTGCTAGAATTTCACTTTCCCAACGACAGAAGTTATGTCTTATGGTTTGTTCTATGTTCCCAACATCCAGTCCAAGGCCAGGCTCATAGGTGATGTTAATGATAACAACAAAAATTTACTAAACATATTTAATACAAGCATATTCCATGTAATTTTAATGAGATCTTCACGATGGCCCTCTATGCAGATTTTACAGATGAGGAAACAGATTTAGGGAAGTGAATGTGCACCAAAATAGTGGCTAGTGAAGGCTTTTGGGGATCTTAGGTTCAGAAACCAATCCATTTAATTTTCCCTCCCAGATCTTTGCAAATTATCTTGTGAGAAAAATGCCTAAAGTCAAAAGAAGCCGGAAAGCTCCCCCAGATGGTTGGGAGTTGATCGAGCCAACACTGGATGAATTAGATCAAAAGATGAGAGAAGGTGAGTGGGGTAGTTCCTAACTGGGTGAGCTGCATCTAAGGGTCACAGGCTCAGATGTCTCCAGGGACCAGGCATAAATGCAAGTATCATATGGGAAGAGCCAGTCAGCACCACTGTGGCTTCTGGGCACTGACCTGTTTTGTTTGCTTACTAACTCAGGAATATTAGGAGTTCTGGGAAGTAGGATGGCACTAATGAAAAGGTCTTCAAAAACGTTTTGGAGCCAACTTAATATAAAAGCCTTAGAGAATAAAGATCAAATAGTCTACCTATAATCATTGACTGTTTTGGGTTAGGTACATATTTAGGATCTTACGTTTACTTGGAAAATCCTGTCCTTTTTCATTTTCACATTTTCAGAAACAACGTAGTCCAGATTTTCCTTGCAGGTCTCTGACACTGTTTTTATCATTTTGTTTTTGCATAGTCTACTAGTTTTCCAAAATGTACTATCTTCAGTTCCTTCAAAATGCTGTATGATCCTGAACTTGATGAATCAGTGTAGCATGTTTTTAGAACTCCTATCTGAAGCCACAAGCATCTGTTGGCCTTACATGACGAACTTACTGGATTATTTTCTTTTCATTGTTTTAAAAGAGCAGGGATGGAAGAGGTGCTTGGGCTTGATCTCAGGATCCTGAGATAATGACCTGAACAGAAATCAAGAGTTGGATGCTCAATTGACTGAGCCACCACCCAGGCACCCCTAAATAACTACTTTTGTAAGGACTTTGAATTAGTTGAAAATGAAGCATAAACACTTGCATAATGAACATTTAACTAGATTTTTTTTAAAGAATAACACTTAAAAATAATTGTTGCCAAGGTTTTGAAGTTAATGGGACATTTCTTTTAAAGTTCTTGGCATTAGCAAAGCAGCAAAAACCTAAATGTAGTCTATACCATGATGCCCCTACTTCTAGCTTCTCTTCCTTCCCTCAAACATGGCAGGACTCTGCATCACCCATTGAAAAATGCATTCCACTTTGTGTGTGAACCTGTACAAAACAACAAGAATGTTCACATGGTCTTATGAAAATGGGCCTAAAAGGGATTTTAAAAATGAGAGTGCAGGGATCCCTGGGTGGCGCAGCGGTTCGGCGCCTGCCTTTGGCCCAGGGTGTGATCCCGGAGACCTGGGATTGAATCCCACGTTGGGCTCCTGGTGCATGGAGCCTGCTTCTCCCTCTGCCTATGTCTCTGCCTCTCTCTCTCTCTCTCTATATATATATATCATAATAAATAAATAGATAGATAGATAGATAGATAGATAGATAGATAGATAGATAGATAGATAGAATGAGAATGCTGCCTATGTTTAAAAGATCAAGAAACAACAAAAGCACAAGGAGGGAGGCTCTGCTTCCAGCTCCAGCCTAAGGAGAACCATGCCCTTCCCTCAGCAGCTTATGCAGCCACTGCCTTTCAATACTCAACCCAGGTGATCTGATGTCTTCTCTAGCCTAAATAGGAGACTATACCAGCTGCCTGTTGAATGGCCCCATTTGGACGTCTCAAACTTACCATTTCCAGAACCGAATCACTCACCCACCCCAGAGTTGTTTCCCTTCTGAGGCCACAAACCATGGAGCCGTGCTTGACTCCTCTCTTCCTTTCTTCCTATCCAACCACCTAAGACATCCAGATTCCTTTTTTTTTTTTTAATTTTTATTTATTTATGATAGTCACACACAGAGAGAGAGAGAGGCAGAGACATAGGCAGAGGGAGAAGCAGGCTCCATGCACCAGGAGCCCGATGTGGGATTCGATCCCAGGTCTCCAGGATCGCGCCCTGGGCCAAAGGCAGGCGCTAAACCGCTGCGCCACCCAGGGATCCCGACATCCAGATTCCTAAGAAGAGTGGCAGAATGAAGAGGGAAGGTTTGTTACAGATGTGTGAGACAAATCAACAAAATACATCTGATGTTGTTTGGGCCTTAATTCAGACACACCTGTCAATAAGTGTTTTGAGGCACTCCATGAAAACTGAATAGGGACAGAGTATGGGTGCTAGTAAGGAGTAATGGTTGGTTTCGCTGTGTGTGATACTGGCATTATAGACCTTTTTAAAAATCTTTGATATGTTAGAGATAATACATATTATGAATGCGATACTTGATGTGAGATAATTTTAAAATATTCTAATTCTCCACCCTCAAAAATGGGGAGAATCAAATAAAATAACAATAGCTGAATGTTAGTAATTGATGAAACTGTGTGATAGGAATGTGGCAGTCCACTCTGCTGTTTTGTGTGTATTTTAAATTACCCATAGAGAAATGTTAGAAAATCCATCAGTCTAAATTTTGATTGCTTTTAAATCCTACCACCTGGCCCAAGCTACCCTGACTTCTCACTTGGAACTGCAGTAGCTTTCTGCTTCTCTCTACAGTCTTCTCCACAGGGCAGTCAGGGGGGAGGGTCAGATCACTGTCTGCTCAGGACCCTCCAGTGGTTCACCTCCTCTTCAGAGCAAAACCAGTCATTCTGTGGCTTTCCAGGTCAAATACTCTCTCGCAGTTCCCTCTTTAGCTCTACCTTCTACCTCTCCCTTACCTCCTACCCCTAGCTGCTGTTCCTTGATCCCCAAGTAGTCCTGTCTCCGGGCCTTTGCATGGGCCTTTGCATTGCTGTTCACTCTGCCTTATAAGCATGTTTGCCCCCCCCTCCCCTTTCAGATATGCTTAACATCAAACCTGTGACTTGACGTATATATTTTATGAGATTAACAATAACTTAACGCCTGTTACCTCAATTTTTTTTTCCTGTGAGAACTTTTAAGATCTCTCTTAGGAACTCACACATACACAATACTACATTGTGAACTGTAGTCACCATCCATAGGACTTCTAACAGGAAGCTTATACCTGTAACACCCTTCACCTGTTTCACTCAACAAGCCTCCCCCCTCCCCCCTTGGTTTCTTAAAGACTCTGATCAGATGTCCCCTTGTGCCTTCTTTGATCACCTGTATAAAAGGTCAGTCCCCACTTCTGTATTTTCTTCTTCTCTGTGGCCTTCCCCACTTACCTCCAGGTGCTGATGCACTTCCCTGCCCTGGAACGCAGCTCCAGTGATGCTCTGCTTGCCCCGCTGCAGGACCTCCGGTGCCCAGAGCAGGGCCTGAGCTATAGCAAGCATGCACTGTGCACTGGCTCGGTCCTCAGTGCCTGCCCTGAGGATCACAGAATCCCATTTGTGAATTCTATTTCCTAAGTAATAGAATGGCCCCAAAGGTGGAGAAATGGAGGTAGCTTTCTTGACCACTCCTCACCTTTCTCCTCTGCTCTAAAAACTGAGTGGAGATGGTAGACAAAGATCAACTTATAACTGCTAACAGAAAGAGAATTGCCACTTCAAATAATCATGTTTAAATCATGTGGCTTATTTTTTATCTTTTTTTAAAATAACAGCTCTATTGAGCTAGAAGTCTTATTCTATAAAATTTGCCCTTATACAGTGTTAAGGAGGGTGTTCAGGATATTCAGAGTTGGACAACCATTACCTCCTGAAGAAAGCCTGCACCCTTTAGTATTCTTCCCCCCCCCCCAACGCCCCCCCCACGCCGCCATCTCCCCAGCTCTCTCAGTCCAAGGCAACCACTGGTCTTTCTGTCTCTGCAGACCATCATCTAGTAGGTGGGCTTTGGGGACTAGTTTCTTTCATTTGGCATCATGTTTTCAAAGTTCCTCCGTGTTGTAGGAGGAGCCAGTACTTCATTTTTTTTTTTTTTTTTTTAAGATTTATTCATTTATTTATGAGAGAGAGAGAGGCAGAGTCACAGGAGGAGGGAGAAGCAGGCTCCATGCTGGGAGCCCAACGTGGGACTCGATCCCAGGACTCCAGGATTGCGCCCTGGGCCATAGGCAGGCGCCAAATTGCTGAGCCACCCAGGGATCCCTTCATTTCTTTTTATGGCTGAACAATACTCCATGTATGGGTGGGCTTCGTTTATCCATTCAACAGCTGATGGATACCGGGATTGCCTCAAATTTTGGCTGTTGTGAATACTGCTACTTGCACATTCATATAGGAGTTTTTGTTTGCATGTGTGTTTTCAGTTCTCTGGGATATATTCCAAGCAGTAGAATTACTAGGGCATATAGTAACTTGAACTTCCTGAGGAAGAGGCCAGACTGTTCTCCAGGGAGGCTGCACCGTGTTACATTTCCATCAGCAGCAGCATATGATCCAGTTTTCCCACATCTTCAGTACTTGTTACTGCCTTTTTGATGATAGCCAACCTAGAAGGTGTGAGGTCGGATTTATTCTTTATCCTTAGTTATTAAAAAGAAACAAAAAAAAAAAAACAAAAAAAAACTGTATCCTGTGAATACTACCTGCCACAAGAAGACAAACACACACCTTTTTCTCCTCAGCTGAAACAGAACCTCATGAGGGAAAGAGGAAAGTGGAATCTCTGTGGCCTATCTTCAGGATCCACCACCAGAAAACCCGCTATATTTTTGACCTCTTTTATAAGCGGAAAGCCATAAGCAGAGGTAATTAGCTAAATTCGCTCAGCCTCACCAACCTGAGTAGCTTTCAGATTTACTTCATGGTTCTTGTTCTTGCAACCTCAGTAAATGTTGGTTTTCTTATCACTAAAAAAAGCGGGGAGGGGTCAGGGCTGGCTAAATATTCTTTTTAATGAAGAGCAGTGATGGGCCAGGGCTGGGGAAGCTTTGTTATACCATGGTCTGATGCTCTTTCCCCTTTTTGACAGAACTATATGAATACTGTATTAAAGAAGGCTATGCTGATAAAAACCTGATTGCAAAATGGAAAAAGCAGGGGTATGAGAATTTATGCTGCCTGCGCTGCATTCAGACACGGGACACCAATTTTGGGACGAACTGCATTTGCCGGGTCCCCAAAAGCAAGCTGGAAGTGGTAACGTTTCTACCCCTCTAATGTCCAATGATTGAATTTAGAGATTACTTTTTCAGTTCAGAAGTCTGCCCTAGTTGATGGCAGAGATTCAACACAATTATGCTGGGTGTCCTGCTGGTCATGCCCTAGGGAGGCCATGTCCCTCTCCTGAAGAATCCGTGTTAGGCAGTTTGGCAGCAATCGTTTGTTAGGTCTAGGGCCAGTCTCAACTGCACCCTTGGGCAAGTTACTGAATTCCTTCCTCACATAGGAAGTGGGGGTGAGGAGGGCTGGGTCAGGGGAGGCATTTCCATTCTTACCCTCCTGTGCTCACCCCAGATACTTTTCTCCAGATCTCTTTCCCTCAGATTAATTACATTGTATTGCTTCTGTAGAACTTTGTTCTAAAACTAGACCTGCAGCTTGGCAGCTCAGGCATGGTGCTGTATGTGTAACTGAGCCTACAGCATATAAGCCTCTCTGAAGTAGAACTGCAGAAGGAGGCAGTTACCAGAATGTTCACCTTAGTGGCCTCTGAGTACGGCCCCTTGGCTGACCATGGTGGGCCAGCTGGGCAGTCAGGCCAGCCTGCCCACCTCCCAGGTGGCTACCTTTCACACTAGTGCCTCACCACAGGTCCCTTCCTGCTGCAGACCAGTTATATAGTCTATAGAGCTCTGGGCCGGGGACTTTAGCTCAGCAGGCAGCTCTGTCTCCCTGAATCATCTCTAAGGCCAGGGAGCAATGAACATCGAATGAGGGCCCAAGGATATCACATTCTTCCTGAGGAAGAATCTGGGTGCTAGTTTTCTGGTGGGAGCAGGAAGAAGCGGTAGAGTGCCTAAGCTCCCTGCCAGGATTCTATGGTGGCATTTGGTTAGGGGTGCTGCCCCAGCCTTGTGGCCAGAATAGAGCTTGCTTTCAATTTAGTTAGGTTTCACCATCTGATCTTGTTTGCTTAGGTAAGGGCCTTGCTCCTCAAATTAAAAAAAAGAAAAGAAACACAAACCATAGCTCTGGGGCCTCTGGCTGTTGGGCAGGCCCTCAGCCAAACATCCGGGCACAGCTGACCCAGGGGGAAAGACTCTTCTGCCATCTAAATTCCAGTGCATATCTTCTGCCCCAATAAGAAAGTTCCCAGGGATCCCTGGGTGGCGCAGCGGTTTGGCGCCTGCCTTTGGCCCAGGGCGCGATCCTGGAGTCCCAGGATCGAGTCCCACGTCGGGCTCCCGGTGCATGGAGCCTGCTTCTCCCTCTGCCTGTGTCTCTGCCTCTCTCTCTTTCTCTCTCTCTCTGTGACTATCATAAATAAATAAATAAAAATTAAAAAAAAAAAAAAAAAAGTTAGTTCCCAGCCTAGAGGGCCTGAGCCTCTGACACTGAGCCCCCTGAGCAGTAGCAGACCCACTTCCAGCTCACTGCAGGGTATGTCATGCTCATTTCACAGAATAACAATCATTCACGTTTTATTCCTTTATATGGGGCAAGTGTGTGCATTGAATGTGCATAAATTAAATGCATAGAGTTGTAGCTTCAGTGTCAATAGCAACTGTTTGCATCTGTCGCAGAAGGCTTTCTGAGGAGAGTCCTGAAGACAGCGAATGTCCCTTTGCCATCCTTGGTGGGAGGGTTCCGTGGGGCAGGGGAGGCATGTGGCAGGAGTGCAGTGTCTCAGCTATCCTCTGTTGCAGGGCCGGATCATCGAGTGCACGCACTGCGGCTGCCGGGGCTGCTCTGGCTGAGGTCCTTAGGCCCTGACCCCTCTTCACCCTGAACTTTGGACTTCTTGGGTTTCTGCCCGTGGTGCCACCCTCTTTCCTAGGAGCAGCTTTTCCTGCAGAGCAGTGCTCCTGGCCTGAGTTGGAGCATGGTCTCCGTATGTAAAGGCTTTGGTGTTTATCAGTGATTTGTAGAAATAAAACTTTAAACTTTCTGGGTTCTGCATTTATTCTTTCAGAGGTAGCAATCTGTGGAACCCAGGGGGTAAGCGCCAGGCCCTAGAGATCAGTCACCCATGGACCTCAAGCACCCTATTGGTGCTGTGTGACTGAACAAGTTCACTTTCCTTGTCCATGATGGGGGACGACACCCAAAGACAAGGATGTGACCAGAGATGGGGTGCCAAGGTGGACCAAGCTGCTCTTGGACCTGCCATGAACTTGTCAGGCACCTTGGGCCCAGTGTTTCTCCTTGTAACTGCCTGAAAAATGCTGCAGCACTTACTCTAGGCCGCACCCTTCCTCTGGCTTGAGGCCACAGGAGTACACACATAGGCCTAATGCAGAGAGGCTCCTAGGGCTCCTGTAGAGCTCTATAAACCACACACTCTGCTCCTTCTCTGCTGGAGGCCCCCAGCACTTCCTGTCACCTGCCTCCAAGGCTTCTGTCCATATCCGCCTCCGTGGTGGACTCTTGGTCTCCCATGGGCCTGATCCGGAACTTCTGCCACGGGTGGGGGGTTTCCTCTGCTGGCATCGATTTCAGCCACTGCTTATAGTAAGCTCGGAAGCCATCAATCTTCTCCAAGTAGGTGTTTTTCTCTTTGTACTATAAATGGAAAAGCATGGACTTCAGAGGAGCCATTAGTCACTGCATGCTACCCACAGCTAATCCCAAACCATGGCAGCTGACTCAAGCCTCAGGAAAGCTGTTTGTGCTTCTAGGTGGTTAAGGGGAGAGGGCAGAAGAACTGTTTGATACCTGAGTAGCTTACTGTCAAGAAACACAGCTGCTGTGGGGCAGACCAGATTCCCATCTAACAATCCCTCCAAATATGTGCTCCTGTGCTACACCCAGGGATGGCACCTCAGCCCAAGCTAGAATCCCTGGGTGCCACTAACTGTCTCTACAGCCTGAGTACCTCCCCTGTGTCCTCTCAGCACTGCTGCAGTGGTCTGCAGGAGTGGAGAAGAAAAGGAGGAAACAAGGTGGGCCCAGCAGAGGCCAAAAAAAAGCTGGTAAAGGAATACAGAGAAAAACACCAAAGAGATCCAAGATCAAGACTATTTTTTTTTCAAGATCAAGACTATTACCACACAATGACAAACAGCTGTATTCAAAGATTTAATGATTCTAAACTTGTATGTACCTAATACAGCCTTGAAAGTACGTAAAACAAAAAGTTGATGGTCACAAATAGAAATAAATCACCTTCCTAAGGGAATATGAATGTGACCTGAATCCAGTAAGCTTTAGGCCTATGGTGGTCTGGTGTCTGAATTGAACCTGAGAAAATCCCCTGAGGACTCCACACCACGGAGTAGACAAATCTGCTAACTAGAAGATACTTGTAACGTGGAACAAAAGATAAATATACAGAACACAAAGAACTCTGAAAAGTCACTAAGACAAGAGTCAACCAACTGCTCAAAGATGCCCAGCTATGCCCTCTCCTGGCATACGCTCTACTGTCTCCTGAATTCTAAGCCTTCACAATGGCACTTGAGTGTTGCACCTGCATAGCTGTCCCTGACCCCATGCCTGGGTGTGTCCTTGCCCATCTCCCTCCACACCGGGGTGGTGTTCCTCCATGATGCAGCTGCTCTGGAGGCACAGGGTCTCAATGGACCCTAAAAATGAACCCCACAGCCTATCCTTAGAACAATAAGGAAAGAAGTGGCTATTAAAAGTAGATTCTGGGCAGCCCAGGTGGCTCAGCAGTTTAGCGCCGCCTTTGGCTGAGGGCCAGATCCTGGAGACCCGGCACTGAGTCCCACATCAGGCTGCCTGCATGGAGCCTGCTTCTCCCTCTGCCTGTGTCTCTGCCCCCCTCTCTCTCTCAATGAATAAATAAATCTTTAAAAAATAAAAAAAATAAAAGATTCTATCAGCCCTGCTGCCATCCCCATTCACTTGACAACAGACACCAGGCAATGAACAGGTACCAGGAAGCCAGGTGAAGAAGAGAGTCAGTCTCCAACTCAAGGGGCTTAGGTTTTGTGAAGGTGACAGTCACACATGCAGATACAATTACAGGTTGTGAAAATGGCCAAAAAGGAACAGTGCTCTAGGTGATGGGAAGGAGGGAGCAGCAGGGCATCCCTGAGAAAGAGCCATCCAAGCTGCGACCTACAGGGTGAGGAGCCAGTTACAGGAAAAATGAGGAGCCTACTGAAGGTAGAGGGACTACAAAAACCGCAAGGCAGGAAAGGCTGATGTTACACAGAAATGATGGAAGGCCAGCAGGGCTGACAGCGAATACAGGGAAGAGTGGCCTGAGATGTAGTCCACAGGGACACATGGGCTGTGGTTTAAGGAATTTGGGATTCTTCCTAAGGGAAGCAACTGACATTTAAAGCAAGGGAATTCCAATTCCTCAAGGCCAGACCTGGGGTAAAGGGTAGGTGGGGTGACTAGAGAACTCTGAGTTAGAGTTGGGGTACACACCCGATCAAAGGTAGGTGGGTACTGGGCTGCAAACTCTAGTTGGCGGATGACCACCTCATTCACCGGGACTCTATTCTGCCTCATGTCCTTCAGGATGTCAATGAGATAGGTGTAGTCCAGCTTCTTGAGGGCCGCGTTGATGAGGGTGCTGTAGATGTGGGTGTTGGGGGTCATCTGGGATTTCTGGAACAGAAACATAAACATTCAATCAGTGACGTGACGGCAACTGTTGGGACAAAGCAGCCCACTGTGCGTGTCAGGCCATTTAGGTCTGCTCTGCAGACCAGCAACTGGGGCAAGGTCAGTACCTTGTGGCAATAACAGGCTGTACACCCCCACTCCAAAAAGGAAAGCACATGTGCCCCACACTGTAGGTCCTTCCCGCCCCCCAACTGAGGACCCTACCCTCTCAGCCCTGAAGAACTTGCTCAGAGATCACTGGACTCGGGCAGTAAACCATGTGTAGGAGACCACCTCCTCAGCTCTTGGCTGTGGTTTACTGCAACCCCTGCCCCTAGAATTCTGACATATATCCGTCCAGAGTTGGGGCCAAGACCTGTCCCCACCCCTCGAGCTCTCCCCACTGCAACCACCTTCAAGACTGGAACACCCCATGCTTTCAGTGCCAGTTCCTGCAGCAGGGTCCACTTTCTCTCCACCTGGGCCAATGACCATTCTACACTTGAAGCTAGAGTGATCCCATTCTTCCTGCCCTCACACACAGTTTATGCTGTCAGGGTGGGGAGGCCTGGGGGTTCGGGGGGGCTCAGCTTTCTTCCTGAGCACCTCCCAAGTTCGTAGCACCATGGGTTCCACCTAGGCTTGGACCAACTCACCTTCATGTCTGCAAGCAGCTGCAGACCATCCCTGGGCCTACGGCACCCAATGGCCAGGTTGCAGAAGGTCTGCAGGTTGGGGATGATTCCCCTCCTTGCCAGGAGTGGTAGCAGCGCCTGTGGGGACAGATATGACACTACCAGGCCTGGCAAGAGCCTTCTCAGTTGAAGTTCCATGGCTGGCTGGAGACCTCAGGGGAACAGCTCTGCTCAGAGGCTTCACAGCTCCCTGTGTGACCACACTAGATGCTGTTCTCAGCTTGGCTTGCGAGCACCCAGCTCCTCGGAGTTCAGTCCCTCTGCGAGGACACCCTGCCTTCCAGCCTGTCTCAGACATGCCCTCCCCTCTCCCTGAAGCCCTTCATATTCCTGTGCCTCTCTGCTCCTCTGCTGGCCATCCATCCCAGCACTCAGGCCTTCAATGTCATCTGACCCCACAGCCCAGGGCTGCAGACAATGCCAACAGCAGTATGGGAAGTAAAGATGAGACTGCGAGGGCTGGGGTAGGAAGATGCCCTTGCAGCTTGGCTGGCTCAGGGAGGGGCTCTCACATTCAGCTTGTCTAGGGGAAGGTGCGCTCTGCACTGTGGGCCTGAAGGCAGAAGCTCTATCTCTGCCACCTTTGATGTCCACGAGAGCTCAGTGCTCTGACAAGAGAGGCTTTAGACAGATAAATGGACAAAATCCCACAAGGGCTTCAGTGTCCCCTCTGTGGAATGCAGGAAGCCTCGTACCAGCAGAGCCTTGGTGGTGTGGTCAGTGAAAAGAGGAATGGATGGGAAGCTCTTGGAACAGCATTTAGTGGAGGACTGTTATGTGTGTGTGTGGGTCGGAGGGTGTGGGCTGAAGGGTGGGGACACTCGGGTCCCAAGCTCCTGTATGCCTTGTGCCCCTCGGGACAGTGAAGATGTGTTTGGTGTCTGTCTGCATCCATCTGTAAGCTCCTCAATGGAGTGCAGCTGGCTGCTTCACCACTCAGTTCTCAGCTTTGCCCAAGCCCAGGCCCAGAACAGAGGCTCTACTCAGCCTGCCCACCTATTGTGGGAATGGGTGACGCCCCCTGCAGGGGAGCCAGGTCCTGCAGTTGGAAGGTCAGAGGAACCTTCCTCTTGAATCTGGTGCCTGCCTCCATGCCCCTCACCTTCGCCCCCTCCAGATCGCCAAGTTTGCTCTTCTTCCTCATCAGTGTGTTGAAGAATGTCACGTCAGCTTCCACCTGGTGCGTGTCCAGGACAGTCAGCAGTGAGGACTCTGCAGGACTCCCAGGCTCTACCACCTCAGCCAGCAGTGTGAGGGTTTTGATATTGGGCTTGAGCCCATGCTCTGCCATCTTGCCCAAGAAACCCTCCAGGCCCCCCATCAAGGCCAGCCTGTCAGCTGGGGTGGTTACAGTCCCAAAGGAGACCACAGCTGGGGGGACTGCTCCCAAGGTCAGGAGGTTGGCCTCCAGTCCCCAGCGAGAAGGTTCTGAGGCCAATGAAGTGAGGGTCACCATGTGGTCAGGCTCCGTCTTGGTATCCACCTCAGGCTGGGCCTTGCTGGGGGCTCTGGCTTCACGAGGCTCTGGAAGGCCCTCAACTACCTGAGAAGGTTCCAGAAACAGCTGCCTCTCCAGGGCCTCCACGTGCTTGATTGACATGCCATCGCCCACCTGGGCCTGGGCTCTCTTCCTTGTCCGAAACCCACCTGCCCGGGGCTGGAGCAGGACCATCTCCTCCCTGGGCCTCAGGAGCAGTGCTGAGGCCACCTCCGGGTCCCCCAAGCCACAGTCTCGAGCTGCCCCCAAAAGGAGGTTGTAGCCATGCTGGCTCGGCTGGAGCCCCAGACTCAGCATCTGCCTCCACACCTGCCAGGAAGAGGTAAGTTCAGGCTCTGCACTCCTCAGAAGAGCCTTAAGCAGAGCAGACACAGGGAATAAACAACCATTTGGCAAACACAAAGGGCACAGAAAAGAGCTAAAAGCATCTAACCCAATGCCCAGCTCTAGACAACTAAGAATCCTGAGACTCTGAGGACTCTCTGGGAGACTTCACAGGGGTGCTACTCCTTTTCTCTCTCTAGCTCATCTCCAAACTGTTCTCCCACTTTCATCTCTCTGCCCTCTTCCAGAGCCCCCGTACTGGGAATAGACTTCGCCCTGGATCTCTGTCCAGTTTCTCTGTACTCTGGGGAGGGATATCAGAGAGGCTACATCCTGAAGGAGTCTAGGCTGACTTAAGAGCTGGATTTAGTGACACTTCCTGAGTGTCCACTGCATGTCCTGCCCCTTGCAGCCTCCAGGAAGTATAAGAACACAGGGCAGGGACAGTGCAAGGGGGGTTCAGCCAGGAAGAGCACCCCCCAAGCTGGGGCCCCAGGCAGCCGTTTCCTCTTGAGATGAGCTCATTCTCACCCCACAACACAGCACCTAGCACACTCAGTGTGTTCTCCACAAAGGGCCACTCTGATCATGTCTGGGTCACTCTGACATCGTTTCTAAGGTGCCAGGAGATGCCACACAGGGCTCACTGGTCACACTGGCTTCTTTGTGGGCTCAAAGGGTGGCCACATTTGGTGGGATGAGAGCTCGCATCTAACTTTCTATCTTCATCAGGGGTAAGTGTGCAGACAAGGCAAGGAGTCAGTCAGGCCCAGGTGGGTGCAACCTGCAAGAGGTCTGCTGCCCACCAGAGAGGATCTTAAGTAGGGCAAAGGTCTCAGCAGAGACCTGAGGTTTAGCACAGATTCAGGTTCTTGGGAGTCAGATGGGCCTCAGTTCAAATCCCAGATCTGCTTAATAGCTGTGTGACCTTAGGCCACTTACTCAACCTCTGTGAGTCTCAGTTTCCTTGTCTGTAAAACAGGGCTGATGGTGCTTAGGTTGAGCAGTTTAACAAGTGCACAACACAAGCCAGCTATTAGCATTTCTAACTACAACAGACCTAGAACAAAGAAAGCAAGAAACTAGATCTTGGCTGATTTTTACCATAAAGCTCTTGCTTTCAGAGTCTGCTGAGGAGAGGCATGCATTTGGTCCAGGGCTGTCCCAGGTCACTGGGGCTCAGCCTCTGTGTCGATCAACCACCTGGGGATCTTGGTGAAATGTTGATATGGATGTAGTAGGCCCAGGTGGGGCTGAGATCCTGCTCTTCTGACAAGCTCCCAGGTGAGGTTAATGCTGCAGGTCTGTGGGCCCCACCTTAAGTTGAAGAGCTCCAGGGGAGCTCTGGCACCATTGCTACTACTGGCACCTCACTTGCCTAGGGCCAGGGGGGCAGTGCTCTCAGGGGATCTGAGGTGGAATCAGAGCAATGGGTCTCAACTCTGAAGTCCATGCACATCTCTCAGGACTAACTGAAGATCCCTGGGTCCCACCTGCAGAGATGCTGAGTGTGGGCCTGTGGGAGGTGAGCTGGAACAAACATTCCATGTAAGTGTGCTGCAGGCCTTCAGAGACTGTAAGCTTAGCCGATCTGAGCCAGTGGCATGGAAGGCCATTTGGCAGAGTGAAAGAGCATGGGCTGGTTGTGCCCTCACGTGGCAGCAGCCATGCCCCTTCTAAGGCCCTCCTCCCCCGCCATCTGTAAAACGGCCGGAAGCAGCATGCTTTATGAAGGCTAAACTATTGCAAACATAACAACACCTGCAAGGGGCAGTCACAGGTGCTCAAATGGACACGTGGTCATCATTTGCACCTGACACAGGTGCACGTGGGAAGGGGGCAGCGGGAGAGGCAGAAAGACAGAGCTGGAAGGGACAGACCTGTAGGGTGTATCGGAAACCCGTCTTCTTATCCTGGATGCAGCCCATGAGCAGGTAACTGAAGGTCTCCTCTGTGACTGCATGCCCTTTCTGGACGATTTCCTGGAAGAGGGAGTAGAGGCCACACTGCGAACCTGTGGCAGAGCCCAGGCCCAATGGGTCTGACTCGGCAGACACTCCTGGGGCAGGCCATGGCCATGCATCTAGAAGAGGTGGGACCTGAATCTGGCTTTGGGCTGGCTCAGAACCAGCCCCTGAGCAGAGCTGTCCAATTGCTGCCTGCATTCCCTCCTCCTCTCCTTCTAGGCTGCTCTTCCTGGTTGATGTGATCACTTTTGGGTAGACCCTCTGCAAAGACCACTGCAGCAACCAGTTTTAGCCCCTGTGCTCAAGGCACTGAAATTGCACAGAGCTGGCTTCAAGTCCTAGCTTTGCGACTGGCTAACTGTGAGTGTGGGCAAGGCATGAAGCTCCCTGGGTTCAGCCTCCTCATCCAGAGAGCAGGGTCACAGGCAGGACTTGCCTTGAAGGATCTCTGGAACACCTCCACAACAAGGTATAGTGCCCATGCACATTTTTATGACACTTGTTACCCCTGGCCTCTCTCGAGCCTGTCAGGCTTGGCCATTGCCTTCTTGAAATATTCTTCCACCCCTCAGCTCCTAAGGGTCTCCTCCTCGAGCCTGTCTTCCTCTGTCCCTCTTGTGAGCATAGGTGTTCCCACCCTACCCCACCATCAGCCACTTCTGACTCTCCCCGTCACCAACCCTTCCACCTCAGACAGGTTTTATCATTTTATAGATCTTATTTCTTTGAGAGAGTGTGCACACATGCACACATAAGCAGGGGAAGGGGCAGAGGGAAAGGGAGAAGCTGACTCCCTGCTGAGCAGGGAGCCCAACACGGGGCTCAATCCCAGGACCCTGGTATCATGACCTGAGCTGAAGGCAGACCCTTAAATGACTGAGCCATCCAGGTGCCCCTCTCAGTGAGGTTTTAGTTTGTGCTCTGTCTGGGACTGTCTCCCAGCTGTCTCTTAACTGGTCTCTCTCCCCACAGACTGACCTGCATAAAATATCAATGACATCTCCGGACAGGTCAGAGGCCAATCAGCCACACTGACCTCTTCTGGAGGCTTCAACTACCTGCCCCTCACATGGCACCCTTGGGAAGGATTTATCACTCTCAAGGAGGTCTCCAGGGTTGAGACCCCATGATCCTGCCTCTCCTGCAGAGCAGGCCACCTCAAGGCAGCCAACCCAGAGGCTGGTCACAGGCTGCTCTGCACCACGTGGTGCCTGGACGATCCAACAGGCCCCTTCTCCTGTGGTGGGCAGGTGGGACCTCAGTACATGCAGTGAGGAAAAGCATCAGTCAGCAGTGGGAAAAGCAAGACAGAACCTAAGAGCAGAGAATGAGCGTGTCCATGGGCCTGAGGGAAGACAAGGCTGCCAAGGGCATGCTGAAGTTCTCCTGAGGTTTAGTTGTGAGGACCTAGAGCCTTCCTTTAGGTGTTAATTCACGTTTGTCTCCCTTCCCAACCCGAGAGCGCAGAACTACCACCCCGGTCCTGGTCCTCCCTGCTTAAACCTCCTCACGGTCTCCTCTGGAACTGGGGATAAAAACCCTTCTTATAGCTGAGGAATAAAAGCAGCTACAGAGAGCACCTTGATGGCTCATTCAGTGAAGCATCCAACTCTTGATCTCAGCTCAGGTCTTGATCTCAGGGTCGAGAGTTTAAGCCCCACATGAACTCTGAACTCCAGCATGGAGCACATTAAAAAAGAGAGGGAGAGAGTGACTATGAGCCAAAGCACTGATGCAGACAAGACCCTGCTCAGCAATCCCATGCCCTTGCTTACCACCTGCTTCCCTCAAACCTGGCACCTCCTGGAAACCAGCGATTTTTGTTCCCACTGCTTTAAGCAGGATGCCTTCCCTGGTGAGCATTGATTCATCCTTACTGCTGTGATGCCCTGCCCTCCTCTATGGCACCAAGGAGTCTCACACGGAGTCGTAGCACACAGTAGCACACACAACCCACCACCCTCCTAGGGGCAGGGCTTCTTTATCTGTCAGACTGAGGCCTCTGCCAATTGGTGAACCCAACCCCGATTCCTCATCAGCCCCTGAATCTTCCTGCGTGAGGGACATCAAGAGCCATAGCCTCACATCTGCCACATGGGACTGGCCCCGGGTGGGGGAGAAGGAAGGAAGGGGCACCCTCACCTTGAACACATCAAGGCACATCCTGAGGTCTGCGCACAAGGCAGCCATCTTCAGCAGTGCATGGTATGTTTTTAAGTTGAGCTGGAAGTTTCTGGCCTGGAGCTGCTGCCGGAGCTTCAGGGCACTCTGCAGAGCAGAGTCCTTCCAGGGGGACTCAGCACAGACATTGAACAGGGCTGTGTACGTGGCATCTGTGGGCTCCAGGTCCCGTTTTTTCATCTGTGGAGATGGAAAGAAACCTGAAGGTAGCTCTGGGCCAGCTGGACAAACAGGTGATAGCCGCCCTGAGGGAAAGCTGGAAAGAACTCTGTTCCTGCATTTAACAGGCCAGTTGGCAGGACCTGTGCTAAGGTGGAGCTGAGTGACATGTCAGAGCCTACTTCTCCAAAACCCTGACTCAGCCAGAGGGCCTCTGAAAACCTGCCCTCCAGATGCACCAAGCAAAGCGTCATCCTCCCCATGGCTGTCAGCCCACTCTGGGCCTGAGATGCCTTTAGCAGAATCCTCCTGATGCTCTCTCAGCTCCGCATCGGGCTCCCTGCTCAGTGGGTTACCTGCTTCTCCCTCTCCCTTTGCAGATCCCCCTGCCTGTTCTAAGTAAATAAAATATCTTTTAAAAAAAGAGCCTTGTGCTCAGAGTCAGGCTGTTTGGGGCTCAAATCCCAGTTCCAATGCTCACAAGCACAGTGACCTTGGACATGGCACTTCACCTCAAACATGGTGGCCGTTGTTTCCTCATCTGAAAAATGAGGATGGTGATCCAACTATGAGGATGATGTATGCCGTGTGTGAACTCATGTACATGACAAATGTGTCCTGAGGACTTACTGTAAGCCAGGCACCAGCTACCAGTGGTTACCAGGACAGATACTGCTTGTTTGCATCAAGCTTACACTCCAGGTAGGACGAAACATAACAAAGAAAAAATCAACAACAGTAATGAGGGCGGCAAAGCACACACACGGAAAAATCGAATAGGGGCAGAAACCTGGCAAACAGCACTTTCACCAAGTGACCAAGGTATCTGTCACGTGTGCTAAGTCCCCTGGCAGGAAAAGGACACTTTGCTTCTGTGACAGCCTTTCCCCAAGCCCATAACCACAGCCTTGTCACAAGTACAAATGGAGAGACATTCTACAAAATCCTTGACCAGGGCAGCCGGGGTGGCTCAGCAGTTTAGCGCCCTCTTCAGCCCAGGGCGTGATCCTGGAGACCTGGGATCGAGTCCCACATCAGGCTCCCTGCATAATGGAGCCTGCTTCTCCCTCTGCCTGTGTCTCTGCCTCTCTCTCTGTCTGTCTCTCATGAATAAATAAATAAAATCTTAAAAAAAAAATCCTTGACCAGTACTCCTGAAATCTGTCAATGTCATGGACAAAAAGGAAATTCAAAAAGTATCACAAAACGGAGAAGCCAGTGTGGGGACCCAGACTGGATACAGGAAAAGAAAGAAGATCTCAGTGGAAAAAAAAAAAAGGTGAAATCCAAATAAAATCTGGAGTTCAGTTTCTAGTAAGAGTGGTTTCTCAGTTCTGATAAATAGACCGTCAAGGCATGAGATGCTACTACAGGGATTAGCAGAGGGAAGGGTATTCGGGAATTTTCTTTACATCTTTGCACTTTTTCTATGAATCTGAAATTATTCCAAAGTAAAAATTTTATTAGAAAAAAAAAAAGAAGCAAATTGACAGAGAATAACTTAAGGTAAGAAAGAGTGAACTGTACATCTCTGAGGTGACAGGTGGTGATTTAAGGGTCCTCTCAAATGTGAGTTAAGAGCTGCTATTGGACTGTGAACCAAAAAACACAACAAACACCCCCCTGGCACTAGCTGCCCCTCACTTAGCACCTGAATGCTCTGCTGCTAGGTGGCTTGTCAGGGAAGCTTCCTGTCTTTCTCTACCGTGATGGGTCCTTAGGTCTTTCAGAGGCTATGTTATTTTATCATTTGGAACCACAATTCCTCCCCCCTGCTTCCAGCTAGAGATGATCAGGCCTCGAGGAGGTACATCCCAAATGGACAGTAAGTCTTGCTGGGATAAAGGATGTTCCCAAGCTTCTGGCTGCAAGAGAGGGTTGGATTATTTCTACTAGAGCCTACTATCCTCTTAGGCAAAGCTTTCACGACTACAAAGGACATAGCTTCCCAGCTCTGAAAATAAATACAACACAAGAAGTGGATGAATATAAAGTGAAACCACCTTCCAAGAGGCACAAGAGCCCCTTTCTAAAGGACCAGCTTTGGAAGCAAACTGCGTATATGTGTCCCATGTGGACAGTAAGGGTGAGACAATGTAAACACAACAGGAGCAGCAGTGGAGAAGGGAGGCGGAGTGGGGGGAGGGGGAGCTGCTGCAGTCCAGTCAGGGAATGGAAGACTTTCCACCCAGCTCACATAATCATCCAAGATCCCCTCCACTTTACAGAGGATGAAACAGAGGCCAGGAGGTTAATCTGGCCATGGTAATGTCCCAGCAGTTGACATCCTGCCATGCGCACCCAGCTCCTTCTGCCTCAAAAACCCATGCCCTCTGAAGCCTTACCCCTCTGCCCCCAGCCCCGCACTCACATCGTTGTAGAGCCTGAAGGCCTTCTTCAGGTATCCGGCCCGCCCACAGCCCCCGATCAGTACAGTGTAGTTGCACTCAAGGGGCTGAAGTCGCTCTTCCTTCAGCATCTGCCGCTCAAACAGATCCAGGGCCTCAGCCAGCTGCAGGGAGAAGGGACATGGGGGGAGGGGTGCTTAGGGAGGCCTCAGAGACCCTCAGCAAAGAGAGGGAAACTGAGACTGAGGGACTCCCCCTGCCCCCACCCCCCCAGCCTGCCCAGGAACCACACAGCTGTCCTGGGCCTCTGCTACCAGCCTCTTGGTCCCTGGGCTCTGCAGCAAGGGAGCTTCATGGTGGCCAGGAAGAAAAGCCCACTAAATTCCCACCACCTACAAAAGCTCTTGGTCCTGCTGCCATGGCTGCCTTCCCTCCAGCCAGACAATGAACTCCTCGAAAGCAGGGCCATGTCTTTGTCTCCTTGTGGGCCTAGAGTGGAGCCAGAGCCTGGCCCTCAGTAGGTCCTCAGAAAATGTTAATTCTACAAATCCTGGGATCTGCCCTGCCTTTACTTCCTTGGTGACCCCACCTATAGTGGCAGCCCCTTGGGCCTAAGTGGTATGGGAGATTGGGTTCTGGCCAGGATGGTGGGCACACTTGGGGCCACTGTGTGGCACAACCACATGGGGCCATTCACAGCAGCAGCCTTCTGAGATGGCATAAGACAGCAGCCCTGAGTGACCAGCTTCCTCTGGCTGCAAATCCCCTTAGCCCACAGTCATCTCTACCCCATCCCTACTCCAATACCATCTCCTTTAAATCCTCAGTTCACCCCCTTACAACTTAATTATTGTTTTCATCCATTGGTTCAACCAGTAATTACTGAATCCTACTATGTACCAGGCAAGGTCCATTTGCTGGGGATATAGCCATGAACGAGAGGGAGGCTCCTCATGGAACACATTTTCTAATGTGCAAAAGACAGATGCCAGGTGAAATAAAAAAAATATGTACTATGTCAAATGGTGATAGGTTGTTATTTTATTCTTTAAGATTTTATTTGAAAGAGAGACAGAGAAAGAGTGAGAGAGAGCACGAGCAGGGCCTGGGAGGGGGAGAAGCCTGGGATCATGGAACTGAGCCAAAGGCAGATGCTTAACTGACTGAACCACCCAGGTGCCCCAGTGATAGGTTTTAAAACAAAAATAAAGCAAGAAGTGCCAGAAAAAAAGGGTATGGGAGATTTTCCTGGGTTTTTAAGAGATTTTATTTATTTATGAGAGAGAGAGAGATCATGAGCAGAGGGGGAGGAGCAGAGGGAGAGAGAGAGGCAGACTCCCCACTGAGCAGGAAGCTCAACACAGGGCTCTATCCCAGGACCCTAAGATCATAACCTGAGCTGAAGGCAGACACTTAACCAACTGAACCAGCCAGGCACCCTGGAAGATTCAGTTTTAGATAAGACAGCCAAGCAGGGCTTCACTCAAAAGGTGACAGAACAACAATCTGAAGGAGGTAAGGGAAAAAACACCACTATATGAGAAAACAGTGCAAAGGCCCTGAGTCAAGAGTGTACTGGGAGTTGGAGAAGCAGAGAGGAGACCAGGATGGTTATAGCAGTGAGGGAAGGGGAGATAAGAGTAGAGAAGTAAGGAGAGTGGAAGGCAGACCTTGCAGGCTTCATAAGCTTTTGTGAGGACTTTGGCTTTTCTTTATTTCTCAAGTTTTCATTATGGAAAACTTCAAACATACACAAAAGTAAAAATAACTATAATGATTAACAATCTTGTTCATGCACACCCTGTACTCCCACTCCACACTGAAATCATTTTTTTTTTTTTTAAAGCAGGCTCTATACGCAGTATGGACCCCAACATGGGGCTTGAACTCATGACTCTGAGATCAAGAGTTAGACTCTGAGATCAAGAGTTAGACGCTTCACCAACTGAGCCACCCAGGCACCCCCAAAATGAAATTTTTAAAGCACATTTACAAGGTGCCTGGGTGGCTCAGTTGGCTAGGCATTTGCCTTCAGCTCAGGTCATGAACCCAAATCCTGGGATCAAATCCCACATGGGGGGTGGAGTCCTTTTACCTCTGCCTCTCCTCTTCACTCCTGCTCATTCTCTTTATGCTCTCTCCCCCCAAAATAAAATATTTACAAAAAATAAAGCACATTTATAGACATTCCATTATTTCATTCCCCACATCTTCAACATACACCTCTAAGAAATTTTTAAACATATGTCAACGTCATTATCAACACCTAAAAATACGAACATCGATGTCATTGAACACATTTGCAAGTCCTAGCAGGAAGAGTAACATAATCTGCTTTCTGCTTTAACAGGGTGGTTCTGCACTGTGCAGACATGGGAGAAGGAGGTGGTGAGAATGGCAGGCAGCCCACTTACAAGCGTCGTGGTAGCTGAGGAGCTGAAGATAAGGCAAGGCCTGGGCTTTCAGGGGGAATACTACAAGAAGGGTTAAGACTGGTCATATTTTAAATATGGAGAGAGAAATAGAAGAGTCAGGGATGGCACAAAGGCTTCTGACCTGGACAGATGAAACAGTAGGATCGCCATTTAATGAGATGAAAACAGTGCAGTCAAAACAAGGATGAGAACCAAAATTTCAGGCCAGTGTGGGTGGGTGTAAGGGAGCTGGTGAGGTAGCCGGATATGTATATGGGGAGGGCTGGGCTGGAGAGAAGAACAGAAGAACTGCAGTGAAGGGGGGGCCTGAAAGCCAGGGGGTGGCAGATCACCTGGTGTAGCAACCAGAGTGAGTGAAGACAGAGAAGAGCCCTGAGCATCTAAGTATGTAGAGGTCAGGTAAGGTGGCTCCTCCAAAACACTAGGCTACAGAGGAAGTAGAACCAGGACCAACAGAATCCAAAGGTCCCCTCACCTTTCCTTCTCTGATCAGGTGTTTGCACTGAAGGAAGTACCAGTAAGGGGTGTTTTTCCGGCCCCGCCATGACTTTGGCTCCAGCTCTCTTTCTTCATCTTCAGCACTCTGTTCCCTGAGCCGCAGGTTATACAACTGGGCTGTTGACTTTCGGAACATTCTCCTCGAAGAGTACTTGCTGGAGAGGGTCCCAAAGCTACCTTCCTCTTCTTCCTGAGTGGCCGTGGGGCTGGGCTGGCTCAGGTCAGAGCTGAGGCTGCTCGCATTCTTCTGGTTCCCCTGGCCAATGGGCAGCTGCAAGGGGGAGCTGCTGCAGGCTCGAGTCAGCCATGCAGCCCTCAGCCATGTGGGCCCCTCCCTGCCTCCTGCCCATTTGACTCTGAGAGGGTCAAGGTGCTGGAGGGCGGACAGTCCCACAGGGCGGAAGCGGGAGAAAAGCTGAGCAAATCTCATGAGGTCCAACTCTGGCTTTTTCCTCCAGGGCCTGGCACAGGTCAGAAATATAATGAAGTCTACTTGGGTTTGTAGTCACAAAAGGCAGAAAGAAGACAGAGAACGGATTACAAGCACGAATACTGATATTAGAAAGCCTGCTTTCAGATTTCGGTTTTGCCAAACAACCACCCATGAGTCCTGGGGCACTCACTGCTCTGGTCTCAGTCTCCTGCCCTGTGAACTGGGGTTAACTATAACCACTGCCCACACAGTCCTGTAGCAATGACTGAATGAAGCTCAGATACATGGTGTGCAGCACAGTGCTGGCACAGTAAGCCCCCAACAGACATAAGCTATTGATATTATCAAGCCATGATCTGAGAGACCAGTCACTGAAGTCAGAATGGAATTTGAGTACTAGCCAGAGCTGTTGTGTGACTAGGCCCATTCCTTGACGTTTCTGTGCATACATTTCTTCAACTGCAAGATGAAGATGATCCTACTGACCTCACCGTAAGGTTGTTGTTTTTTTTTCACCATAAGGTTGTAAAGATTAAATAAGATGTTTTTAGCATATCTCATTTACTGCTGTTTCAAAAGTTAAAGCTATTATAATGTATTATTTTAAAAAATACCATCTGGGCCTCTGCACAGGGAAGTTATCTCAAGCATGCCTTTTCTGCAAAATTTGTGGATACATAGGCTAGAGTTGTGCTGTCCAGTACAGTAGCCACTAGCCACATGTGAACACCTAAAATGAGTCTAATCTAAATGAAGACATGCTTTAAGTATAAATTACACACTTGATTTCAAAGACTTTATGCCCAAAAAAGTAGACAAATTATACACAATCACCTTTTGACACGTTGAAATAATTTTGGATATACTGGGCTAAATAAAAATTTAACATTAGTTTTCACAATTTTTCAGCTTTATTTAACATGGCTACTTGAAAATTATAAATCATACACATGGCTTGCATTACATTTCTATTAGTGCTAGACCAGAGATCCTGGTCTGCGTACTTGAAACTCTTTTGATTTTTAAATTTTTTTTTTAAATTCTTTAATAAAAAAAATGCCAGGGGACGCCTGGGTGGCTCAGTGGCTAAGCGTCTGCCTTTGGCTCATGGTGTGATCCTGGGGTCCCAGGATCGAGTCCCACATCAGGCTCCCTGCATGGAGCTGGCTTCTCCCTCTGCCTACGTCTCTGCCTCTATGTGTTTCATGAATAAATAAATAAGATCTTTAAAACGTGTATCAGAATAGCCACCATGACACTATTTTAAGATCTGGTTGTAACAGAAGCTCACAGTTGGTAAGACTTTTAAGGGACTGCAGACTGATTAATAACTGAGGCTCAAGGGATGCCTGGGTGGCTCAGTGGTTGAGCCTCTGTCTTCAGCTCAGGTCGTGATCCAGGGGAACCTGGGATCGAGTCCCACATTGGGCTCCCCTTAGGGAGCCTGCTTCTCCCTCTGCCTATGGCTCTGCCTCTCTGTGTGTGTCTCATGAATAAATAAATAAAATCTTTAAAAACAAATATCTGAGGCTCAGGAAGGGGAGTGACTTGCTGGGGATCTTGCAGCATGTAGTGGAGTGCAAAGGTGAGACCCGCCAGCTGTGGAACCCGTCTGCCAGTGAGCCCAGGTCTGGATATTAGCCTTTCCTGACACCAGTACAGACATCTGGTGAAACCTGCGACCGTAACAGAACCATAACGTGAGCACATCCGTGATTCTACATTGTCAAGTAGCCACATTAAATAAAGTGCTTAGGTGCGTTAAATGAAATGCTGAGCGTTGCAAGAAAAAAAAAACCAAAAACCAACCATGTCGAAATAGATATTAAGACGTTTTAAAAAACAAGTTCCTGCTATTCCAGTATATAGGCTGCTTTTCCGACGCATGAACACCAAGATCCAGTCACAGCAGTGATTAGTGTAGACGATAGCTTGTGGTAACTTGCACGTACTCTACCTCCGACCATCACTGACGGTCCTCCCCACTAGAAACCCCGACTTAGTTGAGGGCCCTGTTAACGCTACACCTGCCAGTCACGGAAGGAAATGCCCATTTCACACAGAGAAAACTAAAGGTGCAATTTTCTCCCTACCCAGGCTCATTAACCTGCCAGTAATGACAACCCCTGAATTAGACACGCGCCGCCGCTGTGCTGGGGTTGGGGTGGGGTAGGGCGTCCCTCCCCGGACGCTCCCCGGGGCCCTCGGGCCAGCCCGACCCCCTCCACAAGGGCCTTTCGAGCCTCGGTCGTCTCACCAGACAGCCCCAACCCCGGCTGCGACACTCGCGGCCCCTCCGTCGTCCCGTCCCCACCCGGGAACAGGATCTCACTGGAAAAGTCCCCCCAGTGAACACAGCCCGGAGCCCCGCGCCGCGTCGCCCCGCCGCGCCCTCCTCGCCTCACCGCGCCGTGCTCCAGGGGGTCCTTCCCACCGACCTTCACGTCCGCGCAGGCCCCCCGCCGACTTCACGCAGGCGCAGTCCGCCACGTGAAAGCCCCGCCCCATGCGCGCGGAGGCGGGTTACCCCGGGCGGCGAGAGGAGGTAGGAGTTCGGCTGGCGGCTAGCCTGGCCTGACGGAGCGTCCCGTACTCCCAGCTCTACTGGCCGGGTCTGGACAGGCGAGAGGCCGGCGCGGGTTTCGGCAGCTCCCGGCATCCCTTCGGGCGGCGGCGGCGGCGGCGGTGGCGGCGGCGGCGGCGGCGGCGAGGTTGGAAGAGGCGGAGGACCGTGGGCGGCGGGGCCGGTGGCGGGTAGGAGTGTGAGGGCGGCGAGAGATCTGAGGAGTAGTCGGGCCGGTGTGGCCGCCGCCGCCGCCATGCAGGAAATCATCGCCAGCGTGGACCACATCAAGTTCGACTTGGAGATCGCGGTGGAGCAGCAGCTCGGGGCACAGCCGCTGCCCTTCCCCGGGATGGACAGTGAGCGCGGGGCCGGGGCCGCGGGCGAGGGGCACGACCGACTTGGCCCCGGGACCCCTCCCCTCGGTTCAGGCCGCCCTTTCCGTGGGTCCCGGGACCTTTTCTGCATCGGACCTGGGGACTCCTTCCCCCCTATCCTGGGACCCCCTTCCCCCATTCAGACTCGGGAGCCCCCCTTTCTCCAACCTTTGATCCCCTGGGGCTCTTCTGATACAGTCTTCTGGAGGGCAGGATCGTGTCTGGTTGTTGGAATAAGTCGTGAACGAAAGCGGGTGTTTGAGGTTGGAAATGATTTCCCTGACAAAACTAAAAGAAAGTAATGAGACATTCCCCTTCTCTGACTCCAGTCCCCCCTCCCCCCCCACACACACACTTTGAGCACCCTCTCCTTGCTTTCATCAAAACTGGGCGGTTGGAGGAGTCTTGCTGGAGGAAGGACCGACCACCTGTCTCCTCTCTGTAGAAGATTCCCAGTTAGACTCTCAAGCTCCATTCTTCTACGGATGTGCCCTCCTGGCAGCCTATCCCTCACTTTTTCTCTGGACTCCAGTTCTGAGTCATTCATCACACCTGGGCAGCTGCCTGAGTTCCCTTTGTTCTCCACCGTGAAAGGATAGTCTCTAGCTCTTTCACCCCCCCAACTTAGGTGGATATCTAGCACTTTAAAAGACACCGGCAGTTTTCTTCTCTCTTTTCCAGTCACACTTGGAATGTAATGTTAAAGCCTAGAGCTCATTTGGTTCAATCCACAGATGGGGCACCTGGTTCTGGGGAAGGGAATTGCAGAAGACCACTTGGTCCCTGGCGACTTGGTACATGGTGGAACCACGTGAGCTCTCCAGTGTTCCTTACTGGTTCAGTCTGTGGTTCCCTGTGCTGTGTCCCATGCCAGAGGCTCATGTTCACCCAGGCCTGTGTCCTGGAAGAGCCTCCTTGCAGCCTCATTCCTCTCAAGTGGCCACACTTATCAGGCACGCATGACCTGAGTTGTCTCAGTCATGCCGACACTTCCCTGTGAGATACCACTTATACCCAGGAGACATACCTCTCTGGCAACCCTATGTACACACCACCTCCATCTCTACTATACACATCTTATAAGCAGCTGCTGAAATTCAGATACACACTATTAACTACCCCTGGACACATGTGATCACTTCCTGTTTGTGCATGCTCATCCACTTTATTTATTTGCTAGAGAGAGCTAGTGAGCACAGCCGGGGGAGGGACCAAGGGAGAGGGAGAAATAGGCAACCCGCTGAGCAGGGAGCCCAATGCAGGACTCGATCCCAGAACCCTGGGATCATTACTTGACCTAAAGGCAGACGCTTAACTCAGCCACCCAGCCACCCCATGCTCATCTACCTTTGCACATGTGTCCTTTCCCTGTGTTGATGGATCCATCCATGCAGGGCAGCTCCTTCCCTCTCTCCTCTCCAGCCTGGGACCACACATACTTGAGTCTATGAGGGCAGGTGCAGAGGCCCACATACCTGTTCTAAGGAGGGTCAGGGACATGCCTGGCCATGGGTGCTGCCCTGGCTTAGGCCTCAGACTTGGTAGGCACCCTCTGCCCTCTGCCAGTCCATGATCTATTTCAGTGTGTTAAAGCCCTGGGTGGTCACAATCGTTTCTCCTTTGGGCACTTCGTTGCCATCTTAGTTTTGGGAAGAATTGTCAGTTCTCTCCTGAAGACATACTCTTAACTTATCTGCCTGAGACCCACCCCCAGGACTGTAGACTTCTGGCTTCAAGCAATGAAGTAACCTTAACCTCTGAGTGGAGCCCAGGAATACTCTTCTGTGATGCCTTCCTTAATATAAGGCTTTTTCAACTTTTTTTGAAATGCAAATGAATAACTTTTTTTTTTTTGGCTTCTTAAGCTTTTTGAGATGCAAACCAATGATATCCCCTTGACAGCCTTAAGTCTGTCCTAGCAAAATCTGCCTGCTTCTGAGAATCAAAGGAGTCTCTTACAAGATAGCGAAGAGAAGGATGAAAGTGGCTTTCCAAACTGCTCTTGGTGGGTTTTCAGCAGCTCTAAAATGCCTGCCAATGGAGAAAACTGTTAATGAAGCCAGGAGAGTTTATGCTAGCAGCCATGGTGAGTGAATTCCTGGGCTGATTGCAAAGGCTTGCCCCCTGGAGTCACTGATACCGCACTCTGCCTTTATTCCTTGGCTCACTTCACCCAAACTGGCTGCCTCTGTGGAAGCAGAAGACCGTGAGCCTTTAATTGTGTGTTGGTATTGTACCACCATGAGCTAGATCATGGGCAGGCACATTCTGCCTCTGTTTTCCTTGATGGTCTTCCCACCAGAATAGTGCCTCGGAGGCACCCGCCCCTTCTCTGGAGCTTGTCCCTCCCTCGAGTCCCCATTTGATTGTTTGTGCTTCCTGTGAGCTCACACCCTCCCTCTGTCTCAAGTTAAAGTGCCTGTGAGCCCTCTGGAAAGTCGGAGTCCACACTGGGGGTAATTAACTTCTGTAATCTTTTTTTTTTTTTTTAATTTTTATTTATTTATGATAGTCACAGAGAGAGAGAGAGAGGCAGAGACACAGGCAGAGGGAGAAGCAGGCTCCATGCACCGGGAGCCTGATGTGGGATTCGATCCCCGGCCTCCAGGATCACGCCCTGGGCCAAAGGCAGGCGCCAAACCGCTGCGCCACCCAGGGATCCCAACTTCTGTAATCTTGTGCTCCATCCTTCCCCCGCCCACTCCTAACTCCTTGAAAGCATCTTGCTTATAGGAAGCTCTCAGGATGACTGGTCTCTACATACGTGTCCGCAGAGAAGGACTAAAATGAGCAGCTTTTTATGTGTGTGGTCAGGCTTTGTATTTTTTTTTTTCCAATCTGTTTTCTGTACCCTGAACCCTTCATGGGTCAAAGAAGGGTCCCCTCCTTATGTCTTCAGCTGTCCCCAGTCACACCTCACTTTGTTTGATGCTTCTCCTTTCCTTCCTGCAGAGTCGGGAGCTGCTGTCTGCGAATTCTTTTTGAAAGCTGCCTGTGGCAAAGGTGAGAAACCCCGGGCTCCTCAAAATTCCCCCTGAGGTGCTTTCTGCCACCCTGGCCCCTAGCAGACTTCAGGCCGTCAGGTCTCTGGCTTGCATTACTTTCTGCAGATTAACAGTATCCCTAGATGAAATTACTGTGCTTTGGACAGACTAGGAACATGATGGGGTATTCTTCCTGAAATCTGAATCCCAGGACAGAGCCTCGCTCTGAGTCTGCCTCCTCACCTCACCTCACTTTGCCTGTGGCCCAAAGACAGAAGGCCCAAGCACTGAGGTGTTCAGGAAACTTTTTCAAGATCTTGGAGTTAGTGAGTGGCTGAGCCAGTGTCTGAACCCAAGCCTTTCTGATTCTATAGTCTACCCAAGCTCTCTGTCCTCTGTACCCTGTCATCAAAAACCCCTACAGCAGTCTGTCCTGTGGAGCCATGTTCATACCAACCAGACTCCAACAGAGGCTGCTGGAACCAGACTATCCACTAATTGATAAGGAGACAGATTGCTGGGTGAGACCTTACATGCCCTGTATAGGTCTGGGCATTTTTCTTCCTGTAGGTAAATTTATTTGGAAACTAGATTTTAATCAGAAGCTTGAGTAGGGAGCACAAAATTGGAGCAAAGGGATGGTTTTAGTGGATGATTTTGGCAAGTTTGGTTTATGACTCTAGCCTTTCCCAGGGTAACAATAGACCTGCTGGGTAGATCAACCAGGTTGCCCTTGGGCTCTCTGGTTAGAATATCATCTCCCACTGGGCTTCTGGTCTTTTTCCTACATTGTGCTTATTAATTCTGCCCTTCTGACAGATAGCTGTCCTTATCACAGGGCACTGTGGCTGTCTTCTGTGTTGACAGGTAGCCACTGGCCGTATGTGGCTAGTTAATACATGTGGCCAGTGACCGCCATATTGGATGGCATAGATACAGAACACCAGTGCAAAGTTCTGTAAGAAGGAGCTGGTCTAGGGTCTTTCCCGGTTACAACCTCATTCTGGTTGGGTCTTCCCCAGTAGTCCCACCAGGCCATGAGTTAGAAACATGAGTTTCCAGGAGTATGGCTGTGTCCCATCTGGTGGCCAATTGCTCAGGACCTGCTACAGAAGGCAGACCTCCCTCAGTTTGTGTATGATGCATTTCTCTTTCTTAATTCTTGAATGCTAAATGAGCCCTTATAACTAGAGGTAGAACCCACTTGGAGTCAAAGCTTCTGCTGGTGATCCTCTTTACCTTCTGTTTTGGGGGGCTGTGTTTCCCAAACCCTAGTTTTTCCTTTACTGTCCCTACAATTTTTGCCATGTCTGTGTATCACTAGAACTATAATTAAGAAAGAAGCTCATTTTCCCACTACCTTTAGGCTTGTTAAGGTTCCATTTTACAGTAATATTGGTGAAATCATGATTTGATGTTTTCGTTGGGTTTTCCCAAAACACGCTAAAATAAAGTAAGCACTAAAACCTAAGATGTGTGCTTATGTACTGCCTGAAATTACGTTGCCTTCTGCCAGAGTCAGCCACAACCTTCCAGGACATGTTGCTCTCAGGTACTCGAGGGATGTGTGGGACGAAGGCACCACCCTCCTCACAGCCGCCCCCCCCCCCCCATCTTCCTTGGCAGGGGGCATGTGTCCATTCCGCCACATCAGCGGTGAGAAGACCGTTGTGTGCAAACACTGGCTGCGGGGGCTGTGCAAGAAGGGGGACCAGTGTGAGTTCCTACACGAGTACGACATGACCAAGATGCCCGAGTGCTACTTCTACTCCAAGTTTGGTAAGCAGATGCCTGGCTTCAGGAGCCCCGGGGAGGCCTCTGCCAGCCCTGAGACCCAGAGGGGACAAGCAACTGGCTGGGCGCCTGCACTTTCTGCCATCTCCCAGCTGTCCGGCTTCAGAATCTTAGGCCGTGCCCACCAACCTCAGCTGGCCCTCTAGTTTCAGTACTTGGACAAGTTTGGGAGACGACTGAGGGTTACATGGTGGGTGAGCAAGCCAGGCAGCTGGCTGGAGGCCTTGTTTCTGCTCACACTGGCCTTTTCCCCTAAATCAGCTGCTGCTTCCAACGTGGTGACTCCTTACCCCGCTCCAGGCATGTGTTAGTTCCTCCTCTCTGGGAATGTGGTCCCAGGTAGTAGTTTGTAAACAGGGGCTGTTTTCTGGTGGCCAAGAGCACCACTCCTCACCTTGAGATTGCCTTGATCCCTGTGTAGAGAACATGTGCTCTTCACCATCCTAAGTGGACTGCATGGAGAAGCAGGGACGGGCCAGGGCTCGGCAGGGCTGTTACACTCGCTGATGGAACTAGAATACCCTGGCTCTGTGCTGTGGGTGAGGCTGCCCAGCAAGGAGCCCTGTTGATTAGGATGAGGGTGGACTCTAGCCTCAGGACGTCCAGCCCTGTGCAGGGACCCAGCGGGAGACTGGAAGCCTGCTGTACTCTTTGTGGTGGGTAAGGGGTGGGGGTAGTGCTGGGCGCACTATACACTTTCAGAGCTGTCATCAGGAGATGTTGATTAGTCCAGCAGCCCAACAGGTGTGGCCTGATGGTTTATTAATGGTAGTTGTGCTTTCTTTGTAGAGGTAGCTTAAGCTGTGAAGTCAAAGTGCAGATGGTCAGAAATAGGACCCAGGCTTCCCGGCCCTGCCCCACCCATACCAGCACTGGAACCAGCACTAGAAGAGGGCGTCCCCTTTTCATGGATGCCGTCTCCCATCTGGAACCAAAGGCGGGAGCCAGCCCTCCTGGACAGACTCTTAAGGGCTCCTCTCAGCCTGGCCCAGGTTCCTTCATTCCTGCTGGGCCTGGCAGCCCCCCAATGCCTCTGGTGCCCCTGCCTGCTCTTTCCCTACAGAGCCTGTCCTGGTGCACATGTACTATCTGCAGCTCCTATCATCCGGGACACAAGTGAGGGTCCTCCTTTGGCACTGGAGGGACGGTAGTAAACAGGACAGGCCCAGTCCTCGTCCCTTGGTGCTTTTGCTCTAGAGGCCCAGGGAAAGAGGCAGCTGACACCAGTGAAACAAAGATGAAAATGACATGTAGGAAGTGCTCTGAAGGAAATAGACAGGGATGGGACCATGTCTGGAGGACCATATTGACCTAGGGTCAGGGAAGGCCTCTCAGGTGAGACGGAGCTAGGATCTGAAGGCTAAGAAGGGGCCACTCATGGTGACCAGCTGGGGTGCCAGTGTGACTGGGGGAGGAGCAGCCTGGGGGAGGGGTGTGCTACACCTCACAGGGACTTGTGTGTCTGGGAAGGAGTTTGCATTTTCTCTGAAAAGCAGTGATCAGATTGGCCTTTCATGTGTAACGTGGATCAGGGAGGGCAAGCATGTGGCACAGCCACCCATCTGGATGGTTCCTGAAGTTGGGTGAAAGATGCTGCTGGCCAGCTACCAGTTGCTCCTGAGAGGAGCTGTCATCACAAAGGCTTTATCACACTCTTGCCATAGGGATCCAGCCTCAAGTTCCCAGGTCTGAAAGATAGAACCCTCAGACCTTTGTCCCATCCCAGCTAGTAGATGTGAAGAGCTGATCAGAATAGACCAGTCATTTCCTGACTCAGTGGGTGCTTTTGCATATTTGGGTCCCCCACAGTGCCCAGGATACCCCCTTTGCAGAAGTGGTGGAGCCATGAGTTATTTGATGACTGCGCACCCCATGCCCGGCTCTGTGTCGTTGACCTTCAAGGCAGCATGGACATGTGTGAGGGATGCACTGTGTACAAGTCATGTACATGGTTCATGTATAGGTCCGGAGTCTGAGGCTCTGAGAGGAGCCTCACCAGGACTCACCAGGCCAGGAGACACCAGAACTACCTGGCCCTCTGCCACACAGCAAGCCCAGCCTTGAGAAAAGCAGAGGTGGGTCTGAGTCCAGCTCTCCCAGAGCTTCCCCAGATGGGTTCATGTCTGGCTTTCCCTGCAGGGGAGTGCAGCAACAAGGAGTGCCCCTTCCTGCACATCGACCCCGAGTCCAAGATCAAGGACTGCCCTTGGTATGACCGTGGCTTCTGCAAGCATGGTAGGTGTCAGAGTGACTGGGCTCCCAGCAAAAGGCTGGTCCTGTCTTCCTCTGCCCACATGACCTCTCCCTGTCCTACCTGTTCCAGCAAAACCTGGTGTTATGCACCTGGGGCCAGTGAGGCTTTTCTACACCCTCAGCTCACCTGAGCCTCCCAAAGCTCCCGTGTGGACTGCATCCTCACCTATATTTTGCATAAGGAAACTCGCGCTTAGGAGGTCTCATACCCTGCCTGCTAATGAATGGATCCGAGGCAGAGCCAGCATCTAAAGCCCTGCTCTTGCCCTCTGCACCTGGGCAATGGTGTGGCCAGGGCTCTGTTACCCAGGGGCATGAAGCCATCCCCTGAAGCGGGGGGTCCGAGCGTCCCGGATGTTTGGCTCCACAGGTCCCCTGTGCAGGCACCGACATACTCGAAGAGTCATCTGTGTGAATTACCTCGTGGGATTCTGCCCGGAGGGGCCCTCGTGTAAATTCATGCAGTGAGTAGCCAGGCCCTGTTGCCCTCCAGACCTTTCCTGGGTCCACCTGGGCTTTGCTGACTGGGTGGTATCACCATGGGGCCCGGGGCAAGGGCCAGTGCTGCTCCCTGAACTCAGAGGTGGCTCTGTCCAGCCTGGCACTTAACCTTTCCTGGGTTGCAGATCTGACGAAAGCTGGCCTCCATGCCCCAGAAAAGCTCACATCTTGCATGTCACTTAGGGACCTCTGGTTAAGAACCTGTGCCTAAAAGGAAGCCAACTTCATTATGGGGGCCTCCCCTGTGGAGGCACCAAGTTTGAGTTTCCACGTATGCTAGTTCATGTAATTCTTCATAAGCTTGTGTGAGAGAGAACCTCCCCATCTCACCCAGAAGACTGAGGCTCAGAGCTCAGCCATTGGCCAGGGTCACGTGGTAGTAGGGGTGGCACCTGGTCAAAGGCAGGCCTGTGGCCTCTGCAGTTGGGTTCTCATTGCCCAGCAGGGCTCAGAGCTCCTCTCCTAGGTCTTAGTCCATGTCTGTCACTTTGGGTGGTCATGGAGTTGGACTCCTCCCTGGGGTGGCACCGGGACTGCAGAATACTGTCGTCCTCCTACCTCCGGGCCACTTCCATCCACCCCACTGACACCTGCACAGAAGCACAGTATCCTGATCACTGCCACACAGGGTCCAGCTCCCTACGTGAGAGCCCAGGAGCCTGCAGGTGGCCGGGCAGGTTCCCCAGGGAGTGTGTCTTGTTGGAGGTGGTCTGGCCACCTGAGTTAGACCCTCAGGGAGGGGCATGTGTTGGGAGGAGCTCCCATTTCCGAAGCCCTTGGAAAGTAGCTCTTGTTGCAGGTCCCTAGGTCCTAGCAGCCAGGTGTAAGCAGAGCTGGGTCTGAGCCTGGGCGAATCCATTCTTTTTGCCCCTTTTCTCCAAAGCTCCAGGGGCTGAGCTCAGAGCCAGCAGCTACCCCATATTCAGGCTTGTTGCTCTGTGCTTGGGCACAGGCTGCCTGTGAGCTCCGGGCCAGGATTTGAGAACACAGCCTGGCCGGGCCCCTCTCTCATCCCCTCTTCTCCTCCCCTTGTTCTCATACCCTCTGGCTGCGGGGTGACCAGCCCTCGATTTGAACTGCCAATGGGAACCACCGAGCAGCCCCCACTGCCACAGCAGACGCAACCTGCAACAAAGGTACCGTGCCCCGGCCCCTCCCCAGCAGTGGCTGTCCCGGTATGCAGGCGGCTACAGACCCAACTGGCGATGTGGGAGAGGGTGGAGGGGACAGGAGGGGAGTCTCCCTGAGTTCCAGCAGATTTGGGAGCAGAGCAGTTGGTCTCTCCCTCTAGAGGTGGAGGGCTGCCTGCTAGAGCTGAATGCCCACTTGGCTTCTCTTCCCTCTGCGTGGCAAGTGGCTCAGTGGCACCCCCTCGGGAGCCAGAGTGGAGGGCAGCATGAGCACCAGGGGTCAGCTGCTCTTGCTCCCTTTATAAACAAGGAAACAGTCCTGAGGCCACAGCTGGGCAGGAGCAGCCCTGGAGCAGAACTGAAGCTGACCGGCTCTCCTGCCTGTGCTGTTGGTGCCCCATGTGGAGGGTCCTGGCAGGAAGGGAGGGCTGGGAACAGGGCTGAAAAACCAGCTGGCTCCACCTCCCTAGACAAAGGGGTCCCACAACCCAGCAGTAGGCTAATTCTCTCAAGCATGACAGCGAGAGATGCCACAGACAAGTGGGAATCTGTAGCAGTGCACACCTCTCCCCCACCCGAACCAGGGGCACCCTGAATTTGTTTATGGGAGTGGAGGGTTGGGGGCCCAGAAGAAAGGGTGGCCAGGTGTGTTAGGCAGGGTCTCAACAGGCCAAGTAAACCCACCTACTGATCTTAAATCCTTACCTCTTACTTGTTGGACTCTGAGCCCATTGCCAAAGCCCCATCCGTCCTTCGGGGCTACGGGCTAAGGTAGGAGGGCCTGTGGTGGCCAGACATCTGGCAGTGACCCCCACCCTCAGGAGGCTGTGGGATAACTCATAGGACTCATCACAAAGCGGGGAGTTCCTGGGTGCAGGTATGACCATAACGACCTGGGGGTGTCTAGCTTGGTGCTCCTGTATTTATTTACCGGAGGCCAGAGCCAGGAGCCCTCGTGGTTGAGAGGTGGCCTAGCCGTCCAGTCCCGACGCCAGGAGCCCCCACCCCCCTGGCTCACAGGACTCCCTAGCAGAAGGCTCTCTCAGCCCCTAGACCGCAGGTCAGCATGTCAGCCTCCAACTGTTTTTCTGTGACTGTTGCTCGCCGTGTAGGCTGCTAAACATCTGGCTGAACCAAGCGTTCATCCTGACCTGAAGCTAGAACCTCAGAAACAAAAGTAAGGCCTGCTCATGCCCTTGCCCTGCTGCCCCAGAGACCTCCTCGTCTCTTTGGTGTTTTGTTTTCTACTTTTATTTTTCGTTTTTGTGTGTCTGCATGGTGTTTTTCGGGCAGCGGCTCCTGCCATCATCACCAGATATTTGTTTTCCACCTGCTCTCCTGAGCAGGGCCATTGCAGAAGCCCTTCTTCCTGCTGGTCATGCGGGATCAGTCCCGCACTCTTTTTTCCTGTCCCCATTGGTAGTCTGCGTGCACGTGTTTTCCACAGTAAAACCGTGTTGTGTAACTCTTTCCAGCAAAGTAACAATCCGCCATTACAAAGGTCGTCCTCCTTGATCCAGTTAACGAGTCAGAACTCTTCTCCCAATCAGCAGAGAGCCCCGCAGGTCATCGGGGTCATGCAGAGTCAAAACAGCAGCGCGGGCAACCGGGGACCGCGGCCGCTGGAGCAGGTCACCTGTTATAAGGTGAGTCCCAGGGCTGGGGGGCTGGTATGGCCTTCACAGTCAGGATTCATTCCCTCGATCTGCAGGTAGTTAATTTTGAAAGATGAAAACATCTTTGTCTCTGTTGACCGTCAGAGTCAAAGTGGGCTACTCTGGTGGGCTAGAGACCATCCTGCTTCCTTCCATCCATGACACGCCAAGGCCAAGTGAACCATCACACATGCTGTTGAATGAAAGGATGGAGCTTGTGGGAAAAGGAGGGAAATCTTTCAGGGGCTAGTGATAAGGTATAAGCATAAAGCCAGGAGAAGGGAGTAAGCTCTGAAGTCTCAGGATGGCCTCACATCCTGCAAGAGCATACCCAAGGGAAAGGCACAAAGCTTTAAGCCCATGTAAGAAGAAAACAAAGAATTCACCCCACCCCCAGCACGTGCACACATACACACACTCCTTTATCTCAGGGAAAGGTAAGCTCTTTAAAAACCTACTAGAAAACTTATCTCATTCTTGGCTTTGGATGGAAATTGGGGAGATAAGTGCCTTGAGAATTTTCAGTCACCAGGGGACCCTTGTATTCAATCCTCAGTGAAGGAGGGCTGGAAAGCTATAAACTGGGTTTTCCAATCTGAAACAGACTCAGATGTGGGCTCCTGGTGCCTGGCTCTACAAGGAATTTATTCTCAAGCCGACCACATATAATTCCTACAGCCAGAGTGTTGAATGTGTTCGTAATTAAAAATCACAAAATCTAGAAGGAAACCGCCACCACCGAGGGAAATCCGCAAAAACAACTGATAACTAGACCACAAAACCCCTCAGGTTTGGGGATTATTAGACAAAATACAAAGTTAGTACATGCTTTTTGTAAAACCACTGAGATGACATAGAAATGTTTTGGGTACAGAGTGTTATCCCTATTCCCACCTTTCCTAAAACAGCCACTTGATTCCGTGGGCTGTGTTGTCATGATTTTTGGTTTTGGTGCTCTTTCACACCCCACAGGGGACCCCACATGGAGAACTGTGTGCCAAGCTTTTAGTCACACAAGCACTAGGAAAGTACATTTTAATATAAATAGGGCCCTGGTATGTATAACATTCTGTAGTCTTTTTTTTTTTTTTTTCTTCTCGATAATATGTTGTGGATCATTCTATGTAAACCTAATCTGTTTCAGTGGGTGCATAACAGAATTGCAATTTACTTTACCAGTTCTCTGTTGGTAGCAATTTAATTTTTGTTGCTAAAAACATTACTGAATCTGACACTTAGACATCTGTGAGCTCTTGCCTGAGAGCAGCAGCATCCGTGCCTCCCAAGTAGAAGGTCCGAGCCAGGAAGCGTATGCTTAGCTTAAATTGTTCCTAGAACTTTCCCTCAGGAAAAGCTGAGCCACTTCCTGCAGCCATCACACTCAGCCCCTGCTCTGTGCCAGCCCCACTGAAACGAAGGGTGCTAGCGCTCTTTCCCAGGAGGGGTTTTGTGTTTTGCGGGGAGGAGACAGCAGGTGCCCCAAACTGCTAAAGTTAAAAGCGCACTTGGATTCAGGGAAGGCTGAGCCTGAGCCCTACCGGGTGGGGAAAGTACAGAAAGGAGGGTATGCCTCTGACCAGTCCCCTCTCAAGTAAGAGAAACCGTATGTGTTTTGAGGCAGCGTAGCTGGCATCTTCACCTCCTGCCCCCTGCACTCTTCAGCAAGGCCTCCAAAGCAAGCTCTCCTGAATCCTAAACTTAGGTGAAGCCAGAACCTAACAACCCCCTTGTCACCACAGCAGCCTCCTAGTTGACATTAAAGGCACCTTGTGGGAATCCCAGGTTCTCCAGGATCAGCTGTGGAGGCCAAAGGCCATGCCAGGTGCTCTGAGCAGGGGCCCGGTTAGTCCTTCCCTCTGCTTATCAGTCCAAGGGCCAGCTAGCAGCTGTACAGGCCACTCATCCGCACAGTTACACCTACACATCAGACAGACGGGAGAACATAGGGCCCTTGGGGTCCAGAAATAGAGCAGGCAAGAGATGGGGCCATGACCGGGTAGAGCCTGGCATTCCAGGCTGAGGAAGCCAGGACTGGGAGGGCCCTGAGTGGGTGTCCCCACCTGTCCTCCTGACCCCCTGCTTAGTGCTCGAGGCTGCTGTTCAACCTTTTAACTAGCTTCTGTTTTTTGAGTAGTATGAATGAACAAAGAGAAACCAAGGAAGGGCCTGGGGAATCAGAGCTGGGATGAGGCTGAGTCAGTGCTGGATTTCTGAAGTGATGCTCTGGGGCTGTTCACCCACATCTAACCATTGTCCCATGTCTCTGATCCTATAACCAAAACCTGTCCCCTGGGGTAGCTTAGGAAAACATGGAAGAGCCAGGAGGGAAAACTGTGGGTGCAGCCCACCCTTTGTGTCCACGGCAATGGTCCCCGAGGTGGGGGGAGGAGCCTGGTGGCTTCTCTGGAGTTGTTGCCTCCTGTCTCCAGAACAGTGCCTCAGAAAGGTAAGTGGCTGGCCAGCCATACAGAGGGGCCTATACCATAGGATTCTTGTCCTGCCACCTGCCACAAGAGACCTTCTGTGGACAGGCCCGTGTGGATGTTGGCCCAGCGCCTGCTGTGCGCTCTCAGATCATTCTTGGGCTCTGTAGCCTCTTCCATCTGCTGAGCTGCTGGAGTTTCTGGGCCACTGTACCTTTGGAGCTCCTTTTTCTTTGTGTTTGAAAGTCTGTACCACTGAGAATTCCAGAGTCCAATCCTTAACCTGGTATTTGGTGGGTGCTACCTTACTTGAAAACTGTATTTAAAAACGGTGGGTGTTTTTGTTTTTGTTTTTTGTTTTTGTCTCCTCCCTCCCTTCCTGCTGTTCCCAGTGTGGTGAGAAAGGACACTACGCCAACAGATGCACCAAAGGGCACTTGGCCTTTCTCAGTGGACAGTGACAGCAGCTGGAGCCAGCTCAGAGCAGCCCAGAGGGCCCCCCCTGTTGGGAACCAGTCTGGGCCCTCCTTGGGAGCATGCGTTGAACTGTTTCACACCAGTGTTGGTGCAACTCTGGCTGGGGCTGGCAGGCAGGCACGCTGGGGTTATTCTGAGGGGCTATGTCTGTCAGCTTCCCTATCATTTTGCTGTAATCTTTTAAAAAGGGGATAAGTGCTCTACTTTGGTCCTTCCAAGTCGGCATCATGTTTGTCTACCATCCACACCTCCTGTCCGGATCTCTCAGCACACAGCCCTCTGGGGAGGGGAGGAGGTTGTGGCCAGGGGCTTGTGCTAAGCAGTCTTTATGGAAGGCAGCCCCTCCCCTCAAGGCCTCGTCATTAAACACCACTTCTCGGTGACCCCAGGGCTGATGGATCATTTACAGCTTCGGCCAGGTCATGACTGCTTCCTCCGTGTCCTGCTGAGTTCAGAAGCTGTACCTATCGATGTGATTTGAACGAGGCAGCCCTTTGGGCAAACTTAAGTGCACTTGTTGCCTCAAGCCAGTCCTGCTCCCAGGTGGCAGTGGTTGAGAGGAATAGCACACTGCTCTCCAGTGTGAGCGTCTTTTTCCTCTGGGCTGATTGCCTTGGAGCGCCTACTTGACAACGGTATCTCTCAAGGTATATGTTCAGCTGGAGCTGCCAACCACCCATTGAATAGGGGACGCAGTCCATGTGTGCACCTACCTCCTGCCCCACCAAGTGTCTGTACAGTCACTCACCCTTGGCCTCCGGAGACCACCCTGCCCCTGAACCTGGAAATGTGAAACCATCACCTGCAACCTGCTGGGCAAGTGGGCCTCTCCAAGTCCCGTTACAAGAACACTTTTTATGAGGTTGATTAAAGCATGTTTTCTAAGCTGCGTCTCATTACTTCAGGGACCCTGTGCCAAGGAGAGGACTCCTGCTGTTTGCCACTCTATGTGCCTGGCACGAAGCTTTCATATTGGTGCTTGCTTGTCCCCTCTTGACAGGTGAATATCTCAGAGGGAAGGGATGTTGCCAGGGAAGGAGGGGCCTCTGTACTGGCAACTAGTAAAGTCTGGAAGCTTGGCCTTTGTTTGGAACAGCCACATGGCAGGTCTCCTCACTTCATCTGAGATGTTGGATAATACCTTATTCAAGTTTGGATCTCCTAGGAGATAATTAGCCACAGTACCTCACCCTGTATACTCCATGCAGCGTACGTGCTTACCGTATACCCCTCAAGAAACCAGTTCTGGCCTTCATGTCGCTTTACTAGAAGACCTCTGATGAAGGGTTAAGGATGAGGGTGCCTGTTACCCAGAGCAGTTGTGAGCTCCTGTCAGGACCTGTGTTTTCCCTTGCTCCCCTGAATCCTCCCTTGGAACTTCCTACAGGTGAAGCTTTCTTTCCAGGAGGGCCTACACTACTGCTGCCTGTGTATGCAGAAAGAGGGGAAGGGAAGGCATTCATAAGCACTCAGGGTATCAGTTTTGATGTGAAAGCATCAGCTGACAAAAACTCACAAGTGCTTAGAATACTCAAGGTGCAAAGAGCAGGGAAACCCCTCCAGACACTTAACAGGTATAACTAGATGGCACCCCACCTCCAGTGAGCTGGGACAGGGTCCTGAAGCTGTGTGGGCAGCCACTGGTTCAAAGCCCTGGGCCATCAACAAGAATCACCCTTTGGAAACTGTAGCGCCATCTCACTGCTGATGTAGAAGGAACTCCAAGAGGGCAGGGAAATGGCTATACCAGGGAAGCAGTTGAGTACCAGTCAACTTTTATTGGATATTAATCGTGAATTAAGCAATGGAAGGATTCAAGGATGCCAGGCAAAAGTCATGGTCAGGAATGCCAAATGTGCTTCCACACTGGGCCCTCTTCAGTGGTACTTGCGTAGCCGTTCATGTTCTGAAGTTAGAAAGGCAATATGTTAAGTTTCTTAAAAGGTGTAGTGAGAGTACAAGAAAAGAGGGCAGCCACGGCCCAGGGCGGGGGGTGGAGGAGGTAAGGGACCTGGCAGGCTAAAAACCACATAAGGCCATCGTGAGAACTCCTTTCAGGAGATAACCCAGAACTGGCCTGCCAGCATCTCCGCAGAATCAGTAGATGTGGAGGTATAAAGGCGTCTCAGGAGCTACTCTGCCACCTAGCCAGCCTCTTCCTTCCCAGAAAGAACATGCACTCAAAGTCCCCAAGAGGCTGGCCTTCAGACTGGTGGGAACTGGACATGGTCAGAAACAGTCTGGGAAAAGCCAATGGCCGTGGATGCTGTGCCACCATCTCCCACCACACAAGTTCCTCTCTGGCCTGAGACCCAGGACAAGCTACCCTTTTGCAGAGTACCACAAAGACCAGATTGTACTCTCTTTGCACTGGCTGCTGGAAAGATGAAGCCAAAATTTTCCACCAACCCTCAGCAGAGCCTACAGTACCTTACAGAATGCTTCCTAACCATCACCTTTATCCTGGCTTCACGTTATATTTTGTTTTCTCTTTGCCACAGTTTTCTCGCTTAAAATAGCATCCTGAATACTATATTCTGACAAGTCCCTCCCAATTTTTAGCCATCAGTAAAATGATGGACATATAAACGTGACAGTGAACCAGTACCACCCTGCTATGAGAAACCCCAGATGGCAGGTGACCGGAGAGATACTCACTGAGCTCCTTGTAAGAACGACAGTAGTTGAAAAGCACATAAGCAGCCAGCACCATAGAAATCCCAGCAACGCCCCCTTTCTTCACATTGATATACTTGTTGTAATACCGGTAGTAACCTACAAACAGGAGAGGAGACTTTGCTGTGAATGCTTCACACAGTGCAAAGTCTGGCTTAAATTCAGGGGCCCAGTCCTGCTCTGGCTCTTGAAGCAGCTCATCCTAAATTCACTGGCTGATGAAGAAAAGCACAAATGCCCCATGGGTCTTGCCGTGGGAGCCCAGGACAAGCCCCAGCAAGGCCCACCTTGATTCTGCCCCTATGCTTTGGCCTTCACTTTAATAGAACTGGCTCAGCCTGTTAGACTTTGATCCTACCTCACTCTCCCCTCCAGCTCTAGGGATCCCCTTACCCTGATTCTGACCAAAAACCCAACCCCAACTAAGGCCCACTTAGCTATGGCCAGCTGGGTCTGCCTGTGAGGGAAGAAGGCTTTGTGCAATCATCTCTTTGCTGGGTACCCCAACAGTGAGGAAATAATTTCTGCCCTCTTTGGGCCTTGGCTTGGTTGACAAAAAAGAATGAAATGATTCTAGAAGGCCCTAGTTTACAACAGTGAGGGAAGCTGTGAAGGAGCAATATAGGGAGCTGTGGGCATGAACAGGCCACTTTCATCTATGCGGAGTAGTCAGGGACTATTGTCACTAAGAAACATGTCAGAGTATTCTAATCCTAGCTAAGGAAAGGCCCAGGGCAGAAGGAAAACATGGCACACAAGACAGTTACAGTGTAGCCAGAACTGGAAAAAAAAAACAGGAGGCCATAGAGGAGGCCGGAGACTACACAGGCCCCCGTGCATTGCTGTGGGTCTCTGATTCCTGGGAGGAGAACAGAGGTGCTATGGGACTGATGTGATTGTGCACAGTCCTGAAGGAGAGATCATCTCTATCGTCCATCCTGGAAGTTTTGCCTGGCAGGGGGATGAGCATTATATCACAGACCGACATTCGCTATACTTCAAACGCACTTTCTTCTTTAAAAAGTCTTACGAGGGATGCCTAGGTGGCACAGCGGTTGAGTGTCTGCCCAGGGTGTGATCCTGGAATCCTGGGATCAAATCCCCACATTGGGGTCCCTGCATGGAGCCTGCTTCTCTCTGCCTATGTCTCTGCCTCTCTCTCTGTCTCTCTCATGAAAAAATAAATAAAATCTTAAAAAAAAAAAAAAAAAAAGAAGTCTTATGATGTAAAAATGCTCATAGATGTTTAAGACAAAGGCAATGGTACCCATTTCAAGCAACAGAAAACATGGTCTTGGCTGAACTATCTTAAAGCCAGTCTTTGGTAGGACCAATCACCCATCAAACACGGAGATTCAGGGGTAACAATCTGTCCCTGTCTTTCTCTACATAATTTATTGGTCTGAAATGAAGCCTTTACTGTTCAAATTAATTCAGAGCAAAGAGAGACCTGAATACCCAAGCATTTGCTTTGGTTGACATAAGCCTGTAGACTCTGACCTCTTTGAAAAGCTCCAGCAATGCCCTTAGGGGTGAAATCCCGCATCAGTATCCAGCCTGGCAGCTCTCCTAGTTTCACCTCCATAAGCTTCTTTTCCTTCACTGGTACTGAAAAGGAAGAGCAGAAAACACGCTGAAAAACCTCCAGTAAGACAAATAGCATCCGTTTGTGTCACTTACTTCAACCATTCAATAAAGTCACCACAAAAAGGCTGCACACAAGTAATATTATGAATAAATATATCACACCAAATTTATTTTTTCAAGCCAGAGTGTATAGAAAGCAACAGCTTTATGAACGAACAAGATTTGAGTAACAGCTTACTGGAAGTAATTGTAAAAACTGAACCTAACGGCCATGTGGAATTAAGTATCAAGCGGAGGACAGAATAATTATTGCAAAACTACTATTTACTTGTATTAGCAGGTAGCTGATGCCTTTATTTTATGAGTGGGGAAGACTGACTCAGAGAAGTTGGGCAACTTGGCCAAGGTCACACAGCATGCGGGCAGGAGGCAGGGCTCAACCTGAGGTCTGGCTCCCATGCTCCTGAAGAGAATCTGATGTCTACCTCAAGTATCCTACCTGGACCGCAAATGTTAAATGACTTAATATAAACCACTCCAAATGATCCAATGGGCCGCAGCTAATCTTCCAATGAGAGTCTGGGGACAGGGACGCCTGGGTGGCTCAGTGGTTGAGTGTTTGCCTTCGGCTCAGGGCATGATCTCGGAGTTCTGGGAATAAGTCCCACATCGGGCTCCCTGTGAGGAGCCTGCTTCTCCCTCTGCCTAGGTCTCTGCCTTCTGTGTCTTTCATGAATAAATGAAATAATCTTAAAAAAAAAAAAAAAAAAAGAGAGTTTGGGAATAGAACAAGAGGGGCTCCAGGTGAGGAGAGGTCAGGAGATCTATGGGATTCCGTTCAGTGGTGGACTCTTGAACCTGGTCCTTACAGAGCCTTAGTCTTTAATTGGATCCCCAAAATGGAGAAGAAACCTTTGAGTAAATTTGGTCTGGCTCCTTCTGTGGTTAGTAATCTTTATGAAGGGACAGTGGTCTTTGGCTCCTTGCCCTGAAGAGAATACCTGCTCAGCAGCTCTTTAAAGTTGATCTCTATGGGGAGGATGAGAAAGGAGACAATTCTCTCCTTATGAGCATCTGAACATTCACCGTTCTACCCTGCTCTGGTCCTCCCCAGTCCCCTTCCTATTTTACGCTTAAGCCAAGATGATTACAATATAGCCTCAACTGGGAGCCCTTCTTGACTTAAGCCAAGATGATTACAATATAGCCTCAACTGGGAGCCCTTCTTGACTCAATGGCAGCTTCTAATCTGCTACAGGTCATTTGGAGAACCAGACACTTGGCCCAGCTGGACACTATCAAGTGTCTGTCAAATGAAGGCTTAATACATAGCCTGAGCGTTATGGTTTAGACTGCTTGTCCCAAACAAACTGGTCCAAACCTTCCATCTAAACTCATCCAACAAATATGGAGCACTTACTTTATGTCAAGCACATGCTAGCACTGTGGATACGGCACTGGCTACAGACGAAAGCCTGGCTCTTAGAAACCGACATCCTATCACCAGACAATGATCTCATGCACTCATCTCACCAGGCTCCGTACTGCCGCCAGACCCCTTTCTGTTGCTTCACCTGAGGGCCTTCATGTGTGCTGAGCTCTTGGATCATCACACGGCCAGCTCAACTTAAATGTTATTCCCTAAAAGGCCTCCTTCCCTGCCCACCTTATTTCAAGGACTAGCACTACCTTCCCATATAACCTCTGAGCTCCAATTTGTCTGTAAAATGGCTTATTCCAAGAACTGAATGAGAATCTATATAAAACCATTTCAAACCTTACTCAGAACTGTAAATTGTTAATATTATTATTGTTGAAATATCAGTAAGGTCTGTGTGAAACAAGACAGAGGCAAAGAAAGAAATGGCATACAAACCAAACTTTAGAACATTTTAAGCATACAAGACTTCAGGGATGAATCGCACCCTTTAGTTCTTTTACAAACAGTAAACTGGGGATCCCTGGGTGGCGCAGCGGTTTGGCGCCTGCCTTTGGCCCAGGGCGCGATCCTGGAGACCCGGGATTGAATCCCACGTCGGGCTCCCAGTGCATGGAGCCTGCTTCTCCCTCTGCCTATGTCTCTGCCTCTCTCTCTGTGACTATCATAAATAAATAAAAATTTAAAAAATAATAAAAAATAAAAAAATAAAGCTAGCACATTTACTATATTAAAACAAAACAAAAAAAAAAAAAAAAACAGTAAACTGTGATGTGATTAGTTTGGTAATATTTTTGAACATGAAACAGTCTAAAATGAATTTTGGGATATGTCCCAAATCTCTGTCAGAGAGTTTAGGGTCAATGGTAGTAACACCAAACAATAAAGTCATTCGAGAAAGACCTGTACTTTTCTCTGTCACCCCATCCATTCTGTTCCTAGAAAAGTTTAACAAGTACACATTTTTCATGCCAGTTTTGTCTTCACTTGGCTCAGGAGCCCTCACTCCAAGAATGACTGTACCACATCTCTTCTTGAATAAGAATGTAGTCAACACCTCTGCTACACCTCTGCTACAGTCCCAAAGCCTTCTTGCATGCAGTGAGGAGTGTGAACGCATCATTCTAAAACCAACTGGCTTTAAATATGGCCACATGGGGGGGCAGCGAGTGAGTGACGAATATATAAATGGAACTAGAATGGCAGACGTTGCTAACTGTTGACACTGGGTCATGAGTACTAAGTGTTCATTACACTATTGTTTCCTTTGTCTTTGAAATCTTTGAATAATAAAAAAGTTTAAAAGTGCTTTTAATCATAGGATTGTGTTGGGGGAGAGGTGCAAAAGAAACACAGTATCTTAAGTCAAAGTATTTTTCACTGGTAAAAGGTAACTGAAAACAAAACAAAATTGGGTCACTTCTGAGCCCACAAACTACGAAAACATACTCTGCATCCTCATGACCACATTCAGAGGCTGGCACGGTGCCCTGGCACATCACGGGAGAAAACAGCCAACAATTTAAAATTCATTTTTCCATATATTTATACACATAAAGAGGGTTTCCTTTTTTTTTTTTTTTAAGATTTTATTTATTTATTCATGAGAGACACATAGAGAGAAAGGCATAGACACAGGCAGAGGGAGAAGCAGGCTCCATGCAGGGAGCCCAACGTGGGATTCGATCCCGGGTCTCCAGGATTGCGCCCTGGGCCAAAGGCAGGCGCCAAACCCCTGCGCCACCCAGGGATCCCTTTTTTTTTTTTAACCATTCTCAGCTCACAGGCCAAAAACAGACCACAGGAAATCTAGCCCACGGGCCAGTTTGCTTACCCAATCTCATCTGCTGCTAATTCATATTCCCATCACTTTATTTGCTAGTGAACTAGTGGCTTTATGCTTTGGCAACAGACACCATCTAAAAGATGGTCAGTACTTAAGAGACTTGAACACAACTCCATCACCTAGAGTCATACTAAAAGGGCCAGATGTGACATGACCCTGCTCAGAGGTTACGGGGTGGAAGCTGGAATGACCAGCACTCAACAGAGGGCCAGGCAGTCTTTCCAGTACCTTATATGTACCCAGTTGTTTAAATGCTTAGTCCACAGTACTCATCACTTCACTCTACTTAAAAGATGCCAAGTCTCAGTGCCTCCTTTTCACATGTCCTCTTTAAACAACATAACTGCCGCTGATAAATAATCTCAAGCCTGATTTTACAGATGGGAAAAGCAGCATCATTCTCATGTTTTCTGATCCCCTCTTCATGTCTCCAGGCTGATATTAAGCATATAGAAGTTGGGTAAAACACACGTAGGTTAATCAAAACTCTGCCTCAAGCAGGCCACACTCCATCTCTGATTGTTATTTTCATCTTTAAAATGAGATCAATGTTCCAGACAGGGACCTACTGACAAGGCTACTGTGAGAGGATCTAGGGCTAAAATATGGTTTCCGTACTAAAACAAAAACAAAGACGAAAACCAACAAAAAATCAGTGTGCAGAGTCTGGTAAGTGTAGATTTATACACGCATGTCACTGAAAAGCCTGCAGATCGTAATGCCATCCTTGTGATTAAAGCTCAGTTTGCCATGAGGCCCCAGACTCCTCTTTAGCAGCCCAGCTCAGCCCTCTCACTAGTTGTGACCTTGAGTAAGTCGCTCCACCTCCCTAAGCCTATTCAAAGCGTATTCAACATATATGCGTCCAACCTTCCTCGGTATCAGGCACAGTCCTAGGCATTCGCTCCTCCTGGAGCTTAATTTGAGCTTCAGCTTTGGGAAGAAGGGAAGAAGCTGCGCGCAGGGTTCAAACACAAAGCGCCTAGGTGGCGGCGGGGTCAATATTGTTCAGCGAAGAGGAAGGGTGGCTGGAGGTGGTGCATTCCCAAGCTCGCAGACGCGTCCCTCGGCTGCCCTGACCCTCCCCGCTGCAGCCGAGAGACGCAGGGCCTTGGGCAGGCGGACGGCGCGGCTGAGCGAGCAGAGAAGCGTCGGACGGTGCAGGACCCTGGGAAAAGGGCTGGGTGCGCCTCCGGTGAGGCCGCAGGGAAAGCCCTGAACGAAGGGAAGGCGGCTCCGCAGCCCCGACTCCCTCCCTCCCAGCGCAGCCGTGAGCCCGGAACCTCGCATCACGGCTGCTGCCCTCAACCTTGCAACCTTAACCAGGTCCACGTACTCACCGGGCGAAGCCATCTTGGAGTCCTGGGTGTCCGCTCTGCCGGACCGCGCAAGGACTGCTGGGTAGGGAGCGACGCGCCGCTGCGCGGCGGCGCGGGAAGCAGGGGTTCCTGGGAAGCGGGTCGCGACCAGTGCGAGTCTAGAACTGCAAGCGCACCATAGGATGAAGGGCGAAGTCCCTGGAGGGCACAGCCTCGGGACTCTGCAGTAGGGAGAGGAGGATGGGGGTGGGGGAATAGGAGAATGGGGGGGCGGGATGGTGATGGTAGAGCTCAGCCTGGCCTTCCCATCCTAGGAGGGAAGAGGCTGGCAGGGACCCAAAAATGGGAAATGAGAAAAGAGCATCCTGGCTTTCTAACCTTTATCTCCTTAAAATTGTTCTGGGAGGGGATCCCTGGGTGGCGCAGCGGTTTGGCGCCTGCCTTTGGCCCCGGGCGCGATCCTGGAGACCAGGAATCGAGTCCCACATCGGGCTCCCTGCATGGAGCCTGCTTCTCCCTCTGCCTGTGTCTCTGTCTCTCTCTGTGTGTGTCTCTCTCTCTCTGTGACTATCATAAATAAGTAGATTTTAAAAATTGTTCTGGGAACTTACAGAAGCATAGGATATGTATCCCAGCCCTG